>NC_138727.1:34270286-34621286 GCF_965113295.1 Leuciscus leuciscus | reverse complement strand
ACGACAAAAAATAAAAGTTGCTGTGAAGTTTGAAAAAATACCAAAAAAAAGTTGCTGTCAGGTATCAAAAAAGACAAGAAAAGAGTTTCTGTCATGTTTGAAAAACGAAAAAAAATAAAAGTTGCTGTGAAGTTTGAAAAAATACCAAAAAAAGTTGCTGTCAGGTATCAAAAAAGACAAAAAAAGTGTTTCTGTCATGTTTGAAAAACGACAAAAAATAAAAGTTGCTGTGAAGTTTGAAAAAATACCAAATAAAGTTGCTGTCAGGTATCAAAAAAGACAAAAAAAGAGTTTCTGTCATGTTTGAAAAACGACAAAAAATAAAAGTTGCTGTGAAGTTTGAAAAAATACCAAATAAAGTTGCTGTCAGGTATCAAAAAAGACAAAAAAAGAGTTTCTGTCATGTTTGAAAAACGACAAAAAATAAAAGTTGCTGTGAAGTTTGAAAAAATACCAAATAAAGTTGCTGTCAGGTATCAAAAAAGACAAAAAAAGAGTTTCTGTCATGTTTGAAAAACGACAAAAAATAAAAGTTGCTGTGAAGTTTGAAAAAATACCAAAAAAAGTTGCTGTCAGGTATCAAAAAAGACAAAAAAAGAGTTTCTGTCATGTTTGAAAAACGACAAAAAAATAAAAGTTGCTGTGAAGTTTGAAAAAATACCAAAAAAAGTTGCTGTGAAGTATGAAAAAAGACAAAAAAAGAGTTTCTGTCATGTTTGAAAAACGACAAAAAATAAAAGTTGCTGTGAAGTTTGAAAAAATACCAAAAAAAGTTGCTGTCAGGTATCAAAAAAGATAAAAAAAAGAGTTTCTGTCATGTTTGAAAAACGACAAAAAATAAAAGTTGCTGTGAAGTTTGAAAAAATACCAAATAAAGTTGCTGTCAGGTATCAAAAAAGACAAAAAAAGAGTTTCTGTCATGTTTGAAAAACGACAAAAAATAAAAGTTGCTGTGAAGTTTGAAAAAATACCAAATAAAGTTGCTGTCAGGTATCAAAAAAAGACAAAAAAAGAGTTTCTGTCAGGTTTGAAAAACGACAAAAAAAAAAAGTTGCTGTGAAGTTTGAAAAAATACCAAATAAAGTTGCTGTCAGTTATCAAAAAAGACAAAAAAAGAGTTTCTGTCATGTTTGAAAAACGACAAAAAATAAAAGTTGCTGTGAAGTTTGAAAAAATACCAAAAAAAGTTGCTGTCAGGTATCAAAAAAGATAAAAAAAGAGTTTCTGTCATGTTTGAAAAACGACAAAAAATAAAAGTTGCTGTGAAGTTTGAAAAAATACCAAAAAAAGTTGCTGTGAAGTTTGAAAAAATACCAAATAAAGTTGCTGTCAGGTATCAAAAAAGACAAAAAAAGAGTTTCTGTCATGTTTGAAAAACGACAAAAAATAAAAGTTGCTGTGAAGTTTGAAAAAATACCCAAAAAAGTTGCTGTCAGGTATCAAAAAAGATAAAAAAAGAGTTTCTGTCATGTTTGAAAAACGACAAAAAATAAAAGTTGCTGTGAAGTTTGAAAAAATACCAAATAAAGTTGCTGTCAGGTATCAAAAAGACAAAAAAAGAGTTTCTGTCATGTTTGAAAAAAGACAAAAAATAAAAGTTGCTGAGAAGTTTGAAAAAATACCAAAAAAAGTTGCTGTAAGGTATCAAAAAGAAAAAAAAAGAGTTCTGACATGTTGAAAAACGACAAAAAAAAAAAGTGCTGTGAAGTTGAAAAATACAAAAAAGTTGCTGTCAGGTATCAAAAAAGACAAAAAAAGAGTTTCTGTAATGTTTGAAAAACGACAAAAAATAAAAGTTGCTGTGAAGTTGAAAAAATACAAAAAAAGTTGCTGTCAGGTATCAAAAAAGAAAAAAAAGAGTATCAGTAAAAAAAAAAAAAAAAAAAAAAAAAAAAAAAAATAGAAAAAAAAAAAAAAAAAAAAAAAAAAAAAAGAAAAAAAAAAAAAAAAAAAAAAAAAAAAAAAAAAAAAAAAAAAAAAAAAAAAAAAAAAAAAAAGAAAAAAATAAAAGAAAAAGAAAAAAAAAAAGTAGAAGATAAAAAAAAAAAAAGAGTAAGTATAAAAAAAGAAAAAAAAAAAGATTCTGTAAGTTTGAAAAAACACAAAAATAAAAGTTGCTGTGAAGTAAAAGACAAAAAAGTTAAACAAAATAAAAGTTGCTGTAAGTATAAAAAAAGACAAAAAAAAGAGTTTCTGTCAAGTTTGAAAAACGACAAAAAAAAAAAAAGTTGCTGTGAAGTTGAAAAAAATACCAAATAAAGTTGAAAAAATAAAAAAAAGACAAAAAAAAGAAAAAATAAAATTAAGTTTGAAAAACGACAAAAAAAAAAGTTGCTGTAAGTTTGAAAAAAAACCAAATAAAGTTGCTGTCAGGTATCAAAAAAGACAAAAAAGAGTTTCTGTCAGTTGAAAACGACAAAAAAAAAGTAGTGAAGTTATTTGAAAAAATACCAAATAAAGTTGCTGTCAGGTATCAAAAAAGACAAAAAAAAGAGTTTCTGTCATGTTTGAAAAACGACAAAAATAAAAGTTGCTGTGAAGTTTGAAAAAATACCAAAAAAGTTGCTGTCAGGTATCAAAAAAGACAAAAAAAGAGTTTCTGTCATGTTGAAAAACGACAAAAAATAAAAGTTGCTGTGAAGTTGAAAAAATACCAATAAAGTTCAGGTATCAAAAAAAAAGAGTTTCTGTCATGTTTTAAAACGACAAAAAATAAAGTTGCTGTGATTGACCAAATAAAGTTGCTGTCAGGTATCAAAAAGACAAAAAAGAGTTTCTGTCATGTTTGAAAAAACGACAAAAAAATAAAAGTTGCTGTGAAGTTTGAAAAAATACCAAAAAAGTGCTGTCAGGTATCAAAAAAGATAAAAAAAGAGTTTCTGTCATGTTTGAAAAACGACAAAAAATTAAAAGTTGCTGTGAAGTTTGAAAAAATACCAAAAAAAGTTGCTGTCAGGTATCAAAAAAAAAAAAAAGATTTTGAAAAACGACAAAAAATAAAAGTTGCTGTGAAGTTGAAAAAATACAAATAAAGTTGCTCAGGTAAAAAAGACAAAAAAAGTCTTGAACAAAAAATAAAAGTTGCTGTGAAGTTTGAAAAAATACCAAATAAAGTTGCTGTCAGGTTATCAAAAATAAAAGAAAAAAGAGTTTCTGTCATGTTTGAAAAACGACAAAAAATAAAAGTTGCTGTGAAGTTTGAAAAAATACCAAATAAAGTTGCTGTCAGGTATCAAAAAAGACAAAAAAAGAGTTTCTGTCATGTTTGAAAAACGACAAAAAATAAAAGTTGCTGTGAAGTTTGAAAAAATACCAAAAAAAGTTGCTGTCAGGTATCAAAAAAGATAAAAAAAAGAGTTTCTGTCATGTTTGAAAAACGACAAAAAATAAAAGTTGCTGTGAAGTTTGAAAAAATACCAAATAAAGTTGCTGTCAGGTATCAAAAAAGACAAAAAAAGAGTTTCTGTCATGTTTGAAAAACGACAAAAAATAAAAGTTGCTGTGAAGTTTGAAAAAATACCAAATAAAGTTGCTGTCAGGTATCAAAAAAGACAAAAAAAGAGTTTCTGTCATGTTTGAAAAACGACAAAAAATAAAAGTTGCTGTGAAGTTTGAAAAAATACCAAAATAAGTTGCTGTCAGGTATCAAAAAAGATAAAAAAAAGAGTTTCTGTCATGTTTGAAAAACGACAAAAAAAAAAAGTTGCTGTGAAGTTTGAAAAAATACCAAATAAAGTTGCTGTCAGGTATCAAAAAAGACAAAAAAAGAGTTTCTGTCATGTTTGAAAAACGACAAAAAATAAAAGTTGCTGTGAAGTTTGAAAAAAAACCAAATAAAGTTGCTGTCAGGTATCAAAAAAGACAAAAAAAGAGTTTCTGTCAGGTTTGAAAAACGACAAAAAAAAAAAGTTGCTGTGAAGTTTGAAAAAATACCAAATAAAGTTGCTGTCAGGTATCAAAAAAGACAAAAAAAGAGTTTCTGTCATGTTTGAAAAACGACAAAAAATAAAAGTTGCTGTGAAGTTTGAAAAAATACCAAAAAAAGTTGCTGTCAGGTATCAAAAAAGATAAAAAAAGAGTTTCTGTCATGTTTGAAAAACGACAAAAAATAAAAGTTGCTGTGAAGTTTGAAAAAATACCAAAAAAAGTTGCTGTGAAGTTTGAAAAAATACCAAAAAAAGTTGCTGTCAGGTATCAAAAAAGACAAAAAAAGAGTTTCTGTCAGGTTTGAAAAACGACAAAAAAAAAAGTTGCTGTGAAGTTTGAAAAAATACCAAATAAAGTTGCTGTCAGGTATCAAAAAAGACAAAAAAAGAGTTTCTGTCATGTTTGAAAAACGACAAAAAATAAAAGTTGCTGTGAAGTTTGAAAAAATACCAAAAAAAGTTGCTGTCAGGTATCAAAAAAGACAAAAAAAGAGTTTCTGTCATGTTTGAAAAACGACAAAAAATAAAAGTTGCTGTGAAGTTTGAAAAAATACCCAAAAAAGTTGCTGTCAGGTATCAAAAAAGACAAAAAAAGAGTTTCTGTCATGTTTGAAAAACGACAAAAAATAAAAGTTGCTGTGAAGTTTGAAAAAATACCAAAAAAAGTTGCTGTGAAGTTTGAAAAAATACCAAAAAAAGTTGCTGTCAGGTATCAAAAAAGACAAAAAAAGAGTTTCTGTCATGTTTGAAAAACGACAAAAAATAAAAGTTGCTGTGAAGTTTGAAAAAATACCAAATAAAGTTGCTGTCAGGTATCAAAAAAGACAAAAAAAGAGTTTCTGTCATGTTTGAAAAACGACAAAAAATAAAAGTTGCTGTGAAGTTTGAAAAAATACCAAAAAAAGTTGCTGTCAGGTATCAAAAAAGACAAAAAAAGAGTTTCTGTCAGGTTTGAAAAACGACAAAAAAAAAAAGTTGCTGTGAAGTTTGAAAAAATACCAAATAAAGTTGCTGTCAGGTATCAAAAAAGACAAAAAAAGAGTTTCTGTCATGTTTGAAAAACGACAAAAAATAAAAGTTGCTGTGAAGTTTGAAAAAATACCAAAAAAAGTTTCTGTCAGGTATCAAAAAAGACAAAAAAAGAGTTTCTGTCAGGTTTGAAAAACGACAAAAAAAAAAAGTTGCTGTGAAGTTTGAAAAAATACCAAATAAAGTTGCTGTCAGGTATCAAAAAAGACAAAAAAAGAGTTTCTGTCATGTTTGAAAAACGACAAAAAATAAAAGTTGCTGTGAAGTTTGAAAAAATACCAAAAAAAGTTGCTGTCAGGTATCAAAAAAGATAAAAAAAGAGTTTCTGTCATGTTTGAAAAACGACAAAAAATAAAAGTTGCTGTGAAGTTTGAAAAAATACCAAATAAAGTTGCTGTCAGGTATCAAAAAAGACAAAAAAAGAGTTTCTGTCATGTTTGAAAAACGACAAAAAATAAAAGTTGCTGTGAAGTTTGAAAAAATACCAAATAAAGTTGCTGTCAGGTATCAAAAAAGACAAAAAAAGAGTTTCTGTCAGGTTTGAAAAACGACAAAAAAAAAAAGTTGCTGTGAAGTTTGAAAAAATACCAAATAAAGTTGCTGTCAGTTATCAAAAAAGACAAAAAAAGAGTTTCTGTCATGTTTGAAAAACGACAAAAAATAAAAGTTGCTGTGAAGTTTGAAAAAATACCAAAAAAAGTTGCTGTCAGGTATCAAAAAAGATAAAAAAAGAGTTTCTGTCATGTTTGAAAAACGACAAAAAATAAAAGTTGCTGTGAAGTTTGAAAAAATACCAAAAAAAGTTGCTGTGAAGTTTGAAAAAATACCAAATAAAGTTGCTGTCAGGTATCAAAAAAGACAAAAAAAGAGTTTCTGTCATGTTTGAAAAACGACAAAAAATAAAAGTTGCTGTGAAGTTTGAAAAAATACCCAAAAAAGTTGCTGTCAGGTATCAAAAAAGATAAAAAAAGAGTTTCTGTCATGTTTGAAAAACGACAAAAAATAAAAGTTGCTGTGAAGTTTGAAAAAATACCAAATAAAGTTGCTGTCAGGTATCAAAAAAGACAAAAAAAGAGTTTCTGTCATGTTTGAAAAACGACAAAAAATAAAAGTTGCTGTGAAGTTTGAAAAAATACCAAAAAAAGTTGCTGTCAGGTATCAAAAAGATAAAAAAAGAGTTTCTGTCATGTTTGAAAAACGACAAAAAATAAAAGTTGCTGTGAAGTTTGAAAAAATACCAAATAAAGTTGCTGTCAGGTATCAAAAAAGACAAAAAAAGAGTTTCTGTCATGTTTGAAAAACGACAAAAAATAAAAGTTGCTGTGAAGTTTGAAAAAATACCAAAAAAAGTTGCTGTCAGGTATCAAAAAAGATAAAAAAAAGAGTTTCTGTCATGTTTGAAAAACGACAAAAAATAAAAGTTGCTGTGAAGTTTGAAAAAATACCAAATAAAGTTGCTGTCAGGTATCAAAAAAGACAAAAAAAGAGTTTCTGTCATGTTTGAAAAACGACAAAAAATAAAAGTTGCTGTGAAGTTTGAAAAAATACCAAATAAAGTTGCTGTCAGGTATCAAAAAAGACAAAAAAAGAGTTTCTGTCATGTTTGAAAAACGACAAAAAATAAAAGTTGCTGTGAAGTTTGAAAAAATACCAAAATAAGTTGCTGTCAGGTATCAAAAAAGATAAAAAAAGAGTTTCTGTCATGTTTGAAAAACGACAAAAAAAAAAAGTTGCTGTGAAGTTTGAAAAAATACCAAATAAAGTTGCTGTCAGGTATCAAAAAAGACAAAAAAAGAGTTTCTGTCATGTTTGAAAAACGACAAAAAATAAAAGTTGCTGTGAAGTTTGAAAAAAAACCAAATAAAGTTGCTGTCAGGTATCAAAAAAGACAAAAAAAGAGTTTCTGTCAGGTTTGAAAAACGACAAAAAAAAAAGTTGCTGTGAAGTTTGAAAAAATACCAAATAAAGTTGCTGTCAGGTATCAAAAAAGACAAAAAAAGAGTTTCTGTCATGTTTGAAAAACGACAAAAAATAAAAGTTGCTGTGAAGTTTGAAAAAATACCAAAAAAAGTTGCTGTCAGGTATCAAAAAAGATAAAAAAAGAGTTTCTGTCATGTTTGAAAAACGACAAAAAATAAAAGTTGCTGTGAAGTTTGAAAAAATACCAAAAAAAGTTGCTGTGAAGTTTGAAAAAATACCAAATAAAGTTGCTGTCAGGTATCAAAAAAGACAAAAAAAGAGTTTCTGTCATGTTTGAAAAACGACAAAAAATAAAAGTTGCTGTGAAGTTTGAAAAAATACCCAAAAAAGTTGCTGTCAGGTATCAAAAAAGATAAAAAAAGAGTTTCTGTCATGTTTGAAAAACGACAAAAAATAAAAGTTGCTGTGAAGTTTGAAAAAATACCAAATAAAGTTGCTGTCAGGTATCAAAAAAGACAAAAAAAGAGTTTCTGTCATGTTTGAAAAACGACAAAAAATAAAAGTTGCTGTGAAGTTTGAAAAAATACCAAAAAAAGTTGCTGTCAGGTATCAAAAAGATAAAAAAAGAGTTTCTGTCATGTTTGAAAAACGACAAAAAATAAAAGTTGCTGTGAAGTTTGAAAAAATACCAAATAAAGTTGCTGTCAGGTATCAAAAAAGACAAAAAAAGAGTTTCTGTCATGTTTGAAAAACGACAAAAAATAAAAGTTGCTGTGAAGTTTGAAAAAATACCAAAAAAAGTTGCTGTCAGGTATCAAAAAAGATAAAAAAAAGAGTTTCTGTCATGTTTGAAAAACGACAAAAAATAAAAGTTGCTGTGAAGTTTGAAAAAATACCAAATAAAGTTGCTGTCAGGTATCAAAAAAGACAAAAAAAGAGTTTCTGTCATGTTTGAAAAACGACAAAAAATAAAAGTTGCTGTGAAGTTTGAAAAAATACCAAATAAAGTTGCTGTCAGGTATCAAAAAAGACAAAAAAAGAGTTTCTGTCAGGTTTGAAAAACGACAAAAAAAAAAAGTTGCTGTGAAGTTTGAAAAAATACCAAATAAAGTTGCTGTCAGTTATCAAAAAAGACAAAAAAAGAGTTTCTGTCATGTTTGAAAAACGACAAAAAATAAAAGTTGCTGTGAAGTTTGAAAAAATACCAAATAAAGTTGCTGTCAGGTATCAAAAAAGACAAAAAAAGAGTTTCTGTCATGTTTGAAAAACGACAAAAAATAAAAGTTGCTGTGAAGTTTGAAAAAATACCAAATAAAGTTGCTGTCAGGTATCAAAAAAGATAAAAAAAGAGTTTCTGTCATGTTTGAAAAACGACAAAAAATAAAAGTTGCTGTGAAGTTTGAAAAAATACCAAATAAAGTTGCTGTCAGGTATCAAAAAAGACAAAAAAAGAGTTTCTGTCATGTTTGAAAAACGACAAAAAATAAAAGTTGCTGTGAAGTTTGAAAAAAAACCAAATAAAGTTGCTGTCAGGTATCAAAAAAGACAAAAAAAGAGTTTCTGTCATGTTTGAAAAACGACAAAAAATAAAAGTTGCTGTGAAGTTTGAAAAAATACCAAAAAAAGTTGCTGTCAGGTATCAAAAAAGACAAAAAAAGAGTTTCTGTCATGTTTGAAAAACGACAAAAAATAAAAGTTGCTGTGAAGTTTGAAAAAATACCAAAAAAAAGTTGCTGTCAGGTATCAAAAAAGACAAAAAAAGAGTTTCTGTCATGTTTGAAAAACGACAAAAAATAAAAGTTGCTGTGAAGTTTGAAAAAATACCAAAAAAAGTTGCTGTCAGGTATCAAAAAAGACAAAAAAAGAGTTTCTGTCATGTTTGAAAAACGACAAAAAATAAAAGTTGCTGTGAAGTTTGAAAAAATACCAAAAAAAGTTGCTGTCAGGTATCAAAAAAGACAAAAAAAGAGTTTCTGTCATGCTTGAAAAACGACAAAAAATAAAAGTTGCTGTGAAGTTTGAAAAAATACCAAAAAAAGTTGCTGTCAGGTATCAAAAAAGACAAGAAAAGAGTTTCTGTCATGTTTGAAAAACGAAAAAAAATAAAAGTTGCTGTGAAGTTTGAAAAAATACCAAAAAAAGTTGCTGTCAGGTATCAAAAAAGACAAAAAAAGAGTTTCTGTCATGTTTGAAAAACGACAAAAAATAAAAGTTGCTGTGAAGTTTGAAAAAATACCAAAAAAAAGTTGCTGTCAGGTATCAAAAAAGACAAAAAAAGAGTTTCTGTCATGTTTGAAAAACGACAAAAAATAAAAGTTGCTGTGAAGTTTGAAAAAATACCAAAAAAAAGTTGCTGTCAGGTATCAAAAAAGACAAAAAAAGAGTTTCTGTCATGTTTGAAAAACGACAAAAAATAAAAGTTGCTGTGAAGTTTGAAAAAATACCAAAAAAAGTTGCTGTCAGGTATCAAAAAAGACAAAAAAAGAGTTTCTGTCATGTTTGAAAAACGACAAAAAATAAAAGTTGCTGTGAAGTTTGAAAAAATACCAAAAAAAGTTGCTGTGAAGTTTGAAAAAATACCAAATAAAGTTGCTGTCAGGTATCAAAAAAGACAAAAAAAGAGTTTCTGTCATGTTTGAAAAACGACAAAAAATAAAAGTTGCTGTGAAGTTTGAAAAAATACCAAAAAAAAGTTGCTGTCAGGTATCAAAAAAGACAAGAAAAGAGTTTCTGTCATGTTTGAAAAACGAAAAAAAATAAAAGTTGCTGTGAAGTTTGAAAAAATACCAAAAAAAGTTGCTGTCAGGTATCAAAAAAGACAAAAAAAGTGTTTCTGTCATGTTTGAAAAACGACAAAAAATAAAAGTTGCTGTGAAGTTTGAAAAAATACCAAATAAAGTTGCTGTCAGGTATCAAAAAAGACAAAAAAAGAGTTTCTGTCATGTTTGAAAAACGACAAAAAATAAAAGTTGCTGTGAAGTTTGAAAAAATACCAAATAAAGTTGCTGTCAGGTATCAAAAAAGACAAAAAAAGAGTTTCTGTCATGTTTGAAAAACGACAAAAAATAAAAGTTGCTGTGAAGTTTGAAAAAATACCAAATAAAGTTGCTGTCAGGTATCAAAAAAGACAAAAAAAGAGTTTCTGTCATGTTTGAAAAACGACAAAAAATAAAAGTTGCTGTGAAGTTTGAAAAAATACCAAAAAAAGTTGCTGTCAGGTATCAAAAAAGACAAAAAAAGAGTTTCTGTCATGTTTGAAAAACGACAAAAAATAAAAGTTGCTGTGAAGTTTGAAAAAATACCAAAAAAAGTTGCTGTGAAGTTTGAAAAAAGACAAAAAAAGAGTTTCTGTCATGTTTGAAAAACGACAAAAAATAAAAGTTGCTGTGAAGTTTGAAAAAATACCAAAAAAAGTTGCTGTCAGGTATCAAAAAAGATAAAAAAAAGAGTTTCTGTCATGTTTGAAAAACGACAAAAAATAAAAGTTGCTGTGAAGTTTGAAAAAATACCAAATAAAGTTGCTGTCAGGTATCAAAAAAGACAAAAAAAGAGTTTCTGTCATGTTTGAAAAACGACAAAAAATAAAAGTTGCTGTGAAGTTTGAAAAAATACCAAATAAAGTTGCTGTCAGGTATCAAAAAAGACAAAAAAAGAGTTTCTGTCAGGTTTGAAAAACGACAAAAAAAAAAAGTTGCTGTGAAGTTTGAAAAAATACCAAATAAAGTTGCTGTCAGTTATCAAAAAAGACAAAAAAAGAGTTTCTGTCATGTTTGAAAAACGACAAAAAATAAAAGTTGCTGTGAAGTTTGAAAAAATACCAAAAAAAGTTGCTGTCAGGTATCAAAAAAGATAAAAAAAGAGTTTCTGTCATGTTTGAAAAACGACAAAAAATAAAAGTTGCTGTGAAGTTTGAAAAAATACCAAAAAAAGTTGCTGTGAAGTTTGAAAAAATACCAAATAAAGTTGCTGTCAGGTATCAAAAAAGACAAAAAAAGAGTTTCTGTCATGTTTGAAAAACGACAAAAAATAAAAGTTGCTGTGAAGTTTGAAAAAATACCCAAAAAAGTTGCTGTCAGGTATCAAAAAAGATAAAAAAAGAGTTTCTGTCATGTTTGAAAAACGACAAAAAATAAAAGTTGCTGTGAAGTTTGAAAAAATACCAAATAAAGTTGCTGTCAGGTATCAAAAAAGACAAAAAAAGAGTTTCTGTCATGTTTGAAAAACGACAAAAAATAAAAGTTGCTGTGAAGTTTGAAAAAATACCAAAAAAAGTTGCTGTCAGGTATCAAAAAGATAAAAAAAGAGTTTCTGTCATGTTTGAAAAACGACAAAAAATAAAAGTTGCTGTGAAGTTTGAAAAAATACCAAATAAAGTTGCTGTCAGGTATCAAAAAAGACAAAAAAAGAGTTTCTGTCATGTTTGAAAAACGACAAAAAATAAAAGTTGCTGTGAAGTTTGAAAAAATACCAAAAAAAGTTGCTGTCAGGTATCAAAAAAGATAAAAAAAAGAGTTTCTGTCATGTTTGAAAAACGACAAAAAATAAAAGTTGCTGTGAAGTTTGAAAAAATACCAAATAAAGTTGCTGTCAGGTATCAAAAAAGACAAAAAAAGAGTTTCTGTCATGTTTGAAAAACGACAAAAAATAAAAGTTGCTGTGAAGTTTGAAAAAATACCAAATAAAGTTGCTGTCAGGTATCAAAAAAGACAAAAAAAGAGTTTCTGTCATGTTTGAAAAACGACAAAAAATAAAAGTTGCTGTGAAGTTTGAAAAAATACCAAATAAAGTTGCTGTCAGGTATCAAAAAAGACAAAAAAAGAGTTTCTGTCATGTTTGAAAAACGACAAAAAATAAAAGTTGCTGTGAAGTTTGAAAAAATACCAAAAAAAGTTGCTGTCAGGTATCAAAAAAGACAAAAAAAGAGTTTCTGTCATGTTTGAAAAACGACAAAAAATAAAAGTTGCTGTGAAGTTTGAAAAAATACCAAAAAAAGTTGCTGTGAAGTTTGAAAAAAGACAAAAAAAGAGTTTCTGTCATGTTTGAAAAACGACAAAAAATAAAAGTTGCTGTGAAGTTTGAAAAAATACCAAAAAAAGTTGCTGTCAGGTATCAAAAAAGATAAAAAAAAGAGTTTCTGTCATGTTTGAAAAACGACAAAAAATAAAAGTTGCTGTGAAGTTTGAAAAAATACCAAATAAAGTTGCTGTCAGGTATCAAAAAAGACAAAAAAAGAGTTTCTGTCATGTTTGAAAAACGACAAAAAATAAAAGTTGCTGTGAAGTTTGAAAAAATACCAAATAAAGTTGCTGTCAGGTATCAAAAAAGACAAAAAAAGAGTTTCTGTCATGTTTGAAAAACGACAAAAAATAAAAGTTGCTGTGAAGTTTGAAAAAATACCAAATAAAGTTGCTGTCAGGTATCAAAAAAGATAAAAAAAGAGTTTCTGTCATGTTTGAAAAACGACAAAAAATAAAAGTTGCTGTGAAGTTTGAAAAAATACCAAAAAAAGTTGCTGTCAGGTATCAAAAAAGACAAAAAAAGAGTTTCTGTCATGTTTGAAAAACGACAAAAAATAAAAGTTGCTGTGAAGTTTGAAAAAAAACCAAATAAAGTTGCTGTCAGGTATCAAAAAAGACAAAAAAAGAGTTTCTGTCATGTTTGAAAAACGACAAAAAATAAAAGTTGCTGTGAAGTTTGAAAAAATACCAAAAAAAGTTGCTGTCAGGTATCAAAAAAGACAAAAAAAGAGTTTCTGTCATGTTTGAAAAACGACAAAAAATAAAAGTTGCTGTGAAGTTTGAAAAAATACCAAAAAAAAGTTGCTGTCAGGTATCAAAAAAGACAAAAAAAGAGTTTCTGTCATGTTTGAAAAACGACAAAAAATAAAAGTTGCTGTGAAGTTTGAAAAAATACCAAAAAAAGTTGCTGTCAGGTATCAAAAAAGACAAAAAAAGAGTTTCTGTCATGTTTGAAAAACGACAAAAAATAAAAGTTGCTGTGAAGTTTGAAAAAATACCAAAAAAAGTTGCTGTCAGGTATCAAAAAAGACAAAAAAAGAGTTTCTGTCATGCTTGAAAAACGACAAAAAATAAAAGTTGCTGTGAAGTTTGAAAAAATACCAAAAAAAGTTGCTGTCAGGTATCAAAAAAGACAAGAAAAGAGTTTCTGTCATGTTTGAAAAACGAAAAAAAATAAAAGTTGCTGTGAAGTTTGAAAAAATACCAAAAAAAGTTGCTGTCAGGTATCAAAAAAGACAAAAAAAGAGTTTCTGTCATGTTTGAAAAACGACAAAAAATAAAAGTTGCTGTGAAGTTTGAAAAAATACCAAAAAAAAGTTGCTGTCAGGTATCAAAAAAGACAAAAAAAGAGTTTCTGTCATGTTTGAAAAACGACAAAAAATAAAAGTTGCTGTGAAGTTTGAAAAAATACCAAAAAAAAGTTGCTGTCAGGTATCAAAAAAGACAAAAAAAGAGTTTCTGTCATGTTTGAAAAACGACAAAAAATAAAAGTTGCTGTGAAGTTTGAAAAAATACCAAAAAAAGTTGCTGTCAGGTATCAAAAAAGACAAAAAAAGAGTTTCTGTCATGTTTGAAAAACGACAAAAAATAAAAGTTGCTGTGAAGTTTGAAAAAATACCAAAAAAAGTTGCTGTGAAGTTTGAAAAAATACCAAATAAAGTTGCTGTCAGGTATCAAAAAAGACAAAAAAAGAGTTTCTGTCATGTTTGAAAAACGACAAAAAATAAAAGTTGCTGTGAAGTTTGAAAAAATACCAAAAAAAAGTTGCTGTCAGGTATCAAAAAAGACAAGAAAAGAGTTTCTGTCATGTTTGAAAAACGAAAAAAAATAAAAGTTGCTGTGAAGTTTGAAAAAATACCAAAAAAAGTTGCTGTCAGGTATCAAAAAAGACAAAAAAAGTGTTTCTGTCATGTTTGAAAAACGACAAAAAATAAAAGTTGCTGTGAAGTTTGAAAAAATACCAAATAAAGTTGCTGTCAGGTATCAAAAAAGACAAAAAAAGAGTTTCTGTCATGTTTGAAAAACGACAAAAAATAAAAGTTGCTGTGAAGTTTGAAAAAATACCAAATAAAGTTGCTGTCAGGTATCAAAAAAGACAAAAAAAGAGTTTCTGTCATGTTTGAAAAACGACAAAAAATAAAAGTTGCTGTGAAGTTTGAAAAAATACCAAATAAAGTTGCTGTCAGGTATCAAAAAAGACAAAAAAAGAGTTTCTGTCATGTTTGAAAAACGACAAAAAATAAAAGTTGCTGTGAAGTTTGAAAAAATACCAAAAAAAGTTGCTGTCAGGTATCAAAAAAGACAAAAAAAGAGTTTCTGTCATGTTTGAAAAACGACAAAAAATAAAAGTTGCTGTGAAGTTTGAAAAAATACCAAAAAAAGTTGCTGTGAAGTTTGAAAAAAGACAAAAAAAGAGTTTCTGTCATGTTTGAAAAACGACAAAAAATAAAAGTTGCTGTGAAGTTTGAAAAAATACCAAAAAAAGTTGCTGTCAGGTATCAAAAAAGATAAAAAAAAGAGTTTCTGTCATGTTTGAAAAACGACAAAAAATAAAAGTTGCTGTGAAGTTTGAAAAAATACCAAATAAAGTTGCTGTCAGGTATCAAAAAAGACAAAAAAAGAGTTTCTGTCATGTTTGAAAAACGACAAAAAATAAAAGTTGCTGTGAAGTTTGAAAAAATACCAAATAAAGTTGCTGTCAGGTATCAAAAAAGACAAAAAAAGAGTTTCTGTCAGGTTTGAAAAACGACAAAAAAAAAAAGTTGCTGTGAAGTTTGAAAAAATACCAAATAAAGTTGCTGTCAGTTATCAAAAAAGACAAAAAAAGAGTTTCTGTCATGTTTGAAAAACGACAAAAAATAAAAGTTGCTGTGAAGTTTGAAAAAATACCAAAAAAAGTTGCTGTCAGGTATCAAAAAAGATAAAAAAAGAGTTTCTGTCATGTTTGAAAAACGACAAAAAATAAAAGTTGCTGTGAAGTTTGAAAAAATACCAAAAAAAGTTGCTGTGAAGTTTGAAAAAATACCAAATAAAGTTGCTGTCAGGTATCAAAAAAGACAAAAAAAGAGTTTCTGTCATGTTTGAAAAACGACAAAAAATAAAAGTTGCTGTGAAGTTTGAAAAAATACCCAAAAAAGTTGCTGTCAGGTATCAAAAAAGATAAAAAAAGAGTTTCTGTCATGTTTGAAAAACGACAAAAAATAAAAGTTGCTGTGAAGTTTGAAAAAATACCAAATAAAGTTGCTGTCAGGTATCAAAAAAGACAAAAAAAGAGTTTCTGTCATGTTTGAAAAACGACAAAAAATAAAAGTTGCTGTGAAGTTTGAAAAAATACCAAAAAAAGTTGCTGTCAGGTATCAAAAAGATAAAAAAAGAGTTTCTGTCATGTTTGAAAAACGACAAAAAATAAAAGTTGCTGTGAAGTTTGAAAAAATACCAAATAAAGTTGCTGTCAGGTATCAAAAAAGACAAAAAAAGAGTTTCTGTCATGTTTGAAAAACGACAAAAAATAAAAGTTGCTGTGAAGTTTGAAAAAATACCAAAAAAAGTTGCTGTCAGGTATCAAAAAAGATAAAAAAAAGAGTTTCTGTCATGTTTGAAAAACGACAAAAAATAAAAGTTGCTGTGAAGTTTGAAAAAATACCAAATAAAGTTGCTGTCAGGTATCAAAAAAGACAAAAAAAGAGTTTCTGTCATGTTTGAAAAACGACAAAAAATAAAAGTTGCTGTGAAGTTTGAAAAAATACCAAATAAAGTTGCTGTCAGGTATCAAAAAAGACAAAAAAAGAGTTTCTGTCATGTTTGAAAAACGACAAAAAATAAAAGTTGCTGTGAAGTTTGAAAAAATACCAAAATAAGTTGCTGTCAGGTATCAAAAAAGATAAAAAAAGAGTTTCTGTCATGTTTGAAAAACGACAAAAAAAAAAAGTTGCTGTGAAGTTTGAAAAAATACCAAATAAAGTTGCTGTCAGGTATCAAAAAAGACAAAAAAAGAGTTTCTGTCATGTTTGAAAAACGACAAAAAATAAAAGTTGCTGTGAAGTTTGAAAAAAAACCAAATAAAGTTGCTGTCAGGTATCAAAAAAGACAAAAAAAGAGTTTCTGTCAGGTTTGAAAAACGACAAAAAAAAAAGTTGCTGTGAAGTTTGAAAAAATACCAAATAAAGTTGCTGTCAGGTATCAAAAAAGACAAAAAAAGAGTTTCTGTCATGTTTGAAAAACGACAAAAAATAAAAGTTGCTGTGAAGTTTGAAAAAATACCAAAAAAAGTTGCTGTCAGGTATCAAAAAAGATAAAAAAAGAGTTTCTGTCATGTTTGAAAAACGACAAAAAATAAAAGTTGCTGTGAAGTTTGAAAAAATACCAAAAAAAGTTGCTGTGAAGTTTGAAAAAATACCAAATAAAGTTGCTGTCAGGTATCAAAAAAGACAAAAAAAGAGTTTCTGTCATGTTTGAAAAACGACAAAAAATAAAAGTTGCTGTGAAGTTTGAAAAAATACCCAAAAAAGTTGCTGTCAGGTATCAAAAAAGATAAAAAAAGAGTTTCTGTCATGTTTGAAAAACGACAAAAAATAAAAGTTGCTGTGAAGTTTGAAAAAATACCAAATAAAGTTGCTGTCAGGTATCAAAAAAGACAAAAAAAGAGTTTCTGTCATGTTTGAAAAACGACAAAAAATAAAAGTTGCTGTGAAGTTTGAAAAAATACCAAAAAAAGTTGCTGTCAGGTATCAAAAAGATAAAAAAAGAGTTTCTGTCATGTTTGAAAAACGACAAAAAATAAAAGTTGCTGTGAAGTTTGAAAAAATACCAAATAAAGTTGCTGTCAGGTATCAAAAAAGACAAAAAAAGAGTTTCTGTCATGTTTGAAAAACGACAAAAAATAAAAGTTGCTGTGAAGTTTGAAAAAATACCAAAAAAAGTTGCTGTCAGGTATCAAAAAAGATAAAAAAAAGAGTTTCTGTCATGTTTGAAAAACGACAAAAAATAAAAGTTGCTGTGAAGTTTGAAAAAATACCAAATAAAGTTGCTGTCAGGTATCAAAAAAGACAAAAAAAGAGTTTCTGTCATGTTTGAAAAACGACAAAAAATAAAAGTTGCTGTGAAGTTTGAAAAAATACCAAATAAAGTTGCTGTCAGGTATCAAAAAAGACAAAAAAAGAGTTTCTGTCATGTTTGAAAAACGACAAAAAATAAAAGTTGCTGTGAAGTTTGAAAAAATACCAAAATAAGTTGCTGTCAGGTATCAAAAAAGATAAAAAAAAGAGTTTCTGTCATGTTTGAAAAACGACAAAAAAAAAAAGTTGCTGTGAAGTTTGAAAAAATACCAAATAAAGTTGCTGTCAGGTATCAAAAAAGACAAAAAAAGAGTTTCTGTCATGTTTGAAAAACGACAAAAAATAAAAGTTGCTGTGAAGTTTGAAAAAAAACCAAATAAAGTTGCTGTCAGGTATCAAAAAAGACAAAAAAAGAGTTTCTGTCAGGTTTGAAAAACGACAAAAAAAAAAAGTTGCTGTGAAGTTTGAAAAAATACCAAATAAAGTTGCTGTCAGGTATCAAAAAAGACAAAAAAAGAGTTTCTGTCATGTTTGAAAAACGACAAAAAATAAAAGTTGCTGTGAAGTTTGAAAAAATACCAAAAAAAGTTGCTGTCAGGTATCAAAAAAGATAAAAAAAGAGTTTCTGTCATGTTTGAAAAACGACAAAAAATAAAAGTTGCTGTGAAGTTTGAAAAAATACCAAAAAAAGTTGCTGTGAAGTTTGAAAAAATACCAAAAAAAGTTGCTGTCAGGTATCAAAAAAGACAAAAAAAGAGTTTCTGTCAGGTTTGAAAAACGACAAAAAAAAAAGTTGCTGTGAAGTTTGAAAAAATACCAAATAAAGTTGCTGTCAGGTATCAAAAAAGACAAAAAAAGAGTTTCTGTCATGTTTGAAAAACGACAAAAAATAAAAGTTGCTGTGAAGTTTGAAAAAATACCAAAAAAAGTTGCTGTCAGGTATCAAAAAAGACAAAAAAAGAGTTTCTGTCATGTTTGAAAAACGACAAAAAATAAAAGTTGCTGTGAAGTTTGAAAAAATACCCAAAAAAGTTGCTGTCAGGTATCAAAAAAGACAAAAAAAGAGTTTCTGTCATGTTTGAAAAACGACAAAAAATAAAAGTTGCTGTGAAGTTTGAAAAAATACCAAAAAAAGTTGCTGTGAAGTTTGAAAAAATACCAAAAAAAGTTGCTGTCAGGTATCAAAAAAGACAAAAAAAGAGTTTCTGTCATGTTTGAAAAACGACAAAAAATAAAAGTTGCTGTGAAGTTTGAAAAAATACCAAATAAAGTTGCTGTCAGGTATCAAAAAAGACAAAAAAAGAGTTTCTGTCATGTTTGAAAAACGACAAAAAATAAAAGTTGCTGTGAAGTTTGAAAAAATACCAAAAAAAGTTGCTGTCAGGTATCAAAAAAGACAAAAAAAGAGTTTCTGTCAGGTTTGAAAAACGACAAAAAAAAAAAGTTGCTGTGAAGTTTGAAAAAATACCAAATAAAGTTGCTGTCAGGTATCAAAAAAGACAAAAAAAGAGTTTCTGTCATGTTTGAAAAACGACAAAAAATAAAAGTTGCTGTGAAGTTTGAAAAAATACCAAAAAAAGTTTCTGTCAGGTATCAAAAAAGACAAAAAAAGAGTTTCTGTCAGGTTTGAAAAACGACAAAAAAAAAAAGTTGCTGTGAAGTTTGAAAAAATACCAAATAAAGTTGCTGTCAGGTATCAAAAAAGACAAAAAAAGAGTTTCTGTCATGTTTGAAAAACGACAAAAAATAAAAGTTGCTGTGAAGTTTGAAAAAATACCAAAAAAAGTTGCTGTCAGGTATCAAAAAAGATAAAAAAAGAGTTTCTGTCATGTTTGAAAAACGACAAAAAATAAAAGTTGCTGTGAAGTTTGAAAAAATACCAAAAAAAGTTGCTGTCAGGTATCAAAAAAGACAAAAAAAGAGTTTCTGTCAGGTTTGAAAAACGACAAAAAAAAAAAGTTGCTGTGAAGTTTGAAAAAATACCAAATAAAGTTGCTGTCAGTTATCAAAAAAGACAAAAAAAGAGTTTCTGTCATGTTTGAAAAACGACAAAAAATAAAAGTTGCTGTGAAGTTTGAAAAAATACCAAATAAAGTTGCTGTCAGGTATCAAAAAAGACAAAAAAAGAGTTTCTGTCATGTTTGAAAAACGACAAAAAATAAAAGTTGCTGTGAAGTTTGAAAAAATACCAAAAAAAGTTGCTGTCAGGTATCAAAAAAGAAAAAAAAAAGAGTTTCTGTCATGTTTGAAAAACGACAAAAAATAAAAGTTGCTGTGAAGTTTGAAAAAATACCAAAAAAAGTTGCTGTCAGGTATCAAAAAAGACAAAAAAAGAGTTTCTGTCATGTTTGAAAAACGACAAAAAATAAAAGTTGCTGTGAAGTTTGAAAAAATACCAAAAAAAGTTGCTGTCAGGTATCAAAAAAGACAAAAAAAGAGTTTCTGTCATGTTTGAAAAACGACAAAAAATAAAAGTTGCTGTGAAGTTTGAAAAAATACCAAAAAAAGTTGCTGTCAGGTATCAAAAAAGAAAAAAAAAAGAGTTTCTGTCATGTTTGAAAAACGACAAAAAATAAAAGTTGCTGTGAAGTTTGAAAAAATACCAAATAAAGTTGCTGTCAGGTATCAAAAAAGACAAAAAAAGAGTTTCTGTCATGTTTGAAAAACGACAAAAAATAAAAGTTGCTGTGAAGTTTGAAAAAATACCAAATAAAGTTGCTGTCAGGTATCAAAAAAGACAAAAAAAGAGTTTCTGTCATGTTTGAAAAACGACAAAAAATAAAAGTTGCTGTGAAGTTTGAAAAAATACCAAAAAAAGTTGCTGTCAGGTATCAAAAAAGACAAAAAAAGAGTTTCTGTCAGGTTTGAAAAACGACAAAAAAAAAAGTTGCTGTGAAGTTTGAAAAAAACCAAATAAAGTTGCTGTCAGGTATCAAAAAAGACAAAAAAAGAGTTTCTGTCATGTTTGAAAAACGACAAAAAATAAAAGTTGCTGTGAAGTTTGAAAAAATACCAAAAAAAGTTGCTGTCAGGTATCAAAAAAGACAAAAAAAGAATTTCTGTCATGTTTGAAAAACGACAAAAAATAAAAGTTGCTGTGAAGTTTGAAAAAATACCAAAAAAAGTTGCTGTGAAGTTTGAAAAAATACCAAAAAAAGTTGCTGTCAGGTATCAAAAAAGACAAAAAAAGAGTTTCTGTCATGTTTGAAAAATGACAAAAAATAAAAGTTGCTGTGAAGTTTGAAAAAATACCAAAAAAAGTTGCTGTCAGGTATCAAAAAAGATAAAAAAAGAGTTTCTGTCATGTTTGAAAAACGACAAAAAATAAAAGTTGCTGTGAAGTTTGAAAAAATACCAAAAAAAGTTGCTGTGAAGTTTGAAAAAATACCAAATAAAGTTGCTGTCAGGTATCAAAAAAGACAAAAAAAAGAGTTTCTGTCAGGTTTGAAAAACGACAAAAAAAAAAAGTTGCTGTGAAGTTTGAAAAAATACCAAATAAAGTTGCTGTCAGGTATCAAAAAAGACAAAAAAAGAGTTTCTGTCATGTTTGAAAAACGACAAAAAATAAAAGTTGCTGTGAAGTTTGAAAAAATACCAAAAAAAGTTGCTGTCAGGTATCAAAAAAGACAAAAAAAGAGTTTCTGTCATGTTTGAAAAACGACAAAAAATAAAAGTTGCTGTGAAGTTTGAAAAAATACCAAAAAAAGTTGCTGTGAAGTTTGAAAAAATACCAAAAAAAGTTGCTGTCAGGTATCAAAAAAGACAAAAAAAGAGTTTCTGTCATGTTTGAAAAACGACAAAAAATAAAAGTTGCTGTGAAGTTTGAAAAAATACCAAAAAAAGTTGCTGTGAAGTTTGAAAAAATACCAAAAAAAGTTGCTGTCAGGTATCAAAAAAGACAAAAAAAGAGTTTCTGTCATGTTTGAAAAACGACAAAAAATAAAAGTTGCTGTGAAGTTTGAAAAAATACCAAAAAAAGTTGCTGTCAGGTATCAAAAAAGACAAAAAAAGAGTTTCTGTCATGTTTGAAAAATGACAAAAAATAAAAGTTGCTGTGAAGTTTGAAAAAATACCAAAAAAAGTTGCTGTCAGGTATCAAAAAAGATAAAAAAAGAGTTTCTGTCATGTTTGAAAAACGACAAAAAATAAAAGTTGCTGTGAAGTTTGAAAAAATACCAAAAAAAGTTGCTGTGAAGTTTGAAAAAATACCAAATAAAGTTGCTGTCAGGTATCAAAAAAGACAAAAAAAGAGTTTCTGTCATGTTTGAAAAACGACAAAAAATAAAAGTTGCTGTGAAGTTTGAAAAAATACCAAAAAAAGTTGCTGTCAGGTATCAAAAAAGACAAAAAAAGAGTTTCTGTCATGTTTGAAAAATGACAAAAAATAAAAGTTGCTGTGAAGTTTGAAAAAATACCAAAAAAAGTTGCTGTCAGGTATCAAAAAAGATAAAAAAAGAGTTTCTGTCATGTTTGAAAAACGACAAAAAATAAAAGTTGCTGTGAAGTTTGAAAAAATACCAAAAAAAGTTGCTGTGAAGTTT
This sequence comes from Leuciscus leuciscus, assembly GCF_965113295.1. Lineage (NCBI taxonomy): Eukaryota > Metazoa > Chordata > Actinopteri > Cypriniformes > Leuciscidae > Leuciscus > Leuciscus leuciscus. The sequence goes on along the minus strand of NC_138727.1, from coordinate 34,599,798 downwards.
GAAAAAATACCAAATAAAGTTGCTGTCAGGTATCAAAAAAGACAAAAAAAGAGTTTCTGTCATGTTTGAAAAACGACAAAAAATAAAAGTTGCTGTGAAGTTTGAAAAAATACCCAAAAAAGTTGCTGTCAGGTATCAAAAAAGACAAAAAAAGAGTTTCTGTTATGTTTGAAAAACGACAAAAAATAAAAGTTGCTGTGAAGTTTGAAAAAATACCAAATAAAGTTGCTGTCAGGTATCAAAAAAGACAAAAAAAGAGTTTCTGTCATGTTTGAAAAACGACAAAAAATAAAAGTTGCTGTGAAGTTTGAAAAAATACCAAATAAAGTTGCTGTCAGGTATCAAAAAAGATAAAAAAAGAGTTTCTGTCATGTTTGAAAAACGACAAAAAATAAAAGTTGCTGTGAAGTTTGAAAAAATACCAAAAAAAGTTGCTGTGAAGTTTGAAAAAATACCAAAAAAAGTTGCTGTCAGGTTTGAAAAACGACAAAAAAAAAAAGTTGCTGTGAAGTTTGAAAAAATACCAAATAAAGTTGCTGTCAGGTATCAAAAAAGACAAAAAAAGAGTTTCTGTCATGTTTGAAAAACGACAAAAAATAAAAGTTGCTGTGAAGTTTGAAAAAATACCAAAAAAAGTTTCTGTCAGGTATCAAAAAAGACAAAAAAAGAGTTTCTGTCATGTTTGAAAAACGACAAAAAATAAAAGTTGCTGTGAAGTTTGAAAAAATACCAAATAAAGTTGCTGTCAGGTATCAAAAAAGACAAAAAAAGAGTTTCTGTCATGTTTGAAAAACGACAAAAAATAAAAGTTGCTGTGAAGTTTGAAAAAATACCAAATAAAGTTGCTGTCAGGTATCAAAAAAGACAAAAAAAGAGTTTCTGTCAGGTTTGAAAAACGACAAAAAAAAAAAGTTGCTGTGAAGTTTGAAAAAATACCAAAAAAAAGTTGCTGTCAGGTATCAAAAAAGACAAAAAAAGAGTTTCTGTCATGTTTGAAAAACGACAAAAAATAAAAGTTGCTGTGAAGTTTGAAAAAATACCCAAAAAAAGTTGCTGTCAGGTATCAAAAAAGACAAAAAAAGAGTTTCTGTCATGTTTGAAAAACGACAAAAAATAAAAGTTGCTGTGAAGTTTGAAAAAATACCAAATAAAGTTGCTGTCAGGTATCAAAAAAGACAAAAAAAGAGTTTCTGTCAGGTTTGAAAAACGACAAAAAAAAAAAGTTGCTGTGAAGTTTGAAAAAATACCAAATAAAGTTGCTGTCAGGTATCAAAAAAGACAAAAAAAGAGTTTCTGTCATGTTTGAAAAACGACAAAAAATAAAAGTTGCTGTGAAGTTTGAAAAAATACCAAAAAAAGTTGCTGTCAGGTATCAAAAAAGACAAAAAAAGAGTTTCTGTCATGTTTGAAAAACGACAAAAAATAAAAGTTGCTGTGAAGTTTGAAAAAATACCAAAAAAAGTTGCTGTGAAGTTTGAAAAAATACCAAAAAAAGTTGCTGTCAGGTATCAAAAAAGACAAAAAAAGAGTTTCTGTCATGTTTGAAAAATGACAAAAAATAAAAGTTGCTGTGAAGTTTGAAAAAATACCAAAAAAAGTTGCTGTCAGGTATCAAAAAAGATAAAAAAAGAGTTTCTGTCATGTTTGAAAAACGACAAAAAATAAAAGTTGCTGTGAAGTTTGAAAAAATACCAAAAAAAGTTGCTGTGAAGTTTGAAAAAATACCAAATAAAGTTGCTGTCAGGTATCAAAAAAGACAAAAAAAGAGTTTCTGTCATGTTTGAAAAACGACAAAAAATAAAAGTTGCTGTGAAGTTTGAAAAAATACCCAAAAAAGTTGCTGTCAGGTATCAAAAAAGATAAAAAAAGAGATTCTGTCATGTTTGAAAAACGACAAAAAATAAAAGTTGCTGTGAAGTTTGAAAAAATACCAAATAAAGTTGCTGTCAGGTATCAAAAAAGACAAAAAAAGAGTTTCTGTCATGTTTGAAAAACGACAAAAAATAAAAGTTGCTGTGAAGTTTGAAAAAATACCAAAAAAAGTTGCTGTCAGGTATCAAAAAGATAAAAAAAGAGTTTCTGTCATGTTTGAAAAACGACAAAAAAAAAAAGTTGCTGTGAAGTTTGAAAAAATACCAAATAAAGTTGCTGTCAGGTATCAAAAAAGACAAAAAAAGAGTTTCTGTCATGTTTGAAAAACGACAAAAAATAAAAGTTGCTGTGAAGTTTGAAAAAAAACCAAATAAAGTTGCTGTCAGGTATCAAAAAAGACAAAAAAAGAGTTTCTGTCATGTTTGAAAAACGACAAAAAATAAAAGTTGCTGTGAAGTTTGAAAAAATACCAAATAAAGTTGCTGTCAGGTATCAAAAAAGACAAAAAAAGAGTTTCTGTCATGTTTGAAAAACGACAAAAAATAAAAGTTGCTGTGAAGTTTGAAAAAATACCAAATAAAGTTGCTGTCAGGTATCAAAAAAGACAAAAAAAGAGTTTCTGTCAGGTTTGAAAAACGACAAAAAAAAAAAGTTGCTGTGAAGTTTGAAAAAATACCAAATAAAGTTGCTGTCAGTTATCAAAAAAGACAAAAAAAGAGTTTCTGTCATGTTTGAAAAACGACAAAAAATAAAAGTTGCTGTGAAGTTTGAAAAAATACCAAATAAAGTTGCTGTCAGGTATCAAAAAAGACAAAAAAAGAGTTTCTGTCATGTTTGAAAAACGACAAAAAATAAAAGTTGCTGTGAAGTTTGAAAAAATACCAAATAAAGTTGCTGTCAGGTATCAAAAAAGATAAAAAAAGAGTTTCTGTCATGTTTGAAAAACGACAAAAAATAAAAGTTGCTGTGAAGTTTGAAAAAATACCAAATAAAGTTGCTGTCAGGTATCAAAAAAGACAAAAAAAGAGTTTCTGTCATGTTTGAAAAACGACAAAAAATAAAAGTTGCTGTGAAGTTTGAAAAAAAACCAAATAAAGTTGCTGTCAGGTATCAAAAAAGACAAAAAAAGAGTTTCTGTCATGTTTGAAAAACGACAAAAAATAAAAGTTGCTGTGAAGTTTGAAAAAATACCAAAAAAAGTTGCTGTCAGGTATCAAAAAAGACAAAAAAAGAGTTTCTGTCATGTTTGAAAAACGACAAAAAATAAAAGTTGCTGTGAAGTTTGAAAAAATACCAAAAAAAAGTTGCTGTCAGGTATCAAAAAAGACAAAAAAAGAGTTTCTGTCATGTTTGAAAAACGACAAAAAATAAAAGTTGCTGTGAAGTTTGAAAAAATACCAAAAAAAGTTGCTGTCAGGTATCAAAAAAGACAAAAAAAGAGTTTCTGTCATGTTTGAAAAACGACAAAAAATAAAAGTTGCTGTGAAGTTTGAAAAAATACCAAAAAAAGTTGCTGTCAGGTATCAAAAAAGACAAAAAAAGAGTTTCTGTCATGCTTGAAAAACGACAAAAAATAAAAGTTGCTGTGAAGTTTGAAAAAATACCAAAAAAAGTTGCTGTCAGGTATCAAAAAAGACAAGAAAAGAGTTTCTGTCATGTTTGAAAAACGAAAAAAAATAAAAGTTGCTGTGAAGTTTGAAAAAATACCAAAAAAAGTTGCTGTCAGGTATCAAAAAAGACAAAAAAAGAGTTTCTGTCATGTTTGAAAAACGACAAAAAATAAAAGTTGCTGTGAAGTTTGAAAAAATACCAAAAAAAAGTTGCTGTCAGGTATCAAAAAAGACAAAAAAAGAGTTTCTGTCATGTTTGAAAAACGACAAAAAATAAAAGTTGCTGTGAAGTTTGAAAAAATACCAAAAAAAAGTTGCTGTCAGGTATCAAAAAAGACAAAAAAAGAGTTTCTGTCATGTTTGAAAAACGACAAAAAATAAAAGTTGCTGTGAAGTTTGAAAAAATACCAAAAAAAGTTGCTGTCAGGTATCAAAAAAGACAAAAAAAGAGTTTCTGTCATGTTTGAAAAACGACAAAAAATAAAAGTTGCTGTGAAGTTTGAAAAAATACCAAAAAAAGTTGCTGTGAAGTTTGAAAAAATACCAAATAAAGTTGCTGTCAGGTATCAAAAAAGACAAAAAAAGAGTTTCTGTCATGTTTGAAAAACGACAAAAAATAAAAGTTGCTGTGAAGTTTGAAAAAATACCAAAAAAAAGTTGCTGTCAGGTATCAAAAAAGACAAGAAAAGAGTTTCTGTCATGTTTGAAAAACGAAAAAAAATAAAAGTTGCTGTGAAGTTTGAAAAAATACCAAAAAAAGTTGCTGTCAGGTATCAAAAAAGACAAAAAAAGAGTTTCTGTCATGTTTGAAAAACGACAAAAAATAAAAGTTGCTGTGAAGTTTGAAAAAATACCAAATAAAGTTGCTGTCAGGTATCAAAAAAGACAAAAAAAGAGTTTCTGTCATGTTTGAAAAACGACAAAAAATAAAAGTTGCTGTGAAGTTTGAAAAAATACCAAATAAAGTTGCTGTCAGGTATCAAAAAAGACAAAAAAAGAGTTTCTGTCATGTTTGAAAAACGACAAAAAATAAAAGTTGCTGTGAAGTTTGAAAAAATACCAAAAAAAGTTGCTGTCAGGTATCAAAAAAGACAAAAAAAGAGTTTCTGTCATGTTTGAAAAACGACAAAAAATAAAAGTTGCTGTGAAGTTTGAAAAAATACCCAAAAAAAGTTGCTGTCAGGTATCAAAAAAGACAAAAAAAGAGTTTCTGTCATGTTTGAAAAACGACAAAAAATAAAAGTTGCTGTGAAGTTTGAAAAAATACCAAATAAAGTTGCTGTCAGGTATCAAAAAAGACAAAAAAAGAGTTTCTGTCAGGTTTGAAAAACGACAAAAAAAAAAAGTTGCTGTGAAGTTTGAAAAAATACCAAATAAAGTTGCTGTCAGGTATCAAAAAAGACAAAAAAAGAGTTTCTGTCATGTTTGAAAAACGACAAAAAATAAAAGTTGCTGTGAAGTTTGAAAAAATACCAAAAAAAGTTGCTGTCAGGTATCAAAAAAGACAAAAAAAGAGTTTCTGTCATGTTTGAAAAACGACAAAAAATAAAAGTTGCTGTGAAGTTTGAAAAAATACCAAAAAAAGTTGCTGTGAAGTTTGAAAAAATACCAAAAAAAGTTGCTGTCAGGTATCAAAAAAGACAAAAAAAGAGTTTCTGTCATGTTTGAAAAATGACAAAAAATAAAAGTTGCTGTGAAGTTTGAAAAAATACCAAAAAAAGTTGCTGTCAGGTATCAAAAAAGATAAAAAAAGAGTTTCTGTCATGTTTGAAAAACGACAAAAAATAAAAGTTGCTGTGAAGTTTGAAAAAATACCAAAAAAAGTTGCTGTGAAGTTTGAAAAAATACCAAATAAAGTTGCTGTCAGGTATCAAAAAAGACAAAAAAAGAGTTTCTGTCATGTTTGAAAAACGACAAAAAATAAAAGTTGCTGTGAAGTTTGAAAAAATACCCAAAAAAGTTGCTGTCAGGTATCAAAAAAGATAAAAAAAGAGATTCTGTCATGTTTGAAAAACGACAAAAAATAAAAGTTGCTGTGAAGTTTGAAAAAATACCAAATAAAGTTGCTGTCAGGTATCAAAAAAGACAAAAAAAGAGTTTCTGTCATGTTTGAAAAACGACAAAAAATAAAAGTTGCTGTGAAGTTTGAAAAAATACCAAAAAAAGTTGCTGTCAGGTATCAAAAAGATAAAAAAAGAGTTTCTGTCATGTTTGAAAAACGACAAAAAAAAAAAGTTGCTGTGAAGTTTGAAAAAATACCAAATAAAGTTGCTGTCAGGTATCAAAAAAGACAAAAAAAGAGTTTCTGTCATGTTTGAAAAACGACAAAAAATAAAAGTTGCTGTGAAGTTTGAAAAAAAACCAAATAAAGTTGCTGTCAGGTATCAAAAAAGACAAAAAAAGAGTTTCTGTCATGTTTGAAAAACGACAAAAAATAAAAGTTGCTGTGAAGTTTGAAAAAATACCAAATAAAGTTGCTGTCAGGTATCAAAAAAGACAAAAAAAGAGTTTCTGTCATGTTTGAAAAACGACAAAAAATAAAAGTTGCTGTGAAGTTTGAAAAAATACCAAATAAAGTTGCTGTCAGGTATCAAAAAAGACAAAAAAAGAGTTTCTGTCATGTTTGAAAAACGACAAAAAATAAAAGTTGCTGTGAAGTTTGAAAAAATACCAAATAAAGTTGCTGTCAGGTATCAAAAAAGATAAAAAAAGAGTTTCTGTCATGTTTGAAAAACGACAAAAAATAAAAGTTGCTGTGAAGTTTGAAAAAATACCAAATAAAGTTGCTGTCAGGTATCAAAAAAGACAAAAAAAGAGTTTCTGTCATGTTTGAAAAACGACAAAAAATAAAAGTTGCTGTGAAGTTTGAAAAAAAACCAAATAAAGTTGCTGTCAGGTATCAAAAAAGACAAAAAAAGAGTTTCTGTCATGTTTGAAAAACGACAAAAAATAAAAGTTGCTGTGAAGTTTGAAAAAATACCAAAAAAAGTTGCTGTCAGGTATCAAAAAAGACAAAAAAAGAGTTTCTGTCATGTTTGAAAAACGACAAAAAATAAAAGTTGCTGTGAAGTTTGAAAAAATACCAAAAAAAAGTTGCTGTCAGGTATCAAAAAAGACAAAAAAAGAGTTTCTGTCATGTTTGAAAAACGACAAAAAATAAAAGTTGCTGTGAAGTTTGAAAAAATACCAAAAAAAGTTGCTGTCAGGTATCAAAAAAGACAAAAAAAGAGTTTCTGTCATGTTTGAAAAACGACAAAAAATAAAAGTTGCTGTGAAGTTTGAAAAAATACCAAAAAAAGTTGCTGTCAGGTATCAAAAAAGACAAAAAAAGAGTTTCTGTCATGCTTGAAAAACGACAAAAAATAAAAGTTGCTGTGAAGTTTGAAAAAATACCAAAAAAAGTTGCTGTCAGGTATCAAAAAAGACAAGAAAAGAGTTTCTGTCATGTTTGAAAAACGAAAAAAAATAAAAGTTGCTGTGAAGTTTGAAAAAATACCAAAAAAAGTTGCTGTCAGGTATCAAAAAAGACAAAAAAAGAGTTTCTGTCATGTTTGAAAAACGACAAAAAATAAAAGTTGCTGTGAAGTTTGAAAAAATACCAAAAAAAAGTTGCTGTCAGGTATCAAAAAAGACAAAAAAAGAGTTTCTGTCATGTTTGAAAAACGACAAAAAATAAAAGTTGCTGTGAAGTTTGAAAAAATACCAAAAAAAAGTTGCTGTCAGGTATCAAAAAAGACAAAAAAAGAGTTTCTGTCATGTTTGAAAAACGACAAAAAATAAAAGTTGCTGTGAAGTTTGAAAAAATACCAAAAAAAGTTGCTGTCAGGTATCAAAAAAGACAAAAAAAGAGTTTCTGTCATGTTTGAAAAACGACAAAAAATAAAAGTTGCTGTGAAGTTTGAAAAAATACCAAAAAAAGTTGCTGTGAAGTTTGAAAAAATACCAAATAAAGTTGCTGTCAGGTATCAAAAAAGACAAAAAAAGAGTTTCTGTCATGTTTGAAAAACGACAAAAAATAAAAGTTGCTGTGAAGTTTGAAAAAATACCAAAAAAAAGTTGCTGTCAGGTATCAAAAAAGACAAGAAAAGAGTTTCTGTCATGTTTGAAAAACGAAAAAAAATAAAAGTTGCTGTGAAGTTTGAAAAAATACCAAAAAAAGTTGCTGTCAGGTATCAAAAAAGACAAAAAAAGAGTTTCTGTCATGTTTGAAAAACGACAAAAAATAAAAGTTGCTGTGAAGTTTGAAAAAATACCAAATAAAGTTGCTGTCAGGTATCAAAAAAGACAAAAAAAGAGTTTCTGTCATGTTTGAAAAACGACAAAAAATAAAAGTTGCTGTGAAGTTTGAAAAAATACCAAATAAAGTTGCTGTCAGGTATCAAAAAAGACAAAAAAAGAGTTTCTGTCATGTTTGAAAAACGACAAAAAATAAAAGTTGCTGTGAAGTTTGAAAAAATACCAAAAAAAGTTGCTGTCAGGTATCAAAAAAGACAAAAAAAGAGTTTCTGTCATGTTTGAAAAACGACAAAAAATAAAAGTTGCTGTGAAGTTTGAAAAAATACCAAAAAAAGTTGCTGTGAAGTTTGAAAAAAGACAAAAAAAGAGTTTCTGTCATGTTTGAAAAACGAAAAAAAAAAAAGTTTCTGTCAAGATTGAAAAATGACCAAAAAAAAGTTGCTGTGAAGTTTGAGAATGACCAAAAAAAAGTTGCTGTCAGGCTTTCTTCTGACTTGCTAAGAAATAGATAAACAAACATAGTAATTACTTTATATTGCACATGCAGGGTTTTTCCTGGCTCAAAACTAGGCGGAAGGGTAAAATCCTGATCATGCATTTTAATAATAAGATAATTAAATTTGTATTTTTCATAGACCATTATATAGCCTACTGTGTTTGTGGGTGGAGCTCGGTACTCCTAGGGGGATCCGGGGGCATGCCCCCCTGGAAGAAAATTTGTACATTTTAAAGATAAATGCATTAATCTGGTGCACTTTGAGTCACCTGAATCTGCTGTTAAAAATAAATAATCCACCCGCCAACCGCCCCAAACCTATGATATTTGATCATCACATTACAATTATTCAAACTACAATTATTACATCACTGTTGGAAAACATTCTTATCAGAATACGTTTTTTACCTTTATAAAGGGCATTTTTTTTCCTTAATTTTATTAAATGTAGCCTATGCTCCATCTTTCATTTCAAATTGAAACTTTGTTACCGTCAGTGTATTATTATCAACTATAGGCTATCAATCGCCACTTAACATTAAATTAAATTAAATTAAATTAAATCAGAATCATCCTTGCATTATCTGTGATTCCCTATTTATTATTAATATAATACTATTTATAATTATCTATCTATCTATCTATCTGCCTGTCTGTCTTACTAAACTAAAACTTTCCAATTGAAAACCTTAAAACTTCAAGCTTTTAAAACTACTTCAAACTTTCTGGTTAGGCTTTTTCAAGATAACTTAAAGTTTGTCATCATGTACACATGTTACAACGCTGCCTGATTCAAGCAGGCTGTTAATGCATGAAAATACAAATTCAGCATTAGGCTAACAATCACCATGTTTATTCTAATTTGAAGGGCTTTGATAACATCTGTGAAAATAAAAGACATTACGAATAAAAAAAGATTGAAAATAAACGCACGTTTTGTGCGGGTAGTGAATATTTTCAATTTACAACGAAACTTGTTAATTATTCAACAAGAGAAATAGGCAGAGTTATTCATCATTGTGCAACACAATTCAGATACCACATGACAACTTACTTACAGCGCTTGACTTTTTCGTGAAAAAGGATCGAGTGAAGACTGAAGAGTTTGTTGTCGTTTTGAACTCATTTGCGACCTCTATGAAAAAAATGAATTGGGCGCGGGTGCGAGCATGGGCGTGTCGTGATGCACGAGTGACTGATTACCATGGAAACGTGAAAGTCACGTATGTAGATAGACTTGACTCTTTGGATTTTAAATCTCGATGTAGGCTATACACACCCGCGAAAACCTCAGCTTGTTGTGGACACACTTGCCCTATGAAAAAGTGCGGGGGACGAATTTACATTTTATAAAAAGTGGGGGGGACACGTCCCCCGCGTCCCCCGCGTAATCTACGCCCATGTCTCCATCTATTATGCAGCTGACACTCGGACCCTGAAGTTAGGCACGTTGTGACCTTCCAGGTCGCAGATTTGGGTTGCTGGGCGCCAGCATCTCCAGAACAACCACTCAGTCAATCTCCAATAATGCCAGTGGTTCCTTAACCTGTAACCAAAAAGTCTAACACACACACAGACACACAGCTTTTCCAAGGTTTTGGCCAGGCTCTAACTATAAACAGGAGAGTTTTCTCAAAACATCAAGATAATATGGTCTTTCTCTGAAGGAGAGCTACACTTTATTTGAACCCTTTCACACGTAAGTTTAAAATATTCTGACTGACCCCCCAGCGTGAGTTTTTCAAGGCGACCGTTATTTAGAATGTGTCACTTTATGGTTTCCGTGGTGACGCGTCATTGATTGTCACGTGACACACCGCAGCAACAACAGAGCTGAATGAATGATGATCTGCTTTTATGTCATTTTTCCTTTTTTATTCAAAATATTCACAAATTTGTTAGATATGGCATGAAATATCTGATATTCCGGTTGTCAAATATATGCAAGTGGAAGTGTTTTGTTGTTTAAACACATTTATACCCAGATAGCAAGGTGACATTGATTAAATGTTGAAATTCCATCAGAATCATCATTTTGGTTGAGGTTGAAAATTCAATGCTGAATAATATTGGATCAATGTTGAAAAATCAATGCTAAAATAATATTGGAACAATGTTGAAAATTCAATGTTTTTCAGTGTTGAAAAGACAAACATTGAATCAATGTTGATTTTTGGTCAGCTTAAATTTCTCCACTGGTTGCCTAGACAATCCTAACATTGGTTGCCAACCGCCAATCAGATCGAAGCGCGGCATAACAGTCAACAGAATTCAAGCGCGGCTAACAGATTTCAAGCGCGAAACAGACAGACGGACAATTCGGACAACGACAGTGTGATTTTTAGAGGTAAGTTAATCTTAAATCTCTAATCTTTCATTTCTCATTTTTATTTATCTATATTTCTTACAACTTGTTTGCTTTTCCTGGGTGAGTCGGAATGAACTGCTATGTTAAATTTATTAGTAACATGAACACAAACCAACGGCCGGGATTTTCCCTATATTGAATTTCAATTTGTCTTTTACCAAACGTCATCGTGGGTAAAACCAACAGTGGGTAAATTGTTCATTTTCATTCTTGGGCGAACTAACCCTTAAGTCAAAAAGGCGCAAAGCAGCGGGAGTTCATAGTTGGGCACGCAAATGGGAGACGACGGGCACGACGGCTAATATAATTTTTGTATTCCAATAATAGCTAGCTATTTATTTATTTTTATCCATGATGATCTAGCGTTTCTACGACTTCAAAAAATGGGTAAAAATATAGAAATAACAGCTGTAATAGGGTCTATACTAAAATTCATTAAATAGTCTTGATTTTGAATTCAGCGTGTTTTTCAAAATTTCAAGTTTCACGTAGCCTACTTTTGTTTTGTAGTACATTTGTAATTTATAATTAGTCACATTTCCAAATATTTTCTAATTGTGTTTTTGTTTTGTTTTGTTTTGTTTAGATGCCTTACAACAGCAGGCAAAAGCAGAGGGAAAAGGAGGCCTCAGAGCCTCAGAGTTTATTTTTTTCTGTTTCGGTAACTTACAAAGATGGCTCCGTTACGCCCCTGAACTGCTTGGGGGTATTGCTCGTGGTGGAAACCCCTGAGTTCATTTGAATTATGGTATGGTATTCTACCCAAGTAGAGGTAAGTGTGCATTTGCCTAGCATTTGCCTATAAGCATTTTGCCTATATTTTCTTTGGTTGGTTTTATTAATTTATATCTGAATTCTGATTTCTGTTCTGGTTCTTTTGTTTTATGGTTACTCAGCTATGTTGCTCTTATTTTTGTTTTATTTTATAATGCATGTTATATCTTTTTTTAATATATATATATAATGCATGCTATATCGTTTAATGTTGTTCTTCTGTAAAGCACTTTGGTCTGTTCTAAATGTGCTACATAAATAAAATTGAACTTGAAATATTTATCAGAGTAATGTTTCATTGGACGTTGTCATGTTTTTGTCTTGTCACCACGAAATGCCATTTCATTTCTGAATGTGATATTTCCTGTTCAGTTTTGGGGGCATAAATAAATAGTCTACATTTGCTTGTTAACTGAAGGATGTAGTTTACTTTGCATGACATTTTGATTAAAAAACATATTTAATTGCAACCCTACATGCATGGTCTCTGTCTGAAAGGAGTCATTTAAAAATTCAAGCACAGTACAAGCATGATAAACTAGCATAGAATCTTGCTGTACATAAAGCAAGATTGATTTTATATTGTTTCTATGTTGATTCAATGCTAAATAAGTGATTTAATTATGGTTGAAATAATATTGATTGTATGACCATATTGATTGATTTTTCATCGTTGAAATAACATTATTTCAGGGTGCAAACCTGATGAAAAATCAATGTTAAATTTCAACATTGATTCAACGATCTTTTGGTTAATGCATTAACATTGATTCAATGTAGATTCAATGTTGGTCTGCTATCTGGGTAACGATCGCGTTAGTTCAGCTGTATTCGCGATGGGCGCCGCCATCTTAGTTTGTGCCGCAGACGCAGTTCAGAGAATCGGATCTGTTGGATTTACAACACGTTAATTCATCCACTTCTCCCGAAATACATACAAGTAAGTGGCAGATCAACTGGGAGAAGAATAGAGTAAACTTTAAAGTTACTTACACAATGTGTATCTGATATGATTAAAACGAATTATAATGGAAAGGATTATTATTGCCTCTTCCTTTGACATCAGTGTGTATTTTACGAACTGTAATGTATTGTTTTTTTAGTACTTATATGTCTGGAACCTAAAATAAACATTATGTGGTTGAAAACACTGAAAAGTTGTGATATATGACAGCTCTGAGCGCGCCTGTCTCTGGCTCAGCGCCAGCCAACGCGCGAAAGCACATTTGAATTTAGCAGTTGATCACGTCATGCACTGACCGTTCTAATCACACCGGTGTGATCGTACGCTCCAGGGACCAGCTTAGACTGATCACACCGGTGTGATCGTACGTGCGAAAGGGTTAACTGGAAAGTAAGGCTTTAACAAAGAAATGGTCCCTTAAATGATTGCTTCAATGACCCCTATAAGTTTTAACACGTTGAAGAATGCACTGAAATGGTAGGTCCTAACCCTCCTAGATGAAATAAAGTGGTGTTATGGACTGGAACCAGGTTTATAAATTGGCAATACAGTAGTAACCGCCATATTTTGAATGAGGTTATTTGATCAATCATGTTAAGACACAGATTTTCATTGTTTTTAAGATATAATTATGTGCATGTGTAGTATGACATAGGAAGACAGAGGGCATGTTTCACATGTCATAGCTGAGGTTATTCTTTTAACTTTTATTGTGTGTATTCTTCCTTTCGTTCCTGGACAGTGGCAAAGTGTGGAATGACACCTGGGAGCCAGCACAACAATATGCATGACTCCAGCAGCACATGCAGAAACTGGTGGCTCTGACAGTTTTGGCAAAGTTTCTACTTGTAATAGAGCATGCTGTCATTTATAAAAAAAAATTCTTGATAATTTCAATGTTCATTTTTGAAATAAAGTTGTTGTTTTTTCATTAGAGTCGACATGTGCTATTATCAATTTTGATAAGAATGCCAATCATGATAAAACACTGCCTGTCCCTTTTATAAGCAACTGCCAGTTTGAAAACAGTCTACAAACACCCTGTAATAATTTTTAGAAAACATGTTACATGTTACATCTACCGCATTCCAGAGTTTAAGTGTTAATTTTTGTTAATTTTGTACATGCAGGTAAATGGCTGTAAATGTATTTGGTAATGATTACACTGCACTGTAAGAAGAAAACTGACATTTTCAGTTTACCCTATCTGATTGGGTCTCTTTAGGATAGAGTGAGACTTTAAATTCAATTTTACTTATATAGTGTTATATACAATTAAGTTTTCCCAACACACTTTACAGAGCCTTAACACTGTATAACAACTTGTTGGCAATAGGGCAAGGGAAAAACTTCCTATTTGACATAAAGAAACCTTAAGTACTTACCAGATTCAAAGGAGGTACCCATCTGCTTGTGACTGGCTGGGTATAACAATGAACATAATAATAAGTCATGTAGCTGATGCTTTTATCCACTTACAATTGGCACACATTGCCTTCCAATATACCAGAGGATGCACGTCTCTGGAGCAACTAGGTGTCTCATTCAAGGACACAATGTTGGACACGAAATTGAGAAGAAATGGAATGCCAATGATCCTGCATCAACGATTTTGTACCTCCAGCTCTTTGGAGAGATCCATTGTCAACCTACTTCAAACTGACTCACAGATTGGATGATTGAAGGTCAGGTATATTTGCTTTACAACATTATATCAACCTCTTTTGGCAACATTGAGGTAATGGATCATAAGCCTCATCTTTGAGAGCAAGCGGGCACATAGTATGTCAATGCTAATTTTATAAAATTTTTCTAAAAAAGAATTTCTTAGAAATGTGGGAACATAGGGCTGACCCCATGCAGGGCAGGGTCTTTGTGCAGCAGGATGATGGGAATAGGCAGCTATAAGCATAGGGCCTCTATAATTACTGTAGATTAGATAGAAAGACTGCAGCAGCAGCATGCCAAAAAGGAATCTTAAAGTTAGAAATAAATAAAATATCATGGGTATTGTAAAAAGTAGCCTATAAGCCAACAAACTGCAAAGGTAAATGGGTTGCCCCTTAAACCTGTGGTAATTCCATAAACTTATTTATTATTATTATAATTGTTACATGAAGCTGACTCATTTTGCTCACATAAAAAAAGATAAAAACAAACAAACAAACAAACAAACAAGCAAAACCCTTCATTGTATCTTCAAAGTGCTCTTTGAAGCGTGGCCCTAGATATCATATGGACCTAGAATGCCAAAATTAAGACTATGGATTAGAGCCAAACCAATTGGAAAGGTCTCGCCCCGGAGAGTAACATATGTCAGTAAAAAGATTATTCATGGCTCCTGCTTTGATATATTGGCCTTTGAACCCTGAGCTCGGTGGATATATTAAGTTCTATAATTAAAAAAAAAAATTATAACACAGACATGGGACCAACTGTTATGGAAAGCTCTTGACCTCATCTAACAGTCAGTGTGGTCAATTACAGGGGGCGCAATTGCATATAGGTAAAATATAGGTAAAATAGATTTTCACCCATTTTACAATTATATATGTAACCCCCTAGAGTTTAACACTGTTTTAATTTCTGCTTAGTTGTATGCAGTTCTGTAGTTTCCCTGTAGGGGCCGCTATACAAACGAGTTGACTGAGAAGAAAATATAGAGAGAAGAAGACTGTAGAATAGTTGATGAGCACGAGGTGATCAAGCGCTGCTTTTGAATTACTAAAAAGAGCACGTTTTTTCTGAACAAAAAGAGTTTAAACTTTCCATAAGTCTTATGAAGTATGTTCGTGAGTCCAAAAGGAATTCCATTTGATTTTATTGAGAACCCTCTGCGAACTCTGGTGAGTTTCTGTGTTTAAAGAAATGTTTAGTTGATGTGCTTTAACTGATTAACGATCAGAATTGTATATATGTTATACTGAATAGGAAAAAAAACAGTCAGAGTTAAAATGTGATGTTTATTGAAAGTCAAAATGTTTTTTTTTGTATTTGAATTCACGTTATGCAAACGGAGATCGGGGAAACTGATAGATTTGATTCTTGATCCATTTATTTTATGATGTTCCCTGTATACATATGGAGGACAAAGAATGTATTTATACATGAAAGTGTATTTTGAAGTGCAGATGATAAATTTGTGCTTAATTAGTATGCTCACGCCCAGCTAACACAGTTACGTTGTGAAGACGTAACCGGACCGGACCATATTCGTCGTAGCGACGTGCCACATAACGTTCCAGTGACGTAACTTTGTGATTCCCATAATCGTCGTGGCGACGTTATAGTGGTACGTCGCAAGAACGTGATGAGTACGTCTTTATGACCAAACTGGCACGTTGCGAGGACGTAACACCAAAGGACCATATTAGTCGTTGCGACGTGCCACATAATGTTCCAGCAACGTAACTTTGTGATTCCTGTATTCGTCGTGGCGACGTTATAGTGGTACGTCGCTGGAACGTGGCAGGTACTTCCTAACGACCAAAATACCACGTCCGCATTTATTTTTAATATACTTCTCACCTTTAGTCCTGGGAATTAAGATGTGCTTGATCCATAACATTGAAATCCACATAGAACTGATAAACTCAAACATTTCATTCTCTGCTGTAAAACCATACATTCTAATAGGGAATTGTGTATTGTTTTCTGTTAATACGTTTAGGGATCAATACAGATATGTAATGGAAACCAATACAAACTTGTATTAAATTCTAAATAGAAAATGGCCCAAAACCACACTGCATTAATTTATTAATCAGCATTTATTCAGTGTTTCTTTGTACAAACTAAGCCAATACATTTTGAACATTAACGATTTTTTAACCATGTTAACAAGTAATGAGTACAGAAATGTAACATCAATTAATTAATCAAAAAACATAATCAATGAATAATGTAACCAACTATTAAAATGTTTTATTCTTTTTACTGAAAAAAAAAGTGTTTGATATTCTTATTGATATACTCTCTATAATTTGGCGGATAAACAATAAAGACCTTAAAAAAAAAAGAAATGAAAAGATTCAGCATTTTCTTTATTATTAATTTTATTTGCAGAAATAGGTTCAGTTGTTTCCTGTAGTGTCCTATGAGGCTCCTGCTACAAATGTCTGGTGGTGATGTGCTTCATTGCTTCACTACCAGTAGCTAAACCTGAACAATGCGACAATTACCAAAGATCTATAGTCCTTGAGCTTCTCTGAAGCTAACAAATAAAATACAAATATTGCTCATAAAGAGTAAAGATATGTAAAAGGAACAATATAGATTTCTAGCATTTCTCCTGTATTATTTCGGCCACCAAAATATACATAAAGAGTTTTTTGTTCAAGAAAATGAGCATGATGACTGTGTCCCAGCTGTGGAAACCGCTCTTTCAGACAGAGTTGAGGAGGCAGAAGGAGATGATGGAGAGCTGTGGGAGAAGAGGATGAGTTTCTTTCTTACCCCACCAGTGGAGGGAAGGGTCTTCTGAGGCAAGGAGAGGAGGATGTTCTCTCTCTATATATTGCTGGAAAATACAAATAAAATGTACCATACTATTGTAGTCAGGTTTATAGTTTTTTGTTAGAAAGGAATAAGAAAATTGTCTAACTTACGTATTCCTCCTCCTCCTCCTCTTCCTTATCCCGAGCTGCACTGTCACCTCATCGTCCTTCTTCAGGTAGCTAAAACAGAGGAGTACTTTATTAATGTTGCTAATATAATGCAGTTTTTCGAAAATACAGTAAAAACAGTAATATTGTGACTATCATTAAAATGTAAAATAGCTGTTTTCTATTTTAATGTATTTTAAAATAGAATTTATTCCTGTGATCAAAGCTGAATTTTCAGCATCATTACTCCAGTCTTCAGTGTCACATGATCCTTCAGAAATCATTCTAATATGATGATTTGATGCTCAAGAAACATTTATGATTATTATCAGTGTTGAAAACAGTTGAGCTGCTTAAGATTTTTGTGTAAACCATGATGCCCTTTTCAGGATTCTTTGATCAATATAAAGTTCAAAGAAAAGTTTTAAAGTTAAATCTTATAACATTATAAAAGTCTTTACTGTCACTTTTTATCAATTTAATCCATTCTTGCTATTATTGTTTTCCAAAATCTTACTGACCCCTAACATTTGAATTGTGTACACAAAAACAAGAAGCAGCATAACTGTTTTCAACATATTAGATAATAATCAGAAAAATTCATTGAGCATCAAATCATCATATTAGAATGATTTCTGAAGGATCATGTGACACTGAAGACTGAAGTAATGATGCTGAAAATTCAGCTTTGATCACAGGAATAAATTGCATTTTACAATATATTCACATATGTTATTTTAAATGTTAATATTATTTCACAATATTATTGTTTTACTGTATTTTTAATCAAATAAATGAGTCGGTAATATAGGTAAAAATATGGTGGGGGAAAATGGATATGAAGTTATTTAATAACTTAAGCTTCCTCAGTTCTCCCTGTGTTTCCCACTTCTCTGTCAGCAACTTCCTTAAGAAATGTTGAAATCGTAGAGCTTCCCCTCTGTTGTAGAGGGGTTATTTTGTCGCTGCTAAAATAACATAACCTGTATCAATATTTCTTTACCGTGAAAGATCAAAACGCATCTAAACTAGTTTCAGACAATTTTAGCTCAGTGTAAGTGACGTCATCGATTAACAGCACACAGCTGCTACATTTATGTTATATCAGTTTGTTAAATAAATTAGTCAACTTCCAATCACACATTCAACTGCACATCATAACCTCTTATCTACACAAAGATGTGATTATAAGCCCAAACTTTTGTAAATAAGAGCTTAGGTTAGCCTCTCTTCTGAAAACGGTTGAGATGCTAACGGACTTTTTCGAAGACATTAAACCATTTCTACAAAGTAGCCTAAATATTCAACAGATGTAATAACACGTAAGAAAAGAGTCAGGAACAGTTGTGTATATTATGTGTGATTTTAGAGACTAAACTCACCTGAAAGCAGTGAAAACAACAGCAAGAGAGGGAGCTTTGCTGATATCCGTTTTGTTGCGGCGCCGTTTCCATGGCAACTCTGCGCCGCTCCAGGGTTTGAAAGCTACTCAAATGTTCAGCCCGCACGCTCATAAAACACGTCAGTCACGCAGCATTTACATAAATAAACATGTAGAATTAACACATTACTTAAATACAAATCTCATGATTTTAAAACTCATTTTTAAGTTCTTCAAGTTTGAAGTTCAGTTTGAAGATTTTTTTAATTGTTGTTTTTACGAACACACAACCTCCATAATAAAAATACAAATGATAATAATAATAATAATAAATATACAAACGTTTATATTTATGACAAGGTTGTGAGGACGTCGTGGTAAAGTTCCATTTTTTTTTTAATCTTGGCTATAACGTTCCAGAAACGTTGTGGGCACGTCCACAAAAGACGTCGCTAGTTTATCCCATGTAGAACGTTGTAAAGACGTGGTCCACTGGTCACCAGATAACTTTCCAGATAATTTCAATTATATAAATAAATGCATTACAAATATTATCCTAGTGATAATATGCCATTTGGATATTATATGGAACATTTACTTAATTCATCAAAGATTTTATTAAGTTATCTGGTGACCAGTGGACCACGTCTCTACAACGTTCTCGATGGGATAAACCAGAGCCATAGAGAGAGAGAGTTGCGACACTCCCATAGACCTCCGTTGTAAATAATGGCGGCGCTTTTAACCGCCTACTTCCGGGATATGAAGATCGGAATAGTTCCAAACACTGTCATGTGGGCGTTGGACACCATTCACTTACATTGCTGCGCGTCGAGTTGTTCCAGAGTTAAGTTGCCGAAATATCGACCTCTTTTGAATTGTCAACTGTCTATATTGTATCAGAGGCCCTTTGCGATGCTTATACTGGTCTTCATTTGTACATGCACAGCGTAATTATTTATATTTTATGTTGGTTGTTTCAACCAATTTTCAAGCACGGCCTGCTAGCTAGCGCGACTTCGTCAGCTAAGAGTTCGGTAATGAATCGCTACCACCTTTATAGCAACTTTTATTTAATTGAATTTTTTGGGATATTCTAACTTTTCATTATGTTATTATTGTCTTGAGTGAAGCGGCTTGTGAGAACAATGCTGGACCTTTAGGATTGTTATGGCCATCACCAGTCCTGTCTGTTTCATGGATCACCTGCCCCTGGTTTTTGTTTTTCTTGTTCACACTGTTACGGACTGCTCCGAGACTTGAAGGTTGGGATCCAAATGCAGCTTTTAATAAACAGAGTAATCCAAAGAACAGGCAAGGGTCATACTTGCAGGCAGTCAAAACAAAGAAACAAACAAAACAGGCAGGGACCAGAGGCAAGAGAGTAATCCAGGGACCAGAGGCAAGAGAGTAATCCAGGGAACAGGGCAAGATATCCAAAACCGAAATACAAGAAACCAGGGAAAACGCTCAGAGATGCAGTGAAACACTTAACAAAACTTCGCAGTGAGTGATGGGGTGAACCAGGCTTATATGGGGTGAACTAAACAAGAAGATGAGATACAGGTGAATGTGATAATGAGTGCTGATGAGTCCAGGCAGAGAATGATGGGAGATGTAGTCTGTGAGTGAACATGAGAGTCAAGTGTGGAGTGCCCTCTGGTGGCTCTCGAGGGCACTCCAGCTGGTTATCGTTACACACACACACAAGCACACATTTTTGTTGTCTGTCATTGTTTAATAAAAAATATTTTATTTGAAAACCTTCATTTGTATCAGCCATGCTTAAATTCGTTTTTAATCTGTTATAGTTTTGATAATGTGTATGGCCTTAATCTTAAAATAATATTCTTAGTCTTAACATGATCATGTTTCACGTTGTGGTCCTGGGGGTGGCCACTTTCATCAGAAGAAGTGAGCTAGCTTCTAAGCGAATTCTGAACGGACCGCCACGGCAGACCTCTTGCGTGATCATGAAGGTAGGCTAATGGCTGAATCAAAATTTATAAGCAAAATCACGGGAATCAATAGCCTAATAAAGCAAAATCACGGGAATCAATAGCCTAATACAGCCCAGTTGTGCTAAAATAAATATCATGAGACGTCCATCATCAGATGAATGATATGGAAAAGTTAAGTTAGAGCCGCTAAAGCCAGTGCTACTACCCATGCGAACATGAACACTAAGCTTTTCCCTCCAAAAATATAGCCTAAAACTTATCTCCAAATGCAAAACTGACATTAACAAAATGCAATAATGCAATAACAGCTGAAAAAGTACTTGGGTGTGTGTTTTATTTTATATTTACCGTTCAATAATGCAATCGCTGCTGTCTGTCCCATAGAAGAACATGACAGCCAGCGTACGTTTTGGAACTATTGGGGCTTACATGAACCACGTGACAGCCATAGCGGCGACATCAAAGAGTGTCGCAACTCTCTCTCTCTATGGCTCTGGGATAAACTAGCGACGTCTTTTGAGGACGTGCCCACAACGTTTCTGGAACGTTAGCCAAGATTCTAAAAAAATGGAACTTTACCACGACGTCCTCACAACGTTCTCCATGGGATAAACTAGCGACGTCTTTTGAGGACGTGCCCACAACGTTTCTGGAACGTTAGCCAAGATTCTAAAAAAATGGAACTTTACCACGACGTCCTCACAACGTTGTCATAAAGTAATGTCACGCTGACCAAATGACGACTAACTGACGACGTCGTCACAACGTACTGTGTTAGCTGGGCGTGTACTGACGTTAATCTCACGTGTACTGATGTTAATTAGCTGAGCTAACACGTGTATAAACATGTGAGTGATGCTTTTGCGATCTCATAAGGAGTTTATTGAATGAAAAAAACATAGCCTATTTGAATTTTGAGAGATGTTAACTGTGAACTGTAAATTGTGTTTTGTGTAGATTGTTTTTTTTGTTGCCTGATTCCATCCTGTGAAAAGATCTGTGAAATGAGCTGTGAGCAAAGGCGAGCCAGTCCGTGATTTAGAGAAGGTCCTACTGCATTCTACTTGACGTCCAACCCGGACCAGTTTGCATCTGTTTGCATCGTGGGATCCCGTTCAATTACAGCTAGCTGTCGCTTTATACACACACTACCCGGGTAGTAGAAAAAATGCCTTAAATACAATTAAATTTACACACACACCAATTTTTCCAAGGAACGAGGAGAACTTTGGACATTTTATTTTTCTTATTTTTTTTATTTTATTTTTATTCTCAGACTTTTCGTGCACAACCTGGACTAAATACTGCTTTTCCCCTTTTCAGAGTGTTGTGACGAGACCTCAATATATTTTTTATACATTTGTTCTATGTACAATAAATGTGCTGGCTGTTGCTGATCTACACTATTTGGCCTAAACTTCATTTCTATCCTCCCAAGAGTCGAACCTAGTCCTAAATATTCAGTGATACAACCCTTATGGTGTTTGGTTAACTTTGACAGTGTTACATATATTTAAAATCTGATTTCACACATGAGTGTATCATGCCCTTAAATATCACAATAAACTCTCAAATCAGTATTTACAACTTCCAATTCTAGGAAGAACAGTAATGTAGTTTAAAAACTACAATTCCCTACAGCCGCGCTATGCAGCTTGATAAAATAAGCGCCATATATGTAGTTTTTCTGGTTTGTAAACCCTAGTTTATACCAATTAGGGTTGTAAAAACATATATCAGCTTAATATATAAAAAATATATTACAGTCAAACTAGTGATTACACGGCATCTATCGAAATAGCACGATTGCTGTTAACTTAAAGTAAATATCGCGGTTAATTTAAGTTATTTAGCAAAAACACAAACTTCCGCATGACGTAAGTGAATATCAGCCAATGGGAAGAGTGAAAAACTCCCCGCGCCATGGGGTACGTCCGCGCGCGTCGCGCATGCGCGGGGTGAAACTGTGGCTCTGCAGTCAGACCCTTCTCCGCCGCCGCAACATGGTTATATTTTTTTTGTGAAGGTGCACGTCAGGCTACAGCATGGCAAGTATTATCAGAGATTGAACGTGCCCCCGGACCACTGACAATCACAAATCACTGACATCCCAAAATAAACTATGTGGCACAGCCATAGACTGTAGACAGTACGCCTGCTTTATTATGTTAATTTCAGTTATTATTTTGATTGTAAAATATTTGAACTATCCTTACCTATTTAGTTAACTAATTAACAATTTTTTGATAGTGTGCTGTGAAAATAACTAAAAACATGGTCAGATATCATTGTGGGTACAGTAACTTCCCCATTATTTTTTACAAATTAAAAATAGTAGCAGTACCCCTCATTTAAACATTTTGAACCCAAACATTGTTTTCAAATGTGTCCTTTCAAAAACATGGTAACAGAAACAATTATATAGAAAATGTTTCCCACAGTTAGCTAAAAGCCAGAGATAACATCTAGAGAAAGTGTTTATTGTTCAATAACATCAAACATAAACATAGTGCATTTAGTCTTCATCAGAAGTGCTGGAATCCAAGTCAGCTGCATCATCTTCTGACATCTCCTCCTCCGACGAGTCCATTTCCAGAAGTGGTTGATGGCTGAGGATTCTCCTGTAAAAGCCCTTGACTTTTACCATTTCTGCTTTTAGTTCAGTTTGTTTCTGAAGAACCAGACACTGTAGTCCTCTTTGTGCATCCTCAGGCTGGTCAGCAAACGAGGCTGTAAAAACAAAAGATTTTCATATTATCATAAACACACTATTCTTAAAGGTCCCCTATTATGCAAAGTGTGTGTACACAACCAGCCAGCCAATAGTGATAAAAATCCACTCACTCCTTTTACAAACAGCGCGTTTTTCTGAGCCCCCCAAAATGACAATTTAAACATACTGTAAAAAATTATCTGTTGGGTATTTTGAGGTAAACCTTCTCATACACACTCTGGGGACATCAGAGACTTATTTTACATCTTGTGAAAAGGGGCATAATACAGGAACCTTTAAAGTCAATAATGACACTTTATTAAGTATTTACAAAGTAGGTTTCAATAGTCATATTACAACAGGGTTGTGAAATGAAATTTAGATACAAGCTTCAGGAGGCCGTTTTTATAAATAAATAAAAAACTGTCAACACTTGTTGGTGCAAGCTATTGCTCTCTGTTCTTTCCGCTCAGTACTGGAGGTTGAGTACTTTTTCAAATTTTGCACAGATACAAATTAGTATAGTCCAGATCTGATATTTCAGGAGACATACATAGACAAAAATAGTGCTTACAGTTTGAGGAGAGAGTTGCCAGCATCATAGATTGTGCCTTCATTGCTGTCCAGTGTTGCTGCATTTCTTTAGAGATAATCATTTCCTCCTCCTTCAGGCGTCGCACAGCCATAACCTTCTCAAACACTGTTCTTTTGGTGTGAAGGTCAGCAGCAGCAGCTTCAATTCATCAACATCAAAACAGAAGACATTAGAGTTAGAAGTTTTGTTCTTTGGATTAATACAAATAAAATTATGCAAGAAGTGCTCAGATATAGATTTTATTTAAAGGGATAGTTCACTTTGAAATTAAATTTTGGTGTGTTTTAGCTTACCTCAAGGGCATCCAAGATGTAGGTGTCTTTTTTTCCGCAGTAGTTTCAATTTTTATATTTTTAGGTCAAACCGTTCTTGTCTGTCAGTCAAATAATGCAGGTCTATGGTCATCACCTCAAAGAGCATGCACAGAGAAGTCCACATTTTTTTTTTACCTCACACTTGGAAGCACGCACGTCCTCAGATCACTTGGACATGGTTGTGTATAAGAGGTAAAAACAATATAAATACTGTTTGTTTTCTCACACAAACCGCTCGTTTCATGTCTTAGGCCATCAATGTGTAC
This sequence comes from Leuciscus leuciscus, assembly GCF_965113295.1. Lineage (NCBI taxonomy): Eukaryota > Metazoa > Chordata > Actinopteri > Cypriniformes > Leuciscidae > Leuciscus > Leuciscus leuciscus. Next base: position 34,575,644 of record NC_138727.1, on the reverse strand, counting down.
TTACGATGGGGAATTGTTTAATTTGGACGATGGGGAATTGTTTAATTTGGACTTCTCTGTGCATGCTCTTTGAGACAGTGACCATAGACCTGCATGATATGACTGACAGACAAGAACGGTTTGACCTAAAAATATCAAAATTGAAACTACTGTGGAAACAAAGACACCTACATCTTGGATGCCCTTGAGGTAAGCTAAAACATACCAAAATTCACTTTGAAATAAAATTATCCCTTTAATGGGGAACTTACTTTCACTTATGTTGTTCCAAGGCCATGCATCAGTCAGGACACTGGCATCAGTGGACACAATTTGCTTAGATGGTCCCAGCCAAGTTGTTGTACTCACAAATGGTCGCTGCCAAGCGTTTCTTCTCATCAAGAATTACTTTTCTGATCTTGTGACGCCTCTTGTTGCTATCTGCAAAAAAAAAAAAAAATTCTGAGTATGTATGTATTTAAAATCAAATCCCGATTGTGACACTTTTAGCAGAGTTTTGGAAAATGTGCATTTTATTCCTTTAACCACCCTGGATAAGATTTTGTTGGGTTTTCTGAACTCCTGTATAGGTTACCATGTGCATTTTCTAACTAGGCAATGTCAAATGTCTGCAACTGTGACCTACCAGTTTGTTTGTAAAGGTTTTGGGTTCGCACTTTGATGATGACTGCTAGCTCTTCAATTCGTGCCTGCAATGCCCCAAGGCTGCCATCACCTGAATCAGTTTCTAAATCAGAGTCATATTATTGAGTATACACATAACCACAATCGTTCTATTACATTCAGCAATCATTTTTCTTTAAGCATAATTAGGGTTAACCAATGGTTCACGTTCGCTCTGTTGTGTAACCCCAGGAATTTCAATGACAAGATCATTGTTGATTGATCAATAAGCCGTCTCAGCCCATTGCTGCACATCAGACACCCATAGCTGCAGTGTGTCGTCATCTACACCAAGCTCATCTTTGGTAGCATTCAGGATGTCCACTTGTTCTTTGAGCATCCTTACAGTCTACAATAACAAATGTCCTTTCATGTATGCATGTACATTATTTGTGTTTATTTTTCATTATGATATCAACATCACTGTAGAAAAATGTACCTTGGTGTATCTCTGGCTTAAAGGTAGGGTAGGTAATCCTGTTCAGAAACACTTTTTTTTATACTGGGTGAAATGGTCCTTCCATCCTGATAGTAGTCAATACATTATGTGTTTAGAAAAAGGAATGAAAAAAATCAGACCTCTGTAGCAGCTGCAGGACAGTAAAAACTCTGACCAATCACTGCCATTCGGTGCGAATGTAAAGAACCAATCAGATGCCTTCATGTCTCGTGCCCGCCCCGAGCCCCACTGCGCGCGCTGCCCGGCGTGCACTCATCACATGTCACCGTTCCCGGAAATATTCAGCTCAAAGCACCTGCATATGCAGTCAGCGAAGGCAAACAAGGCAAAAACTACTTCCTCGGACCCTGCCCGCACTCTTGAACGACCTCCTCTGCTTCGCCCTCAACCCCGGACCTGTCCTCGAACCGACGATGCGGTACTTGTCTCCGGACTCGGAGTGTACGTTAGTCTTCATTAGAGTCAACAATGTTTTCATCATGGAAACTCTTACATGCAAAACACCGTATATGTTATGAATCTTACACGAAATTCATCTTCATCACAGTGTAACTGATGGTAATGGAAAAACGTGTATCAATGCAACCTGTTTTTAGTTTTGCCTTATAAATATAGCTCGTTACCGAAAGAAACTTTACCATTATCGATATGCTAGCTTGATAGTGAGTACTAAAAGAAATCTTATTTGTTTATATTCATAGTGATAAAGTTAGGTATTTTATTACATGTGATTCTGACATGATGTCACTGTATGTACTGCGCTCCTTCCTCTCCACTCGTCTCAGGTAATAAATGCGTCTTGTTCCAGCCTGAGCGTTTGGCGTCGCGCGTTCATGTGTTTTGGGGGCGTGGCTTTGGAAGGAGCTCAGAAGGGAGGGGGTGGAGTGAATGGAAATAATGAGCTGTGTTTATTGCAGATTAAAAGGTCTACAGTCACTCGATTTTTATATTTTCTTTTTCAGAGTACTTACATTTTAATTATGTATTGGTATATAAAGACAGTTTAAACAAATTTGGAATGTTTTTTTTTAGAAAAATGATTACCTACCCTACCTTTAAAGTGCGGCCCATATTCTTGACTTTCTTTTTATTCCACCCAGAAGCCAGAAGGGTCAGCATGTTTGTTCTTCCTGAATTCAATGTCAGTACAAATTAATAATCACCTCCTAGACAAAGACACACACAGAGACACGGACATACAGAGACACAGACATACAGAGAGACACACACACACACACACACACACACACACACACACACACACACACACACACACACACAGACAGACAGACAGACAGACAGACACACACACACACACACACACACACAGACAGACACACACACAAACAAACACACAGACAGACACAGGCACACACACACCTGCTTTGGACATGTACTTGGTCGTGATTGCTGCCCTGGACAAGAAACTGTTCACTTGCTCAACCTCTTCTCCAATTGTTGAGCCTGCACCTTCCTGAAATGCGCCTCCCCATTTGATCTAATAAGAAGTGCGTACAATAATCATAAAATAATGATATTTCTAAATTACTCAATGACTCAAATGACTTCTAATTTAGTCATTAAAGTTGCAATGTACCTCGCATTTCCCAGTGTGAGCCTTTGCGTGCATTACAGACAGGAAAGGACGCATGGACAGGAGCTTCCTCATCTCAGGGCATTGCTGAGCCACCTTGGACAAATATGGGAAATATTTGCATGCCACATCGGAGCAAAGGAATGTGATGTTTCCTGGGGCTTTGTCTGCCAACATCCTTTGGAGGAAAAGAGGGTAGGCAAAGATCTCCCCTCGAAACATGTTCAGTGCTCCAAGGAGGACTCCATGGCGACAGACAGCAATTTCAAGCCCTTCCTCATCCAATTTGCTGGTGTTTTTCCTGGAAGACTCCTTAGCTGCTCTCCAACTTGAAGATCCACACGACCCTTTTCCTGAGATCTATAAATTCAAAGATTATAACTTAACTAAATGAATTTTTAAACCCTCTAAGAATTGTGACTGTCAACTGGTTCTCAAAGTTACTGGACTGGATGATGTGTTCTGTTTGCAGAACTACTGTAGGATAAACTAGTTTAACACGTATGGAACCTCCAAATGTATGGATATAAAAAGCCTTTACTGTCCTTTTAAAATAGATAGAGAAATTAAATCTGAGCTTCATAAAATTTTCTAGATATGCCTTTCCTACCTTAAAGTAATCTCAATAAGACATTAAACCCTGGAGAAGCCTAAACCAAGCAAGTCTAATAAATATCATTAATTTCCTGCACAGGTTACACTTTCTTAGGTTAAAGACTCTTTCATTAAAAATAAGTCTCTATGATTATGTTATTTTACTCAAAGTAAATAATGTCAAGACAGCAATGAGACAAAAACAAATATTGAAACTTGCATGATTTGTTTGTCTGTGGATGTTGTCAACAAACTCAGCAACCTCCTCATCTTTCTGAATAAAGACACCTTCAAAGTTGCCTGGCTCTGAAGTGCTGAAACAATACAGTGAGAGCTGTTCAAACAAACAATGTCCATTTTCCATACACTGTTGACATGGGCTACAAGTTAATTTAACCCATATCTAATGCATAATGTAAAAAATATAATTTCATATGGAAAATTCTACGTTTTGGCTCCTTAACCTGATTTGGCTACTAAACATTTGAAGTGTAGGAACCAATAGTTAGGAATACTTTTTTGGTCTAAAACCCTAAATTTGAAATACCTTGCATTTGATTTGAAGCGATAAAGCTTGTGGTTTCCGTCAACTGACACTGCAAGCATCTCTGGAGTGCAGGCAGGGCAGTCAAATGATTTCTTGTGGAATATCTTCTCCACCTCGTATGTCACAGCAACCCACTCAGAAAAGCTTTTGCTGAAGGTATCAGCTGATATTTTGCCCACCTTTTAGATTTAGGACAAACATAGGAAAAAACTCTAAGGAAAATAATATTTGTGTAACTCACCATAAACACTAACTAATAAACATTGCATGCATCTTCATTAAGCTTGGCAAAATTGAAAACCCACTCTTCCGAAGCGCTCTGTTCTTTCATCAAGCATTTTGATGTACGCCTTAAGTGATACACCTGGTGCAGCCATCTTAAGGTCATAGAAAGACTGAAAGACATCAGTGGTATACAGGGTGCAGAAATTCATGGTGCCAGGCCAGTATCCATCACGCTGGATGTCCTCAATGGTGGGGGACCATGTTAGGCAACAGCTGGTGCAACTCACAGCTGGCAATACAAGGTTGTAGCGGCCTGTAGGGAGCATTAATTTAAATGAATAAATGAAGTAATATTGTTAATTTACCTCAACAGAAGAAGGAAAACAGGCCGTTGTTTTTTTTAAATTCCATCTTTAAATGGTTATAGGAAAAGATTGCAAGAAGATGTTGCGGAAAACACATGATAATGCACTGTAAATGTAGGTACTGCCACCTTGTACTGCCACTTTGTGCATTACAAAAAAATACCGCTTGGATAATAACACACATACACCCACAGTGAAATTGGGCAAAACACCTGGCTTGATGAGTAATCATGAACAATAAGAAGGAAGGGAGATCAGTGCGTATGTGTGGGTGTAGTGTGTGTGACAGAAGAAAAAGAGAGACGGAGCACCAACTGTGTCGGTGTTGTGCAGAGGTTTCCGCACCTCACGGGATGGTTGAATCATTTATCAACATTGATGAACTGCGAAAAAGAATATTATATAGTTTTTAAACAGTACTTAGAATATACCCGTGAGGAACCGTGATGTGCATGAAATTCTCAGCGGGCACAACTCGGTACAAGACTGGCAAGCGAGTAGAGCAGATAGAAAAATGTCAACAATATGCCTCAGTTTAGCTGTAAATGTACAGGGTAAGTTACATTGACTAAATAATAGAAACTGCAACTTCTCAAGAGGCGAAGCTACCATGTGTAAAATGTCCACTTACCATTTATGGTAATGACAGACACATTTCTGCCAGGTGACGCATGAATGTTGCCTGTTGAACAGTCACACACACGATCTGGTCTCTGTATAGGTAACAGCCGTGCTATCAAAAAAATGAAATTGTGTATTGTTTAGATACCAAAAAAAAGCACACACACTAACTTGTTATGCAAATATTAACTATTTCTTCAACTAAAAAGATGTATTGCATAGAGAATTTGAAAAACATCAACATTTGGTTTCTTAATGTGAATCCAGTTACAAGAATAGCACGTTTCATCCATAGTAAGGCATAATACTTGGAAATGGTCTTACCCATTTGCTGGCGCAACTCTGACAAAGGCTGCCGAAAACCTCCAGTTAGTGACTCTCTGTTGTGCAGGACAAAGCGTGAATGAACAGCAGTATCACAGTCCTCACAAAGGAATGGGAAAGGCAGGCAGTCCAGACACCTCACTACAGCTTGTTTGCCACACTGGCACCCACAATGTGGATGTGGATCTTGGGTAGCCAGCATATTTTTAAGAAGAAATGGTCTGGCCTCTTTCCACTTTTGTGAAGACACTTTGTTTCTGATCTCCCAGTCAGTAGCAGCTGACTCGGATGACGCCTCACAAATCACTGCTGTGTCCTCCAATACTTCATCGTCTACTACATCCTCAAGCAGCTCAAGGAGCTCCTGACGAAGCACCTCAGTTTCAGATCCTAACAGAAAAAAGAATGAAATAAATAAACTTCGCCAATATACCAACTCTATTGTTTCAAATTGACAACAGCTCATACATTTCTACCTAAACCAAAACGGTCAAGAAATTACATCTAAACTAATAATAAAAGTATAATCTATCCAGGCAATTACAATACACTATGCTTTAATTATGTACCTTTTGTTAGGTTGACACTGGAAACAACATCAGTCGGTGCCGCACATCTGGGCTGTTCTGTGTTAACAATATTTTTTTTTTAAGGAAATACAGGTGGCAAAGACATGCAGGCTTTATCAGAGAGACTATCAGTTTTCAGTACAATTCTGACAATAACATTTGGTCTGTTTTATTAATTGATGGTATTGCTGCTGAGACTCCAACCCCTTCAACATGACATATAGAGAGAAGAAAGACAATCTGGAACTTTGAAACTCCTTTTCACAGACTCTAATAAGGTTATGGAGATTAAAACCATGTAAATATCCATCTTTTTTAGTTTTTCATAATCACAAAATGTGTTTTGGCTTTACCTGTGCGTTGATCTTGCTTGGTAGTTGGCGCTGAAAATGACATTGAGACCAATTTAGTAATGGAAATTGTTAAGTAAACAGAAAGGAGAAATATAAGTAGGACTACTAACCAGATGGCATTCCACTGGATTTCTTACTGGATGAAGGCCTTTTAGGAATAACAAACCCATGCCTGTCACGCTTCTTCCATCGAACAGGGGTTGGGGTTTGTTCCCTCTGTGCCTTGAGTTCCTTCTGAGCCTCACTCTGTGTAATTCAACAAGACACAAAAAACACAGCAAAAAGCAAAAAACTTACCTCCAAAACCTGAAGAAATCTGTTAACATCCTGAAGCTTATCCTCTAACTCCAAATCTTCAGCATCAAAATTAAAACCACTCATTTTTCAACAAACTAAACAGGAGAGATAATATTGACAGAACACAAAATAAACAGATAGCTTACTTAATAAAAACCTACAATCAAATGCATCTTCATAGTTTGTATTCGGGTGAAAATGTAAAGTAGCCTAAAACTATGGAAGCAGATTAGTCTCAAATATAATTCACGCAAAAAACATGATTCACAAATGCGTAGACAATTTCACATGCATGAAACCTAATTCACGTGCACACAAAAAAAATCCACGTGCGTGAAAAAAATATATATTCACAAAAAGCAATTCACATGCGCAAAATAAAATTATATACTCATAAAATACATTTCACAAATGCAAAACACAATTTGTAGATATACAACTGTGCACAAAAACCTTTGAATGTTTAAAATGTACGAGTGTATTCTTGCATTTGAATGTGCAAATCGTCATTCACGTACGAATCGCCTTAGATATGTGTGTGTGTGTTTTTGAGACTTTCCTGGCAGCATAACACTCGTAACACAGAGCAGTCGTACTCTTTAGCCAATCAGATTTAAGCTTATCAATCGACCAATCAGTATCACGTGAGGGCGGGCCTACCTACATGTTACGTCATCAGCTTTCGACCAGTTCATGACTGAGCAGAGGTAAGTGCAGTTAATCGTTCATTTCTGTGTTAACTGAAGTTAATAAAGTTTGAGATCAGTTGAAGCAATAGTTTATGAACTATTAACTGATGTAAGCAAGTGTTGTTGTAATCAGATGTCCCATATCGTGTCAAAAATGAAGAAGAATGATGCTTGTTTTGTTGTATGAAGGTACAGACAGCTCTCACAGTACAGCTACAATCACGCTAATGATTGCAAAACAATCATCTATGGTCAATACCCATCGAGATTGTTCTTTAAATAGTGAATAGACCTATTTTAATGAGCACCCAGTGTTTTTGCCATTTGTGTATGATGTTAAATTATTATTAACACTTGTTTCCCTGCATTTTATCAGGATTACTCACCTTTGGTGTGACATCTGGATAGCAGTCACGAACATCTTAATTCATGTTGTTTCTTAATTCTCTTTTATACTTTATTTTTTATTTTTATTTATGTCTTAATTGGTAACAGTTTATTAAAACGTTTCATTAGTTAACATGAACTAATAATGAACTGCACGTGAACAGCCTTTATTATTTTTTATTAATGTTAACATTTACTAATACTTCATTAAAATCTTGTTAACATTAGTAAATGCACTGTAAACTAACAATGAACAGCTGTATTTTTAACTAACGTTAATAAAGATTAACAAACACAGCAACAAATGTATTGCTCATGGTTATTTAATACATGAACTAATGTTAACTAAGTTATTGTACCTTATTGTAGAGTGTTAGCAATATATTCAACATGCATTTCCTTATGTTTTGTGCTGTATTGTCATCGCAAGGTTTTTAAATAAGGTTTTTTATTGTCATCTTAAGGTCTCAGGACAATATTGTGAAGCATTCATTTTACTTTGCCTATAGTAAAATAGACAAATCTGATTTTATGCTGATGAGACAAAGGTACTTATCATAGAGAGGCAATTAAGATTATGCGACTAAGATTACTCAGTAAACTCTATTCAAATACCATCACTTAATTCCCCACGTCCTCTGTCTGCAACTCTTGTACTATAGGGTTTTAGTACTTTAAATATCAGGACAAAATCTTATATGTCCTAACAGAGAGGTCTACTGATGACCGGACTGAACACAATTCATTTTTTAACTTTTCACTTGATGTATTGCACTTATATTTATATACTCTAAAAGCAAAGTACACTCTGACTGGATCTCACAACTCCTGAAGAGACGTATATTTCTCTGTACTGAATATTGTGCTTCACAGTTTAGACTGTCAGTTCATGATCTTCATATGTAACAGGAACATTAATCATGATCAAGTCATTTTATATATTTTATTCCCAAAGGATTCAGAAACTTTCAAATTAATAAAACGTGCACATCAAATTGAACTATGTCTGAATCTTTTAATTCTTACAAGAACATTTAATAATGCATGCATAGCAAGGCTTTATTCCTAAAGTGTGTACATATAGTCCGCAGGAGACAAATTAATACAGTAACAATGCATCACTTTCAACCACTTGTTGAAACAACTGTCAAAATGGATGGCTTGCAACATGACTGTTTTCAAAGAATTACAGTAGAAATAGTAAGATCACAGTACTGGTTGTCTGCAACTTCATACATCATCTGTCTTGGAAATCTGAAACAATAAAACTACATAATATATGCAGATCAAAACATGTCTCCTATATATGCACGTCATTACATACATTATCATAGGTTGAATGTGTGGTGGACAGGACATGAAAATCCATCAATACTAAAAATAAATGTTTATATTCACATGTGGACTAAACAGCAGTTAATAAACTATTGCTTCAACTGATCTCAAACTTTATGAACTTCAGTTAACACAGAAATGAACGATTAACTGCACTTACCTCTGCTCAGCCATGAACTGGTCGAAAGCTGATGACGTAACATGTAGGTAGGCCCGCCCTCACGTGATACTGATTGGTCGATTGATAAGCTTAAATCTGATTGGCTAAAGAGTACGACTGCTCTGTGTTACGAGTGTTATGCTGCCAGGAAAGTCTCAAAAACACACACACACATATCTAAGGCGATTCGTACGTGAATGACGATTTGCACATTCAAATGCAAGGATACAATCGTACATTTTAAACATTCAAAGGTTTTTGTGCACAGTTGTATATCTACGAATTGTGTTTTGCATTTGTGAAATGTATTTTATGAGTATATAATTTTATTTTGCGCATGTGAATTGCTTTTTGTGAATATATATTTTTTTTCACGCACGTGGATTTTTTTTGTGTGCACGTGAATTAGGTTTCATGCATGTGAAATTGTCTACGCATTTGTGAATCATGTTTTTTGCGTGAATTATATTTGAGACTAATCTGCTTCCATATAAAACAAATATGAAAATACATGCAAAGTTATAAAGTGAGGTTATATTGTCATAATTAGCCACGTTGTTGTTGTTTTTTACATAAATACCAGAATTTTCATTTTACACACTATTAAATTATATTGTAATTATATTAACACTTTAATAACGCAATTTAGCAATTTTAGCTAGCAAGCCCGTTAGCTGGTTTAAATTGGCTTATGAGAACGAGTCAACGATTTACATTTAAATGTTTTACTTCTTGAAAAAGGTTTGCGAGATTTTAGCAAATCAAACCAGACACGTTGTCTTTCTAAAACAGCTGTATAATATCACCTTCAGAACTTAAAGGTGCATTGCGCAAGTCTCTGAGTTTTTGCAGAACTATGCCCCCTCTGGCGGCAAGCGAAACTGCAGCCAGAAGTGTGCACGCTCACGGACAAAAGTTTTCTTTTTTTTATCTTACGTGGAGTTTGCGTTGGTGTTTGAAATGAACTACAAGCCGGTCTCTTAGAATCCATCTTCTACGGAGAATGGCGGCGAATACACAAACCTGCCAGACAGCCAGGTGAGCGTGCCGTGAACGCGCATGACGTCACGCCCAGTCTAAAATTCTGGCCCGAATCCCTCTTATTTATTTTACTTTACAGGATTATAGAGACAATCTCAGTGATCAGAGAAGGGCTCATTCAGCCCATCAGGCAATTGTTTAAGCATGTATGGGTTAGAAAACGGGTATTTTTAACATGAAAAGTTGCTTAATGCACCTTTAAATAATAGCCAAAGTTTGACTTAACGTTACATGCGTCACAAAATGCTCACGAACTAGAAAAAACTCCCATCAAACTCCGACCCCGTTAGTGTCTCCATAGCAACGGATTATGGGTAGTTCTCTGAGAGGGGGTTCAGCGAAAAATCGGCAGCTGGCAGCAGGAAGTAGCTGCCACTGGCAGCAGGAAGTAGCTGCCACTGGCAGCAGGAAGTAGCTGCCGTTGACAGCCGGAAGCCCTGCCATATTAGGAGGGACCTGCCATTTCTTGGCAGCCAATCAGTATCGTCCAACGTAGTAGCAACCAATCACATTTACCTGGAAGTCAAGCGAGAGCAGCGCCGGCGAATCTTCAGTAATGGCCGCGGTATTTGGCAGGGTAAGTTCGTATATTATCAGATTAAGAAATAATTGTTGCTCTGTACGTTGGAGTTTAACTTTTATGTTAGAGACAGTGTATCTGTGTCTACTTAAGTTGAATTGGTTAATTTAATCATTTGTAGAAACGCAGCTTGTGCACCGTGTGCTCCTGGTTTGTGAGGGGCTATCATTAACTCCAAATACTAACTTACGTTACCATTATCATTAAATATTAGCGTTTGTTAACATGTTAACTTAATCTATTGATTAGAATAAAGCTCATGCTGATTTATTGGAATTGACAAGCTCAGCCTTGATGATACACGTGCAACGCTAACAAAACATATCCCAAATTATCTAACTTATGTTTTAATACAAAACACCATTTTAATCAACATTACTTCACCATATTCTAAACTTCTGTTTTTTTGTAGTTTCACCAAGTTCACCACAGCCTGTCACAGATTGCGGATGGACAAGCATATGTGCCAGGAAGGAAACCCCAGATTTCCAGTTGCAAAACCAACCAAACTCACTGGTATGTTTTCACATAATGAACATAATGTTCAAATGTATTATATCCTGTCTTGATCAAAGCAGGCAAAAGGCATTCTGTTTTTTATATATATATATTTTTTTTATATACAAATTCTAGATTGTATCGAAAATTTGACATTTCAGTGTCTGTTTATTTTCTTAGTTTGATCATGTTTTGGATGGGACCCAATCACCAGATGAGACCAGAATATATATATATATATATATATATATATATATATATATATATATATTTATATTTATTTTATATATATCTATTCAAAATATACTGGAACTGTTCACTTTTTCCATATAACTTTCACCCCCAGTTTCACAGACAAGGCTCAAACTAGTCCCAGACTAAAATGCATGTTTAACTGAAAGCAAATTACACTTGTGTATCTTAAAATATCAGTGCCATTGTTTCTTTTAAGATTCACAACAGTAATGTTTTTTCTAAGGCATATTTATAAAAGTCCTAATTGCACTAAGGCCTAATCCTGGCATAATCTAAACCCTATCTGTGAAACCGGGCTTCAAAGTTTTACATATTAGTCCAGTGGTTCAGTTCAACACTTTGTTCTCTGGCTTTAGATAGGCATAGACAGTGGCATTTAAAAAATAAATTACACCTGCTCCCTAGTTCAGGTATGCTACTGTCTACTGCTGCAACATGGCTAAGTGGTTCAACACGGAGTTAATCTCTCTCTTTCTCTCATGTGTATAAAATAACTAACTTTTTCCCCCTTCTTTTTAAGCTCAATTGCAATAAAGATGGATCCGGGATCTTGGAAGCTTGTTAAAAATAAGGTATTGATTTCATGTTACAACAATTTTGATTTCTTTACTATCTTTAGTGTATAAATAAAATGTTAGTTTTTCCATTTAGATTTTTTTTTCCAGGATGTTCCAGCTCAGTTGGGATCTGTGGACTGCAGTGTATTCATGCTAATGGTAAGTTATTACGGTGGTTTTGTTTCCCCATAACATTTATTTTACGGATAACCCAACATCCATAATAATTATCAAAAGACATCAGGCTGATCCCAATTAATTTTGTTTTTCAGGTGTGTGTGTGTGTGTGTGTTAAGGTTAGTGATGTCACTAGCCCAGGAGGAAGCTTGTGTAGTCCCCACCAGTTGTTTGTTGTAGTCCTTAAAGTGATTTCTGTAAAAAATAAAATTAAAAAAAAGTCTCCCTTTGCTTTGAACTTTTATCGTCGTAACTTATTCATATTGCAGATATTGTTTATGCTCTGACAGCAACATTACTCTAAAGTTTCTTTCTTTCTTTTTCTAACATCTGTCTTTCTTTATTTTCTTTCTTTCTTTTTCTAACGTCTGTCTGTATTTCTTTCTAACTTATCTTTTTCTAACATCTGTCTTTCTTACTAATCTTAAGGTTACAGGGGTTAAACACTATGTGATCTGATTCACAGAATTGTACTTTTATGTGTATTTCTTTAAAGTGAACATTATCTGTTCTACTTTTGGAGGAACTGCGATTCCATTGTGTTTTTGTGTGTGTGTGTTGAATGCTCTGTGCAGGTCTTGTGATATGCAGCAGCTGACCCCAAGACGCCTTTCTACGACCTCCGAGGTCATCACCGGACCATCTTGGGCTCGGATGACAATGTCGACTTACCCTCCTATCTATCCATAAGTGTAGAATTGTTTTAACTTTGTTCTTTTGCCAATGAGAAGTAGCCAACCGGTATTTACTGATGTCAATCATGCCCTTGGAAATGGTATAACTGGTGTGAGATTTTGTGTACAGTAGAGTCTCTGGCCTGCGACCCCGTGAGACTTTGACGCCTGGCTCTACCAATGAAACTATTCTTCAGTAAATTTTTACTTATTTGATTGAACCTCACGACTCCTGGTCTTCTTTCATCATATCTGGTCCTGGGTCTTTAAGCTGTTATCCCCTAACACTAGAAACATTGTAAATCATGTTAAACCATGCTAGAACATTGTAAAACGTTTTCAAACTTTCTTTTTCAAGCCAACTTAGTTTTTTATGAACTTTAACATCTAGTTCAGAATTGTTCATTCTGATTTCAGAACAACAAATATCAAGCCTGTTTTCAAAGTTACAGCTGTTTTATAAAACAAAGACAAGAATGTATTGAAATACTACAAATGTAAAACTGAACTTAAATGATAGCAAAATATGATTTTTAAATAAAGGTCATTGAGAAAATGTTTTTTTTTTTTTCTTTTAGACATGACTTTCATTATTTGTTTAATGAATGTTTATGTACGTTTAATAAATATACAATATTATTATATAGGCATTCATTTATGTATATATTTCATTATTTGACAAACATGTACACAAATTATATTTATACACGTACAAATTCATAATTTCAAGTGTAGCTTAATGTTTGTTTTTTTGTACTGTCTATGATCTTCGTTATTTAATTTATATTTGATAAACCTTTTTAAACCAATTACAAAATAATTACAAATTTAAGTAATTTATTTAAATAAGTACTAAAATGATATATATACATTGATATAATAATTTATTTGCCTTGCTAAAAGCAGCATCCACCTCCGACTTCCGGTTATTAGCGGCAGCTGACGTCAGCTGCCAGTGGCAGCTACTTCCTGCTGCCAGCTGCCGATTTTTCGCTGAACCCTGGGTTCTCTTCTGCCAAAGATTTTATCGAGATTAATTTATTATTAATGGTGAAATGGTAACGTTTGTGGCTAAGTAGGCTGAATATAAATATTAACAATAAAATAATCTTTAAACCAATCAATATTCATGACGCTGTTGTAAAGTAAAAAAAAAAAAAAGACCATAACATTTTCATATTGTAGAATTATCAATCACATTTTTGTGTTGAAATATATAAAAATAAAATTATATATATGTTTAAAATAAAAATAAAAAATAAATAAAAAACATTTGAATTGATTGGGTGAAGGGTGAATCCACTGGCTCCATCTGCCAAATATTTTATCGAGATTAATTGATTATTAATGGTGAAATTGTCAAAACAATGAATATATGTATATATAAAAAAAAACAAAAAAAAAAAACATTTGAATTGACAATGAGGACACTTCCGGGGTGTTATATCAACACTCAGTTCGCCGTGCCCTGGGCGTTCAATAGTACCGCGGATGGGTTTACATTGGAGTTAGTGGAAAGCTCTGTGCGTCTCTTTTGACGCTAATGGGTGCCATGTGCGTTGAAAGTATACGCTGACGGACGTGTCAAAAGCGTAAGTATATTACGCCCCGGGAATGAGAACGGGTTGGACGAGATACTTATAAGCACCCTTATATACTTCCGGGTCGCACGTTGATGATGTCATCTGTGCATCAATCGACGCAGTGTGAGTTCCCTTTCGAAAGGGAACAGAGAAGTGTTTCCTTTGAGTTTTCCATGTACAGACAACCCCATTGTAAAAAAGATCCCCATTCACACGGATCCGCGAAAACTACTATTTTCTGAAAACGCTGTATTCTGCTGCCAGGCCGTTAGATTGCGATTAAAAACACTATAGATTGAACACGTAATAGGCCTACGCATAAGCATGACTTCATCATTTTCAGAGATTCGCGTTTTTGTTGTTTACACAAAGACCGTTTTCAAAAATTTGCACTTTTAAAACTTGTTTTATTGAAAATGTTTAGTTTAAAGTAGCTATTATGGTGGTTATGGTGATTAGGTTTTCCTTTACTTGGGCAGTTGACCCTTGACTTGTTACATTATTTTTCAGCAATTGAATTAGTGAGACATAAACATCGTTGAAAGAGATTAATAAAGAAGCAGATTAGTTGAAGTTGTCTACTAGCCTGGAAATCCAGACCTAAATCTAAAAGATTAATGGTCTGGCGTCGACTAATGAAAATCGCCCAGCTCGAGGGGCGGCACCAAGCATGCATTTGAAAATCTCACTGCACGCAATTGGTTAATACTACTACCAATCACAACAATAAACCCCATACGCTTAGCTACCAGCGGAGCTAACTGGTAGATTATACTCTTACCGTATCCGGTCGGCAAAACAGCAAAAACGTCCTTCTTGCAAAGGAACGATTCGAGCGGCGTCTTCTGTTCCTGTTTTAGATAAAAAGCCAAGTCTAACTTGTTCATTGTAACGGCCAAAGCAATTTCAAACAACTGGAGTCCTCCCCTGTATAATCATCCTCTGGTAAGTTGTTGTTAGTGTATTATGTTCTTTTATTTGCAGTTGATTACATAAGGCAGTTATATATCTGTTTCTGCTCATCTCATCTCTTCTCTTTTTTTTCTCTTCTTGTTGTTCCTGTTTCTTTCAGTGATTCTGTTTGTTAACAGCAGGTGTTAACAAACAGGAGATATAGGGCCCTATTTTAACGATCTGAAACGCAAGTATCAAGCGCGAAACGCAAGTAACTTTGTGGGCGGGTCTTGGGCGCTGTTGCTATTATACCGGCGGGATAAATGACTCTTGCGCCCGATGCAAATCTAAAATGGGTTGGTCTGAAGTAGCTTCATTATTCATAGGTGTGGTTTGGGCATAACTTGAAATAAACCAATCAGAGCGACATCTTACATTCCCTTCAAGAGCAGGCGCGCTTGTTCCATGGCGGGTTGTTATTATAACGGCGGATTTGCCAGGTGCACGCCAGGAGCGGTTCACAGCCGAGGAGACTGACGTTCTCGTCAAGGCCGTAAAACACAGAGAAGTGACATTGTATGGGGATGGGAGAAACCCAGCCAAATTAGCTTCGGTTAAACAGGCGTATAAAAATTTGGGTAAATGTGTAAACTAGATTTATGCCTATTTTTTCACATCTTCATGGACACAACAATGATTTCCCTTGTGTGTTAATATTTTTCCTTGTAATAATGTATGGTTTTCTAAAAATGAGAACTGCTGCGTCTGTGTGTAGATGAGATAAGCAAAGTGCATGCGCGTTGTGCACACGCTCAGGGCCGTTTGAAGGAATTTGGGGGCCCCAAGCAAAATGGACATGGAGGCCCCCCACCACCATGTCCCCACCCTGCACGCACGCACGCAAAGCGTACAGGAACCACAGCATAGCCATACAGTTTAAGTTCACCCACACTTCATATAAATAAAAAATGTTTACAGTGAAAATAGTGCTGTTGCATATACTGTTCATAAATAAAAAATGTGTAAGAGTTTCAAATGGTGTAAGTGACCGCGCCGGCGACTCCATGTCATGATTATATTGTCTGCTATATTGCTTTTTATGTATTAAATCCAGGCAATTGGTTAATGAAAAATGTATTAAAATGAAGCTACAATTTATACTAAACGAAATTCACTTTAAAGAAAAGCTTTCTTCACTTAAACTTGAAACTAAATGTGCTTATTTAATGGCTAAAACACGTAGGCTACTACAGACTCTCTTTTTGTACAAATTGCAGCACATTCATTTAATTCTGAACTTTGCACAAGTAAGTTGAAAGGCATTTGTTTGTGCATAGTAAAACATATCTGTAACATTTATCAAGTTCATAATTGTGCGTGCATTTATTAATTATTATCTTAATGAATAATGCGAAAAGGAAGAAGCATGTAAACTGCGTTGTTTGTTTATTCAGAAATAATTGAATGGATCGGAAAAGTAACAAAAGAGGACATTGAGGGCTGAGGCTGACTACTATCATAATTTCTGTCATGGCAAGACTGCTTCATGTGTCTGTTCATCGTCGAAGTCCCCGTTTTTTTGCTGTCATAGGCGAGCAGCATGCCGCATTTAATGCACGAGACAAAGCCAACACATATGTTGTCACTCCCCACCACTAGTTTAAAATGTTTCCATACCTCCGATTTTCCTCCAAACTTGCTCAAAGTTAATTCTCCTGTTTTATTTTTTTTTCTCCATGTTGCACTTAAGCTACAGAATAGCGTGCGAGACTGCGAGTGGCTGCGCTGGTGACTGCGAGTCGTATTTTTGTATTTTTCCGGCAGCCGAGATCACGTGATTGGCTGGCTGCTGTCAGCGACTACTGAGAGGGCCCCCTTGAGGGGGATCCCGATAACAGTGTCATTGCACTTTACTGCATTAAAGCAGGGCTCAGTAGTTTCGGGATTTCTTCGCTGTATTCTCGCTTTTTGCTCGCAGGTTTCTCTATAGAGCTCCCCCCACAGCTTCGGAATAGATATTTGACAACACTGGTGTCTGAGAATCGCCAAAGAGTTTTTACAACAGAGGCTAGTAGATCAACGACATCAAAGCAGATGGGACATTCTTTAAAACGTCTTCTTCATTCGGGCTCCCCATCGGGTCCTAACCCTAACAGCATTTTAGCAGATTTCTTTTGGCCGTAAAGCAATTGTTTACATCGCGAGACCACCTGATATCACGCGATACTTCCTGACGCGGCGGCCGGCGGCCCGCCGTCTCAAAGTTGCAAGTGCGGATTTTCCGCTCACGGGCACCAGGGGGGTGCGAAACGACCACCATTCAAACCGAAATAAGTAATATAACCATTCCAATGACTCCGAAGCTGTTCAGTTAAGGTAAAGAAGTTACTTAGAGCACCTTTAACTATCAAAGGGGCGCTCACACAGTTTGTCGTTGCATTTTATTCTTAACCAGTCGTTGCCTTGGGGCCCCTGGCCAGCTCGGGGCCCCAAGCAATTGCTTGGTTTGCTTGCCTTGTTGCGACGGGCCTGCACACGCTACATTTATTATGGCCAAGCATGCACCCTTAAAATAGCATATGAATAACATGCCACTGACCATTGTGTTGCGTGATATCTCTGCACCCAAGTAACAGTGCTTCGCCTGTGCTTCCTCCTAATATAGTCCCAAGTCAATATCTGCCTAGGAAATCGCCTAGTGTTAATCTGCATCGCTATTTGTACTCGTTGTGAATACGCAGGCCACAATAAGTAATTAGGTGGGGTTTTTTTTTTTTTTTTTTTTCACTTTTACTCAGGACATGCTAGCTGGCAACAAAGGATTCCATTCATTATGCTAAGCTAAGCTCACGCCGACCCTGTCAAACTAAAACAATGCATGCACTGAGACAAAAATGCATTTGCCCACTTATCTAAATGTAGGAAAGAAGGTGAATAAGCCCTATTTCAAAAAAACGGTGGAGTGTTCCTTTAACGAATACAACCCTTGATTTTAATAACGTATTAGTAAATCGTCCCCTTGGAATTATAAGGTTCTATCTGCGTTCTGAGCAGTTTTGAGATATTGAGCTTTAAAGTTTTTGCATTCCATTCAACTGTGTAGAAAGAACCTTTTTATTTTCTAAATAAAAAGTTCCAAAATGTACACAACTTAAAAAACAACATCACATAATGTAAAGAAGTGGTCATGGAATAAGAATATGTGAATAACAAAATTTTGACAAAAATGTCAGATAGAACCTTATAATTCCAAGGGGACGAAATGTCAAAATTAATATTAACTAAGATTAATAAATGCTGAAGATTGCACTTTCTGTAAAGCTGCTTTGAAACAATATGTATTGTGAAAAGCGCTATACAAATAAATTTGAATTGAATTGAAGAAGTATTGTTTATTCTTAGTTCATGTTAAAGTAGTTAACCCCTTAACCCCGAAGTTAACCCCGCCGGCGGGACACACCCCCGCGAAAAAAAATCATAATCAATTTACTAAGCAACCACTGAATGGAACAATAAAAAATAGGTATCATTTTAAAGCTTAGAATCTCAGCTTTTTAATGCATCTAATCACTTTGATCAACTCCTAACGAGTGCTGAGTTATTCCTCTAAAAACGAGTGTACACCCCGTAGGCGCCACCTAGCTGCGAAATTAATAATCATAATATTTTTCAATAATATTACCTTGATCAACTTAAAATAGATGTCATTTGAAAGCTTAGAGTCTGAAATTTACAATGAATGTAGCCAATTTGATAAACTTCTAAGTAGTTCTGAGTTATTTGCTGATAAATAGAAAGAAAAAAAATCATACTTTTTTTACTTTTTTTTTTGTACTACATAATATGTCAAAAACATCATACAGCTCAGATAGTCCTGTGTCATATGTCATTTGAAAGGTCTCAATGAGTAGAATACAACAAGCATAATTGTTTCAGGCTTTTTACTAAACTTGAGCAAGGTTTTTGTAAAATAAGCCCCTCAAGAGACCCATGGGTAAACCATATGGATTCTGAATTTTAGACACATTTCTGCTTGTAACTTCATGAAACATGCTCCGATTGTGGAAAATGACACATCATTATTTACAGCAGATGCTTACAATTAAAATGAGTCCAAACTCAACATAATCCATCACTCAGAACTAAAGATATTCCTCATTGAGTTCTAATACACACAAAAATCCACAGACTCACGTAGCCTAGCAAGGTAGCTTAGACTTGACCTTTTTACTCGTATCTTCATGAAACATACATCGATCATGAAAAATGACACACCGTTATTTACAGCAGGAGCTCACGATTACAAAGAGCCCAAACTCAATATATTCCATCAATCAGATCTAAAGATATTTCCTCATGGCGTTCTAACACAAAAATACCTCAGCCGCTCCCATCCTAGTATATACTCATGAAGCACTCGAGATTGGTTTTCACTTATAACTTCACGAAGCATGCACAGATCGTAGAAACCTGCACATCATTATTTTCAGCAGACTCTCACGATTACAAAGAGCCTAAACTCACCATAATCCATCACTCAGGTCTAAAGATATTCCTTATGGCGTTCTAACACAAAAAATGCCAGAGACGCACCTATGATGTAGCAATAGCAGTGATGCTATGTTGTTTTGATGTGACGTTTCAGCTCATAACTCAATGAAACATGCATGGATTGTGAAAAATCCAACATCTTTATTGACAGCAGATTCTCACGATTACAAAGAGCCCAAACACAACATAATCCATTGCTTTGATCACGAGATATTCCTCACGAAGTGATGCATACTTGTCTAAAAAACAAGTCTCTCATCCTCCCGGGGTGCAAAGTGTTTTCCAATTTTCCAGGAACCATCCGTGCTCGGTTTCAAACGTGGAATAACACAAAATATGTGTCATCTTAAAGCTTAGAATCTCAGTTTTTTAAAGCATCCAACCACTTCGATCAACTCTGAACGAGTGCTGACTAGTCTCTCTAAACCGGAGTGTACCGCCCGCGGGCGCCACCTAGCTGCGAAAATATGAATTATCATATTTTTCAAAAATATTGCCTTGATTCAAACAAAATTGGTGTCATTTGAAAGCTTAGAGTCTGAACTTTACAGTGAATGTAGCCAATTTGAAAAACTCCTAAGTATTGCTGAGTTATTTGCTGATAAATAGAATAATTTTTTTCATAATCTATAAAACACTTTTTTTGTACTGTGTACTGCAATGTGTCAAAAACATCATACATCTCATAAAACATTCAAAAGTCATTGAAAATGGCACTTCATTTTTTACAGCATATTAATACAATTAAAATGAGCCCAAAATTAACTTAATCTATTGCTTTTATGACAAGATATTCTTCATGGTGAAACAATTTTAAAAATGCCCATGTGGGGGCGTCAAGGTCTCAACAAAAAGGCTATCTTGGTTCCAAATGCTATAACTTTTGATTGCTTTATCCAATCACCACAAAATTTTATCCAGATGCAGCTCATATGTAGAGGCACTTCCCCAAAAAAGAATTTTCCTCCTACCTTATTTCCTTCCTGAGTTATTCCATGTCAAATAAGAAAGATATGCATTATCATTATAAAAATTATATATATATTTTGTCTTTTATCAGCAGTTTCTCGGCAGGAGAATGTAATGTAATGTATATTTTCAAAAAAATGTAAAAGTGTTCTTTCAAACGATACCTACCTTTAAAATCTCCTTGCTATAGTTTTGAAGTTATGAGTCTTTAGTTTTGTGTATTTCACTCAGAAAACTTTTTTTTTTTTATTGCCTTCCAAATGTGTGAGGACTAAACAAAAAGGCTACCTTTGTTCCAAATGCTGTAACTTTTGAGTACTTTATGCGATCACCACAAAATTTGATCCAGATGCAGCTCACATTTAGGGGTACTTCCCCAAAAAAGAATTTTTCCACCACCGTATTTCCTTCCCGAGTTATTGCATGTCAAACAAGAGAGATATGCAAAATCATAATAAAAATGATACATATTTTTTTGTATTTATCAGCAGTTTCTCGGCAGGGGACTGTCCAAATGTAATGTAATTTATATTTTCAAAAAATATGAAAAGAGTTCTATCAAACGATACCTACCTTTTGACGCTCCTTGTTATAGTTTTGGAGTTATGAGTCTTTAGTTTTTTGTGTGTCACTCAGACAAAACAACTCTAAAAATGCCTTCAGGGGTTAAGGGGTTAACTAATGAACCTTATTGTAAAGCGTTACCATCTGTAGTTAATTTTCCACAGTTAGTTCATTAATACAAGTACATTTGTTACTCGGGTTAGGTACAGTTGAAACACTAATCTGTAATGCTTTAAAGTAGCCTTTTCAGCTAATTTCAAATGATACAATGTCATTAAAAATATAATTCTACAAAAAACAGCTCTTTATTTGATTCATGCTCTTTATTAAGTACAAATGATAATTTGCTAGAACATCTACAGTAAAAGGTATAGTTCACAGGTCATCGGAACAATTAATATTAAGAGTTAAAATTAAGAATAGTTCATCTTTAAAAACAAAAATGTTATATATAGTGAAAATATATACATAAATATAAATAATATTAAATAATAAATATAAACTTATATAAATAAACTTCATCTGTACAACTGTAAAAACATTTACTGTGTCAGTGAGTAACTTCACATACTCATTAATCAATATTAAGTTAATATGTGTTGGCAGTTATGGCCTCTATCAGTGCAGGTGTGATGCGTTGTGTTATGTGTCTACCCTATAATGTGCACAATTTCTGTAATTGTAATTGTACAATCAAAAACAATTATGTTCCATAAATGCAACATTGTGTAACGGTTGTTGTTCTCAATGTGACCTTTACACATCCCACACAACCATCACCAAATCGAAATGGACGACGCACACAGGACTCTGATTCTCTGTTATCTTTATTCTTTGCAGCAATGATGATCGTATCTGGTGAAAACACTGAAGAATACATCGAAATGTATCAATTTACTGGGTGAAAACACTGCAGACATAAATTACCGCAGCAGTGTCAGCCATTTCTGCTGAACTACGGATAACTTGTAACAATTCCACATTAACAGAACAATTAATACATTTGAAAATCACATACCTGAAGAATACATCGAAATGTATCAATTTACTGGGTGAAAACACTGCAGACATAAATTACAGAAATAAAGAAGAACATAAAAATCAACAACTCATTCTCATTGAGAGTAAATTAACTATTTAGCCATCCGGCGCTACATTAGCAGAAGCACATGTTAATTTCCTATATGAGACACGAGGCACAAAAATAACCACTCAACAAAGTTTCATTGAACATATAAACCCATCCAACGCAATGTATGTTTGTTGACAATCACTACAAACATTTACATCTCAAAGAACTCATATTAAATACACTTGTATCACATTTTTAAACCCAATAAACAGGAGAGAAGAGAAGCACGCTCACCCGCAGCAGTGTCAGCAATTTCTGCTGAACTACGGTGCGCAATTGCGGACAAAATAACAAACGTCTGCAGTATAATAACCACTAGGGGGCACTAAAACACCATTTAATTTAGCTTCACTTCTAATTTCATGTAATTAGACAATATGAATTACATTAGAATTAATGTTCTTTTTTTTAACTCTGTTACATTCACCCCCACAGAATTACATGAAACTTAGGCAACACCAACGGTAAAACAAAACAAAATCACATAATAAGCATATCACATCAAAGAAGAACCTCCCATAAAAGGACAGTCAATATGAAAATTATCCCATAAGGATGAATCGATAAGAGAGTAGCGCTAAGCTCCCATATCAACAATCGACAGTAGAATGTCCACATACATTCTACAATATTCTTCCAAATTCTCGTATTCACTGAATACACCAAGAAATGGAAATGAAAAAAACAAAAAAACATTTGGGTGAATAAAGAGCCCCCCAACGGTCAACCAAAGGTACCCCTCATCCTCAGGTATATTCGAACATGAACCAAGGACCTTAAAACAGTCCAAACAAGATAAGAAAGAGAGAGAATAAAACACTTTTTTGAATGTTCCATAAAAGGAGAGTAACCTTCTTAATTTGCTAAAGCACGAAACATAGACCTGCAAACAGCCTCAACATTACGCTTTGCATCCTGAACCACAGCCTGTTTTGACATTGTCTGAATCAACCGGTCAACTGGCTTTATGACACGGCCAAAACGTGATCTGACCTGTCTGACGGAGCCAGAGTCAAATGGCACAGGAGTATTCGGAGTCACACCAGAAGGTGAAGTGGACTGTAAGTGAGCTCGTCCAGGTATAACAGTGCATTCAGATTCTATGCTTCCTGCATCAGAACGGCATTCATCAGTGACAGTCACATCAGCCGTTACATCATCTGACTCAGCAGATACACAGCCAAAAGACATTGCAGGAGCAGACTCTGGCGTCGGGTTAACTATGACATCACCAGAGACTACAGTCGAAGTAGGTTCTTGACTCACAACAGGTAAATGAGAAACCCAGCTCAATGTTCTATCAGAATTGTCATTCACTTGACTGGTCAGAGGAACATTCTCACAAGCAATGTCATCAACCATGTGTGTAGGTGAGGCACTCAACATGGCGGAGCAGTCTGTCAGACCAGACGATGAACTTGAAGGCATGTCACTGCAAGAGTCACTCACAAGGGGAACCGGACAATCTACAGAGATCACTTCAGGCACAGGTAGGAAGTCAACCAACAACAGGAGATTGCGATGAACCACTTTCTCTTGACCTGTGGCAGGGTTCAAAATCCTGTAAGTGTGAGTTTGAGGCTTGCAGTCCACCACAGTGTAAACCGTGGACTCCCACCGGTCCGCAACTTTTCTTTTTCCCCTCTCAGCCTTGTTCGCTAACAACACTTGGTCACCCACATTGATGGCGAGCCCCTTCACTCGACGGTTATACAAAGCTGCATGTCTCTTTTGTTCTTTGGTGGCATGCTGTTGTGCAATCACCATAGCCTCTTTCAGATCTTGAACAAGCATTTCAACAAACTTGCCGTAGCCAATCACATTCTGATCATTCAAGACAGAACGGAAAAGAACATCAACTGGAAGGCGTGGTACTCTTCCAAACATCAAATAAAAAGGTGCATAGCCTGTTGACTCATGTGTCGTGCAATTGTACAGGAACGTCAACGTTTGCAAACGTCTCGGCCAATCCCTCTTGACATCTGGAGATAAAGCACGGATCATGTTGCCCAGCGTCCTGTTAAAACGTTCCACAGTACCATTGCCCATAGGGTGGTAAGGTGTGGTGTGTGATTTCTCCACCCCTGATACCCTGAGAAGTTCTCTTATCAGCCGACTCTCAAAACTTGCACCTTGGTCACTGTGGATACGTTCCGGTAGGCCATATATACAAAAATATCTGTCCCACAGAACTCTGGCAACCTGCTTGGCAGATTGGTCTCGACACACAAATGCCTGAGCTAGCCTCGTGAAATGGTCGGTCACAACCAAGACGTCGATGGATTTATTCCTAGCATCTTCTGCAGACCAAAAATCAATACAGACCAGCTCCAGTGGTCTTGTAGACGTTATGTTCTCCAGAGGAGCTCTGCTGTTAGGGTCAGGACTTTTACTTATGATGCAGCGTTGACAGTGGCGTACATAATCACATACTTTATGTTCCATGTTTAGCCAGAAGAAACGCTGCTTCGCCAAACTAACACTCCTGAATTGACCTTGATGGCCACTATCATCATGAACACTTCTCAGAATTACATCCACCAACGAGTCTGGGACAACATACTGGAAACGCTTCGTCCTTGACGACCGGTTACGAGACACCCTGTAGAGAACACCATTCCTACAATCAACTTCCCCCAGTGTTTGAGGTAACGAAGCACCGCCGCTGGCTCTCCTGCTCTTTCCCGTCTTGTGGGTCTCTGACAACTCTCAACGTAAGACATGACTCTTGACAACACTCTGTCATTCATCTGCCTCTCACGCAGGTCCTCCGCAGAAAACGCTGGCAATGTATCCTGGCCCATAGGAACCAACTGAGGCAAGTGATCCACAATCGCCATAGCCCGTGTAACAGCACCGAGTTCCCAGTCCACATGTGAAGTCAAGACAGCAGAGACATCAGAGCTTGCAACAGTAAGATGATCCATGCTAAAATCATTATTGACTGAACATGACTGTCGTTGTTGGACAACACTCTCTTCCTGATTCTTGCCACAGGACCATCTGAAGGCATCCTGCACAGAGTTAGTTGACATCCCTCTCATATCAGTCAACATGGTGTCATAAGGCACTTGAAGTAGCCTTTGTGTCACCCCACTCTTAACAAAAGGAACTCTGCTGAGGGAATCAGCAATGACATTCTGCGGACCAGGCACGTACCTTATATCAAAGTCGTAGCTGGCTAGTTTTGCCACCCAGCGCTGTTCGCAACAGTCAAGCTTAGGCTTTGTGAGTATATGGGCAAGCGGATTGTTATCGGTCAAAACGGTGAAATTGTGCCCCTTCAGCCAATGGCTAAACTTTTCACAAATGGACCATTTCAGGGCCAGAAATTCCAATCGGTGCGCTGGATAGTTCCGCTGTGAACGTGATAGGGACTTGCTGGCGAAAGCAACTGGTCTCGCTCTGGCCTCTCCCTCTTGGACTTGTGACAAGACAGCTCCGATACCATCCAAGGAAGCATCTGTCGCCAAAATGAAGTGACGTGAGAAATCCGGGTGAGCTAAAACAACACTCTCAACCAGAGACAATTTCAGCTGTTCGACCGCATCATGCTGTGCTTGAGTCCAATCCTTAGGTCTCAACTTCCTGTTTTGGCACACATTCCCCGTCTTCTTCTTTCGTCCCCTGACCTTCTGGCCTTGGAGAAGATCGAAGAGCGGTTTTGCTTTGACAGAATAATTCGGAATGAAATGTTGATAATAGTTCACCATGCCTAAAAATGATCTGATTTTCTTCTGAGATGGTGTTTTCCCGTCCATGTCCATCAGGTCAGAACTGTTGAGCTTGGAAATGCACTCCACCTTATCAGGGTCAGTAGACACTCCGTCCTTATTTATTACATGCCCCAGAAACTTCACTGATGCTCTCAGGAGGTGACATTTCTTAGGAGCGAGTTTCAGGCCATGAGCTCGTAGCCTTCCGAACACCATCTCTAAGCGATCAAGTGCCACTTGCTCATTCGGTCCAAAGACGATCAGATCGTCAATATAACACAGAATGCTGAGGAAGTTTTGATCACCAAAAATACTGTTCATCATTCGCATAAAGCTGCCAGGGCTATTGCAAAGACCTTGTGGTAGCCTATTATACTCAAAC
This sequence comes from Leuciscus leuciscus, assembly GCF_965113295.1. Classification (NCBI taxonomy): domain Eukaryota; kingdom Metazoa; phylum Chordata; class Actinopteri; order Cypriniformes; family Leuciscidae; genus Leuciscus; species Leuciscus leuciscus. Next base: position 34,548,888 of record NC_138727.1, on the reverse strand, counting down.
AGGCCCATAGGCGTGGTAAAAGCAGTGAATTTACGATCGTCCTCATGCAGCGGCATATTGTAAAAACCTGACGTGAGGTCCATCGTACTGAATAGAGCGTTACCGCCAAGTGCCGCAAGGCAATCTGCCTGATGTGGAAGAGGGTGGGCATCCTTAAATGTTCTTCTGTTTAACCAACGGAAGTCAGTACAAACTCGAAGATCCCCATTCTTCTTCCACACCAAAACAAGTGGAGATGCATACTCACTGGTAGAACGACGGATGATATCTTTTTCCTCCATCTCCGTCAGGACCTGGCGCAGCTTGTGGTATTGACTAGGGCAGGGGTCGGCAACCCAAAATGTTTAAAGAGCCATATTGGACCCGAAAAAAAAAAAAAAATCTGTCTGGAGCCGCAAAAAATTAAAAGCCTTATATAAGCCTTATAATGAAGGCAACGCATGCTGTAAGTGTCTATATTAGCTTTATTAGCCCCCTAGTATCAAAATGATAAGTAGCCTACAAATACATAATGAGCATTCATGATTAAATGTTTATTTTCCCTGCAGCGCATCCTGGAGAGAATGACGCACCACGTGACTACTCTGCTGTACGATGGTGCTTTAAGTTTAACTTATAATTTTAATGTATTACGTTTTATTTATTTGTGTATTATTTTTACAACGTGGAAAAACTTTAAACCTTTCACACGTAAGTTTAAAATATTTTTAAAAGTTTTTCAAGGCGACCGTTATTTAGAATGTGTCACTTTATGGTTTCCAAGGTGACGCGTCATTTCGTGTCACGTGACACACCGCAGCAACAACAGAGCTGAATGAATGATGATCTGCTTTTATGTCATTTTTCCTTTTTTATTCAAAGTTTTCACAAATTTGTTAGATATGGCATGAAATATCTGATATTCCGATTGTCAAATATATGCAAGTGGAAGTGTTTTGTTGTTTAAACACCATAACGATCGCGTTAGTTGAGCTGTATGCGCGATGGCCGCAGACGCAGTTCAGAGAATCGGATCTGTTGGATTTACAACACGTGAATTCATCCACTTCTCCCGAAATACATCAAAGTAAGTGGCTGGTGAACTGGGAGAAGAATAGAGTAAACTTTAAAGTTACTTACACAATGTGTATCTGATATGAATAAAACGTGTCTAATTATAATGGAAAGGATTATTGCCTCTTCCTTTAACATCAGTGTGTATTTTACAAACTCTAAATGTATTGTTTTTTTAGTACTTAACGTTATATGTCTGAAACCTAAAACAAACATTATGTGGTTGAAAACACTGAAAAGTTGTGATATATGACAGCTCTGAGCGCGCCTGTCTCTGGCTCAGCGCCAGCCAACGTGCGAGAGCACATTTGAATTTAGCAGTTGATCACGTCATGCACTGACTGTTCTGATCACACCGATGCGATCGTACGTGCGAAAGGGTTAAGAATGTTTGTCATGTTTTTCCTCCTTCAGAAATTATATTAAAACAAATTTTTTTTTTTCCATTTTCATATTTTTGAAAAAGCTCCAGGGAGCCACTAGGGCGGCGCTTAAGAGCCGCATGCGGCTCTAGAGCCGCGGGTTGCCGACCCCTGGACTAGGGGCTACCCGCCTGAATGGAAGTCGAAACGGTCTGGGATCCGAAAGGTGGATTCTATGTACGAAGCCCGTAGCTTCTCCACAGTCAAGGTGATTTCTTGAAAAGATGTCTTCATAAGTCAAGATCAAACTGACTAATCGCTGCCTGTACTGGTCAGAGACATCACATGACTCTACATCAAGGTCCGACAGTCCCATGGATTTCAACCTTTCACTTGCAGATGTTGACTGGGCCCCGCAGTCGGACAAACCCATAGGGCAACTGACAAGAGGAGGTTTGACTGTATCCACACTATCGACGTCCTCAAGTGCGATGCAAGGATATAGATCAGCCAGTTTTGCATAACGTCTCAGCAGCACAAGCCTCCCTGACGTGTTGATCACCTTCAAAGGGACCCATCCGTCACTATGCAATGATGTGACAAGCCTGGCCACCATGACACCTCTGGGAATCGAATGAGAAGTGGTGGGCTCTGTCATGACAGCACTGCCTGGTGATAGAACAGCTGATTTGGATAGTCTCCCCCACACCAAATATTCACAACCAGGCTCGATAGAAACAGCCGAATTGCATCTCACTGTCCCAAGTTTCTCAGGCATGTCTTTTCCTCTCCAGCGATTTAGTCCGGCGAGCATGGACAAAAAGCTCTCACATTCAGGATCTTTTGATGGAGGGCCTGACATAGCTCTCCAAAAATCCTCACTCTGCTTAAAATGTCGTACAATATGTTTGATTACATTAGTTCCAATTATGAGTTCGTCATGTTGGCCGGGAACCACTAAGGTAGGTACAATCATTTTCAAGCCATAAACCTCCATGGTCAGATTTAAAACGGATTTAGGCTTGACACGAATTCCACCACAGCCCACAAGGACTACATCAGTGCTCAGCTCACTGCTTCCATCAACTACTCCTGCTTTTCTCAGCTTCATTTCAGCAGTGTCATTTAAGGTGCATGCCATTGATCCGCTGTCCAACATGGCTCCCATAGTCACTTTTCCTCCGATTTTCACAGGTGTATAAAAGAGGCTATCATGTCCCCCGACAACATGCGTGTTCTGATACACAATATTTAGTTCATCAACACTATTTTCAATCAATTGGCATACATCTTCACACTCTGTAATATCTTGGGAGATGCAAGAATGACCCGTACTGCCTCCCTCCAAATACGGGTCTACAAGTTTCCCTCCATATTGTCCTGGGCAGAAGAATGTTTGGGACAATCACGTTTCGCATGTCCAGGTGAGAAGCATTCAAAACACAACTTATCTGTCATGCAGTGCGTCACGGTGCTGTGCTTGCCGTCACCGCATACACGACAGTTATTTCTGCCAAAGCGCCGCTGGAACCTCGAGCTGCCTCTGTGAGCCGGAACTTCACGTGTCTGAACTCTATTCATCAGCTGCTCCAACATCTCCATCATACGTGAGAGTACTTGACTTTCAGGCTGCTGTGTATTCTGTGTCACAGTTTGGACTGCAGGCAGGTTTGGATCAGGACATGAACGACGTTGAACAGTACTGGGCTCCACTGAGATTTCTGGCTGCTCACCTTTATTTGCCATCAATGAAGAACTCAGTGCATCCTGAACAGCAGACTGTGGAAAGCTTACAAGGTGATCATGCACAGAACATTCCTTATTAAGCACTACTGAAGTATGGCTCTTTACATACGCACCAGCACGACCCATGTATTCTCTCTGATAGTCATCAATTCTGCTCTGTATGTCTTTAGCTCTCCACTCATGAATAGGTTTACATCTGAATACACTAGCCAAACCTGGCTCGGGACAGTGCTTGATGAACATCCGTGTCACCTCCTCACTCATATCAGCCAGTTGCTTTCCTTGTCTATGAAGGCCATCATTCGCCAGATCAGCAGCCTTGTTGATCCGAATCCAATAGTCTACAGGATTTTCTCCAGCTCTGGGAAGAGTAGCATAGAAATCTGCAAGGGGCAGGCATGATGAAGTCTCACTGAAATACTGTAGCAAAATATTGTAAATCAGCTCAGGGTTCTGCTGTACATCAAGCGTGCAATCACTACGCAGACTGATCTTAACAACATCTTTTGCTTTTCCAGCAAGCCTGCTCATGATTTCCTCAGCTTGCTCCGATATGGGACATTTCTGCTTTTTTATACAAGCTTTGGTTCTATCAACCCACTCGTTAATACAATACTTGTCAGATCTGTCACCACGGAACATGTCATGTTCTGACCCCATGTGTAACGACACTTGTGGTACTATCATTGGCATAGACTGTTCTGATCTCATCTGCAATCGAGTGTGGTCTATCGAATCGCTCTGGCGGTTGTTGCTTGTATTCACTAAACCTGCAGAAAGTAACCTTGAGACGATTGATTCTCCAATCTGTGAACCTAACTGGCCCACCATATCTGTGAGATGGCTTAGAGCATCTTTCTCAGCATTAGGTGTCGAAGTACAAGGGAACTCAGCTGTGGAACGCCCAACAGGGGAATAATTTGTTGTTAGATTTAAACCACGACCCCCACTGTGGTCAGTGTGAGACCTTGACTGACCCACCCCTCTACTGCTACTTTCATTGAAAACACCATTCCCAGAAGCACCAATGAGCCAACCACCCCTCCCTCTGGGAAAACCGGTGGCTTCCATGAATGACCTATCCATATCGGTATCACAATCAATTTTTTCAGTCATAACTCAGTCACTGTTACTTACAAGCAATAAAGAAAATGAGTATATATGTATTATAGACTTAAACAGTGAAAATGATGGGACACTGAAACACAAAGTTCAAGATGGTAATATCAGTATAAGTGTGCTCAAAAGTCCATATTCAAACTGTGTAAAGTGATTGTCAGTCACTCAGCTGTGTAGCAAGTGTATGCATTTACAGTCTTTATCCACGAAAAAGATCCAATCTGGGTACAACCAGAGCCGATGAGCAGCAACCACGGTCGATCTGCGTCAGGCTGATCAGGGCGATCCAAAGGGTCATGGCACCAGTGTAACGGTTGTTGTTCTCAATGTGACCTTTACACATCCCACACAACCATCACCAAATCGAAATGGACGACGCACACAGGACTCTGATTCTCTGTTATCTTTATTCTTTGCAGCATTGATGATCGTATCTGGTGAAAACACTGAAGAATACATCGAAATGTATCAATTTACTGGGTGAAAACACTGCAGACATAAATTACCGCAGCAGTGTCAGCCATTTCTGCTGAACTACGGATAACTTGTAACAATTCCAGATTAACAGAACAATTAATACATTTGAAAATCACATACCTGAAGAATACATCAAAATGTATCAATTTACTGGGTGAAACCACTGCAGACATAAATTACTGAAATAAAGAAGAACATAAAAATCAACAACTCATTCTCATTGAGAGTAAATGAACTATTTAGCCATCCGGCGCTACATTAGCAGAAGCACATGTTAATTTCCTATATGAGACACGAGGCACAAAAATAACCACTCAACAAAGTTTCATTGAACATATAACACCGGGGTGGTGGTGGCGCAATGGATAAGACACATGCCTTTGGTGTGAGAGACCCGGGTTCGAATCCACTGTGAGACACCAATGTATCCCTGAGCAAGACATTTAACCCCTAGTTGCTCCAGAGGCGTGCGACCTCTGACATATATAGCAATTGTAAGTCGCTTTGGATAAAAGCGTCAGCTAAATGAATAAATGTAAATATAAACCCATCCAACGCAATGTATGTTTGTTGACAATCACTACAAACATTTACATCTCAAAGAACTCATATTAAATACACTTGTATCACATTTTTAAACCCAATAAACAGGAGAGAAGAGAAGCACGCTCACCCGCAGCAGTGTCAGCCATTTCTGCTGAACTATGGTGCGCAATTGCGGACAAAATAACAAACGTCTGCAGTATAATAACCACTAGGGGGCACTAAAAAAACATTTAATGTAGCTTCACTTCTAATTTCATGTAATTAGACAATATGAATTACATTAGAATTAATGTTCTTTTTTTAACTCTGTTACAATTGCTCTTGGATTTATTTATTTGTCGGTTTTATTGTTTGTTTATTTATTTTGTGTGTGTGTGTGTGGGGGTGTGGGTGTGTGTGTGGGTGGGTGGGTGTAATAAAATGGCATGCAAATCATTATGCAGAAATAATGTAAAAATATCTTGTGCAAGAGTGACTTATAATAACACTGATGCGCACTCTTCAAAACAAAGGAATGCTGGATCTGTATACTGTGCCAATTTCAAGAAGTAACATAAGTCTGTGGTTTTGTCACTCAAAACACATACTAAACCCACTGCAGTGTTCCTACCACAGCAAGGTGCAAATATATGTGATTTTGCAATCCTCCCATTGAGCCAAATTAACACAGTAAAGGTTGGATGCTGGATGTTGAATAATGGTTTATCAAGTGAATGTCAGCCCTGTTTCCTGGTATTTATTTGCATCTTTTTTAAATCATGTTACACTTGAATTAAACCTGTACAAACTTAAGGTGTGTTGTGACTTAAGATTTACATTCATAGTCCTTGTATATATTTATTTTTTCAAATCAATTTGCAAATATCACACTCAATGTAAATCTGCAATGTAATGTAAATCTTTAGTTTCCCCATACTTTATAGACTTATATATTATATATAGATATATATAGACTTATATAGACTTAATATTACATAGACTTATATAGACTTAAGAAATATATAGACTTAATATTACATGTCTTATTATACACTGCAACCAGTTAGCTATGTTGTGCCATGAATGTTCATCAAATTGCTGTGAAGGCAGCTGTTTTTAGTCAAGGGCTTAAACAGAAATGCATGTTTGGGGGCACCTAAATATAAAAACAAATATATAAAAATATTAGCCATAAATATAAAAAAAATGGAATGCAAAGCTTATTCAGCTGTCAGATGATGTTTAAATCTCAATTTCTGACACATGTGACTGGTTTTGTGGTCCAGTCACAATTATTATTATGGTCACAATTCTCTCCTTTAAGGACATGGAGACGGTTATTCATGCATTTGTATCATCACGCATTGATTATTGTAATTCTTTATTTTTTCGTATCTCACAGGGTTAATTATCTCGTCTACAAATAGTGCAAAATGCTGCAGCCAGACTTTTGACTCGTACAAAGAAGAGAGAGAGAATAACTCCTGTTTTTATTTCTTTACACTACTGGCTGGTGGTAAAATTCAGAAAGTTGAGTTTAATGTTTTGTTGATGGTTTTTAAAGCGTTGCATGGTATTGCCCAAAAATATATTGTTGACCCTTTGATACCTTATCAAAACACCAGAAATATGAGATCTTCTAGTCAGATGATTCTACATGTTCCTAAAATTAAAATCAAAGGGTGATATGGCTTTCTCTGTGGCAGCCCCACACTTATGGAACCCTCTTCCAATGCATATTAAATCTTCCTCATCTGTGGATGCTTTTAAGTCTAGTTTGAAGTCTTATCTTTTTAGTATGGCAATTAGAACTGATTTAGTGAACAGGTTTTAATTTTGTGTGTTTGACTGTATGTAATTGCTTTTGTTTTATTGCTGGCAGTTGGCCAATGGCAGTTGGCCAATTGCAGTTGTTTTAAATGTGCTATAGAAATAAAATTTGTATTGTATTATTGTATAATCAGCTGAAAAAGACCCCAAACCCCTTTAAAACAAGCCAAAAGACTAGCCTGAGCAGGCTGGGACGTTAACTACCCAGCTAAGAGGGAACGTTCTCAGTAATTTGGCTAATGTTCTGGCAAAGTTCTCTCAAAGTTATGAACAAACATTCTTCCAGTAACCTTAATAGATGTTTGATAAAAGAAGTCATCTGTCTTTAATAACATTATCTGACATTTAATAACATATTAACATCTTTAATAACATACAAAATTTTCAGAAACATTTAGGATGCTATTTAATGTCTTCTAAACGTTACAATTGTTGTTGTTTTTTTGTTTTGTTTTTATGGTTCAGAGAACATTCAAAAGTAACTTTCCCATAATACTTGCAAAATGATAAAATATAGAACATCCTCTTAATGTTTTCTCTAAAACTCACACCAAGATTTTTTTTTTAAAACATAAAAAAACCGGGGCATTTTAAATGTTCTAAAAACATGCAGACGTAACATTTTCATAACTTAACGGGAACTCTAGCAAAACATTCTTAGGACATATTTTTGATAGCAGGGTAAGACCAGAAAACAGCATGAACTGGTTAAAGATGTAACTGGGGGAAAAAAACAAGTATTTCCAACACATGATGCTGCAGTTGTGCTCATTTGAATGTGTTTTGAATGAATTCACATTTTAACTATAGGTACTGGAGGATCAGTGGATATTAGCAAAGGAAACTCTGAAAGGTTTGTGCACTCCATGCAAGAACCACTAGAAATTATTCAGAGACATTCCTCTCCAAGCAATTCATCAAAGAAGAAATGGAAAACCTTTTTCTGTTTTTTCTTCTGATTATCCATGGTGGATCCTCAATAATCCCAAGAGTGCATATCCATGTGAACAAATGGAAAACCTGGAATGAAGCACAGTCTTATTGCAGGCAGAATTACATAGACCTTTCCACCGTTTCTAGCAATGAAGAAAACTTGTGTCTTCGAGGAATGTTGGAAACTAAAGAAAACCATGCTTGGATTGGGATGTACAGGAACCATACAAACATGGACCAGTTTATATGGTCTGATGGGGACTTACAAACAAACTTCATTAATTGGAAGTCAAATCAACCTGATGATAGAAACGCTGGTCAAAACTGTGTAGAAGTTGATGGAACAGGATGGGCTGATTTTGGTTGTGGTGAAACGTTGCCATTCTTTTGCTGTTCAATGACTTTGGAGAGAGATCAAAAGACATGGGAGGAAGCTATGGAGCACTGCAGAGATCACTACACCGAATTGGCCAGTCTGACCTCTAATCCGCAACTGCAACAGGCTGAAAGAAATCTAAAGGGAGAAACAAGTGTCTGGGTGGGTCTGCGCTTTGTCGCTGGACAATGGTACTGGTTGAACACAGAGCCTGCTGGGAACGATGTGTCACTGCCACGGTGCCCAGCTGTACCTTATGGTTGTGGAGCCCGCAATATAGAAACTAAGAAGTGGGAGAACAGAGACTGCAACGATAAGCTCAGCTTCCTATGTTCCTAGATTTGAGAATGAGTGACAGAGGTACACATACCAATTTTTTTAAAATTAATGTATTAATGATAATTAATAATGATCAATTAGTAATTATTAATGATTATTTTTAATAATGTACATTTATATTAAATTAATTCAATTATAAGTGCAATAAATTTAATATTATTCTGTTTTTGATAAATAATAAAATGTAATATTATTCTGTCAATTATGTGCAAAGTAAACTTGACCCAAAATAGGATTTTAATTTCTTTCCAAATGTTTTGAAACAATGAATGTTGTTTCTTAAAGAAACAGTGTGAATTTACATTAGTCTCCTGAGTAAATATGAATCTTATACTCTCTATCCTCTTTGTACAGTAGTGGCCAAAAGTTATTTCCAGCTTAGGAAAACTGACATCTTTACCCTTTATTCAAATATAAAAAATTTAAAAAAAAGTGTTAAAGATTTTGTAAGCATATTGCATTGTGCTTGGAGTCAGTTTTATTTGTGATAATGCAATGAAACATGCCAAATTGTGCAGACATAATTTTTGGCCAGGCTGCCAGACAGAAATCATGAACACATGCAAAATAATGAAATATTAATAACTGATTATGTTATATGCTTTTCCCTGTGAGCTTTTCATTTTTCTAAGCACTTTTTTCTTTTTTTTCTTTTTTTGCTAAATAAAGTATTTTGTTCTTCCCTCATATTTAAAATATTTGAAAAATAAAAAAAATATTTTCCTCATATTTTGATGGTTTAATCAAACTTGTATTATCATTAAAAACAAAATTCACCTCCGGACATCACTTTTAGCCAATACTGTATTTTAGTGTAAAATGAGTTATGAATGAGTTCAGCTATTATTATTCTTTTTCTTTTACAGATTCCTAGGACTCTCCAGCATCCAGAAGATTTCTATCACATTTCTATCTTCTTACTGTAGAATTGATGTAATAACCTTTTGTTTGCCAAGACTGGTTAGAGAGATCTTTAAAATCTTTTTTCCAAGTCTCCATATGTACCATAACTGTACTCTGAAAAAAAAAAATAATAATTCAAATAAACAGTAGTGAAATACATAAATTAACACTTTTTTTTTTTTTTTTACGTTTCACAATTGTAGTAATTTTGATTACTTTTTCAAGAAAATACTATTTCAGTCTTTATACTTCAACATTTCATGTTTTATTCAATGTGTTATTTGCCATTTATTTGTAATTAACTGTGAAATTTACAAACAATTTCTGATATATTTTTTTCTTTTCTTCAATGCACCGTAGAACTGCAGGTGGGGAGTTTGTAGTTTCCTAATTAGTTTGACAATGTTCTTTTTTTAAAGATCTGGGCCCGTATTCATAAAGATTCTAAGAATCCTCTCAGAAAACTCTTAATTTAGCTTAAAAACTTTTACGTAGGAGTCTTAGCTTAAGAGCAATTCGGGACCGATCTGAGAGCAACTCTGAGTAAGGAAAAGACAAAAACTTTCATCTTAGTGAGGAGGCGGGGTTGACCCCGTTGCTATGTATGACACAATCTTTTGAAGACTGTGATTGGTTGGTTGTCCAAAAAAAAAAAAAAAAAAAAAGTGATTTTAAGTATAGGGTCTATTCTAAGCCTTCACTTTGAAATTACATGTGTAATTTTTCCTATTTGACCGTTCTCACACACACACACACACACACACACACACACACACACACACACACACACACACACACACACACACACACACACACACACACACACACACACACACACACACTCACACACACATTATATATGTGTATATAAATCCTTTTTAGTTTTATTTACCATGGTATGGTAATAATGTATCATGCATGCTGTTAATTTCCTATAAGGTATTTGCTTGGCTTAGAATGATAAAAATTGTTCCACTCTTTCCAATTATTTTCCACTGATTGCTGGCATGTCTATTTAAGTGGTGGTTTGAATGTTGGTTTTAATGTATCAAACATGGAATTTTCCCAGCTGCCAAATATCGTAATGTAGTGATTACTTTCATTTCTGGCGCTATGGCATTTCTGTGCAGTGTTGGAGATATTAGCGTGTCTCTAATAAGATCAGTCACAAACATGATCCCTGCACGATCTAGCGTCTTATTAACTCACTATCATTCATTGTCTGCAACACATTTCTTCTCCCTCTTCGTCTTTCTGCCATTTTCTCCTCTGCTAAAGAAACTCTTAAGCCTCTTAAAAGTCCTCGTCCGTGCTCCTAACAATTTTGACCTTAAGACCTCTTTTAAGGGTTAAGATGCTTTCTGAATTACTTTTTTCTTTACTAGGATTTTTTCTTTAATTTTAAGAGTAAACGCCCACATTTCTAAGAATTTTCTTAGAATTGTGTCACTAGGAGCTACTTTTTGCATTAAGATTCTTTATGAATACGGGCCCTGCAGTATAGCTTTAACATTTTAATATTTGATTTGAAAATTACATATACTTTACATGTTTCAATAAAGATATTTGAATGATTTTACTGCTTTACTGCATTTTGTTTTAACTAAACATATACAGATAAAACCTTACTTTTAGTAAGGTCACAAACTGTCCCTCATCCTCAGTGCTTTATTTGACCAATTGCACAATTTTGTAAACCAAATACATTCATTTAGAATTCAGTATAAAGTTTTATTTTATTTTTTTTATTTTTTTGTACATATGCAAGGAATTTTGCCTTGATATAACTGCCCGTAAAACCATTTGTAGCAATGCCACTTGAAGGCCTACAACCATAGCTGTAAAAAGCGTGATGCCTGCTAACGCTGTGGTACGCAGGGAAGAGGACAAGAGGCTGTTTTTTTTTGTTTTTTTTAAATGGATGTCAATTGAGGAGAGGCTTCACTACACTGAATAAACTTATTTTGTGAAGAAATAGCTTATGAATCGACAGCCCATCGGCTAATATTCAATATGTTTGCCCTTAAACATTAGTTTTGGAATGATCTATTTTTAGAATGTACACAGAAAAAAAAAATGCTGTTTTCTAAGAGAAATCACAAACAATTGCGCAACAGGTATATGTTTCAGTTTACGGCACTTCTCATTCATTTCAATGAAATCCGCAAGCACACAACTCTGAATGAAATTCAGTGATGTCAAGGCTGTGATGTAATTGGTTATCAAGGCACACCTGATCCAAGTTAGCCGTTCATTTTTTTTCCAATGGTAGCACAATATTATATTCCTGCGATACCCGGAGGCTGCAGTTTCAGGACCACAGTTGTAGAACCCAAGTTTTTTTTTTTTTTTACTAGTGTGTGAGGCTTTCGGTGTCAGCAGTCCCCTGCTCCTTTTTAATTACAAAAAATACAGCAAGGTATATTTAACTCTACTTCTACAAGTACATGTGCCCTCGACTCGTGAATCGGATCTTTCCGAGTCTGATGTGTCCCACAAAATATGGCTAACTAATTGTACACACTATATGCACTCAATCAAACACCCTCCCTTTCTTGAACAATAAGCCTCACCTACAGATTACCATTGAATGTTAGAGTATAAGTAGATAAGGCATTTTTAGAAACAAGTTTTGATTAATTACAGAATCTATTTAATAGGCCTATATATAAACATAATCAGCAATACATTATTTTTGATGGTTCCCTTTAGACATTTTTTTTTTGACTAAGTAACATTGCACTTACATGTCAACCAACTCATTTTAGTAGAGTACTTAATATCAGTTAACACCTTATTGTGCTGGTTCCCAAAGAGACATTCTACTGACTATAAGTAAATTTGCAAGTACATGTCAACTTATTCTATTAACCTGAACCCCTTATTATACTAACCCTATAACCCTACTCCTAAGAGTGTACTAATAATCAACTAATACTCTAATGAGTTAATTGACAGGTGCAATACTAGGCAATAGTTCTTAGAACAACATCTTTGGAATGCTTTATGATGTTATTAATATTTTCTGACTGTTTTTGGAATGTTTGCATAAAGCATTGTGAGAACAATTTTAATCCTTGAAGTGTTTGTCAGTCAAATTATTTTTATTTTTTTTGTATAGTGCTTTTCACGACACACATTGTTTCAAAGAAGCTTTACAGAAAATCATGATGTTATAATCTTTATAATATCTTAATATATTCATGCCTTATAGTCACATTTAGCAGATTTCTGCTATTGTTCAGAACTTTGGCTAATGTTCTGGCATGGTCTCAAACTTATGAACAATACATTTTCTTCCAGTAAAGTTAATAGAGCTGGACTTTAAAAACGTACTTAAAAGTTAGCATAACAACGTTACTTATACATTGTTCATGGAACGTATTTGTTTTGAATTGTTTAGTTGGATGTAAATCTAACTCTTTTAAAAAAAAACTTTACTACTTGTTTGATCATTAAAGAAAATTGAAGATAAGAGAACAAGAACTCACAGGACACATGCATGAGGAACAAACAAGCAGGTATAATACACCGACTTCATAGAACAATTGCATTATTCGCAATCAGGGGCCGTATGTAAAGCCACTCAGAGTACATTTTTTTTGTCTCAAGTCAAGTGTGTCAAAATACTAAGATTAACGTAATTTTACTCTTATTCATAGACTTAAAGGAGAACTCTGTAACTCTAGCGAACTCTAGTCACTTCTTCGCTGATTTTCCCTTTTGTTGTCGCATGTTTTCCCCACGAGCTCCCCCTACAGCTGTGGGGGGGCGTATATTTCACAACACAGTCGTAAAAAACTCACTTGCGGCGGCCTCCTCCCCCTCTCTACCGCTGCTCATGTGCGTTTGTTTTGATCGGAGCAAGCCAACTGTATCGTGTGGAGCTATGTCTACCGAGGTGAGTAATCTGGTAATACATCATACATGCGTGTGTGTTTATGTCGAATTGCCGTAAAGCAATTTGTGTTTCGCGCTCGTTCTCGTTCTAGTTCTCGCTTCTCACGAGACTTCCAATTTCTATTTTGCCGGGACGGCAGTGCGCAAGTTGCAAGGTTGGTTTTCCGCCTGGGAACGCTGGGGGGAGCGGGGAAAGTCACCAATATCACCAGAACAGGTTGTTTAACCATCCAAATGATTTCTAGACAGTTTTATTAAGTTAAAAAAGTTACCAAGTTCTCCTTTCAGTGTGATTCATAAAGGTTCCCAAGTGTCAAGACTAGGTCTTAGCTCCTAAATTATTTAAGAGAGCTGGAGAGGTCTCCTAACCTAGTTAGGAGTAACAAGATGGCAGCAGAGAGGACACGGTCACACACTTTTCAACGGATATTATGTATTGGAGTTAAAAGATGACGGAGTTGATCAAACGATAAAAAGATTAATCATCAAGGTATTCTTTTTGTAACTTACCTTTAAGACATTTTACAGTAATGCAATTAAATGAAAGTAATAATTATATTTTTGGCGACCCAGGCCCTTCAGGCCACAGTAAGCAGGCTCTTATTGTGGAACTAACCACACCACATATACAGTAGTGGCCAAAAGTGATGTGTGGAGTTTTTTTTAACGTTTTTTTTTAATGACCCTACAAGTTTACTTAAACCATCAAATTATGAGGAAAATATTTGTATATTTATATTTTTCAAATATTTTAAAATATGAGGGAAGAACAAAACCCTAAACTTAGTGAAGGTATTTATCTGACAAAATTATTTCAAGTCATCTTTATTTCTACAGTGCTTTTTACAATATAGATTGTTTCAAAACAGCATTAACAGGAAAATAAAGCAACAAAGTTAGTCTTGGCTGTACAGCAGCTCTAGAAGAAAATAGTGTCATTGTCCAGCTTAAGTAAGTTCAGTGTTGATTCATTTCTACCAGAAAGACCCGGGAGGCAAAATACCGAAACAAGTATACAATTATTAACAGCCCAGCAAGCAAGTTTTGTGTTATAAAGTTCTTTGGCGTAGCAGTCCGTAGCTCGCAATCCGAGAGTAACGGAATCTGCATGTCCTGCCTTAAGACGAAGGCAGGGGCGCAGCCGACCCCCACGAGGTATGGGTTAGGGCTAGAGTTAGAGTGAGAGACCCCCGGGAGGTATGGACAGGGACCATCCTGGTGGTGGGGAGTATGGAGGGGACAGGGACCATCCTGGTGGTGGTGGGGAGGATGGAGGGGACAGGGACCATCCTGGTGGTGGTGGGGAGGATGGAGGGGACAGGGACCATCCTGGTGGTGGTGGTGGTGGTGGTGGTGGGGAGGATGGAGGGGAATGTAGGCGTCAGCATATGCAAACTCAGACATGTGTAAGTACCAATCTTTTATACTACAAGTTTTAGAACACGATTGGATAGAGAAGGTAATAAGTTACGTAACAATTGAGTCTTCCTGGCAGAACTATACGCTAAAGCTTTCATTTTCATTGTAAAAAATCATTAGTTATCTATTTAGTTCACTGATTTCTCCAGAGCAGCTGTATAAATAAATGATGTCATCGTCCAGCTCAGTTCAGTTCTCATATAATGGTGTCAATGCAGGCAGATCAGTAATATTGTTGAATATTAAGTGACAAAAAAGGGCAAATTACAGCTACAGGTTTTAGAAAAACTAAATAGCTCACAGGAGAAAAAAAAAATCATACATTGTCATTGTGTTATCACAAATAAACAACTGACTCCAGGCACAACTACACAATACGCTTACAAAACCTTTTTTAATACTATTTGAATAAAGGGTGAATCTGATAATTTTCCTTTGCATCACTTTTCCACAGGGGATTCCACAGCATCAATACTAATTTGTGATAATTTTGAAAATAAATAAATTTAAATAATAAAGTTTCAGTGTCTTAATTAAATTATTTTATTAATTACATTAAATAATTGGTGTCATGCTGCTGTGAGGCTCACTATCCGATTGTTAAGTCTGACGTCACACGTGACGTTTAGCCTTTTCCGGGTCCAAGCGCTCCTCTCGTCCAGAAATAACAACCTGGGCCCGTATTCATAAAGAATCTTAATGCAAAGAGTAGCCCCTAGTGACAAAATTCTAAGAAAATTCTTAGAAATGTGGGCGTTTACTCTTAAAATTAAAGAAAAATTCCTAGTAAAGAAAAAAGTAATTCAGAAAGCATCTTAACCCTTAAAAGAGGTCTTAAGGTCAAAATTGTTAGGAGCACGGACGAGGACTTTTAAGAGGCTTAAGAGTTTCTTTAGCAGAGGAGAAAATGGCAGAAAGACGAAGAGGGAGAAGAAATGTGTTGAAGACAATGAATAACAGTGAGTTAATAAGACGCTATAGATTAGATCGTGCAGGGATCATGTTTGTGACTGATCTTATTAGAGACACGCTAACATCTCCGAAACAGCACAGAAATGCCATAGCACCAGAAATGAAAGTAATCACTACATTACGATATTTGGCAACTGGGAAAATTCCATGTTTGATACATTAAAACCAACATTCAAACCAACATTAAAACCACCACTTAAATAGACATGCCAGCAGTGTAATTGGCTTAGAATGATAAAAATTGTTCCACTCTTTCCAATCAAATACCTTATAGGAAATTAACTGCATGGTAAATAAAAAAAAAAGGATTTATATACACATATATAATGTGTGTGTGTGTGTGTGTGTGTGTGTGTGTGTGTGTGTGTGTGTGTGTGTGTGTGTGTGTGTGTGTGTGTGTGTGTGTGTGTGTGTGTGAACGGTCAAATAAGAAAAAATTACACATGTAATTTCAAAGTGAAGGCTTAGAATAGACCCTATACTTAAAATCACTTTTTTTTTTTTTCTTCTTGGACAACCAACCAATCACAGTCTTCAAAAGATTGTGTCATACATAGCAACGGGGTCAACCCCGCCTCCTTACTAAGATGAAAGTTTTTGTCTTTTCCTTACTCAGAGTTGCTCTCAGATCGGTCCCGAATCGCTTTTAAGCTAAGACTCCTACGTAAAAGTTTTTAAGCTAAATTAAGAGTTTTCTTAGAGGATTCTTAGAATCTTTATGAATACGGGCCCAGGACTTTGGACCCGGAAAGAGTATTATCGGAGAGTGGTTACGTCACGACTTAACAACCGAATTGCCTGATTCAGAGGCTGAGGGCGGCCATTTTGGGTTGACATCATTGTAGTCCTTAGTTTACAACACTTAAAGTCCCACTTCAGTCAGCACTTAAGAATCAGTCTTATACTTTACTGAAAGTTGCTTTTAGCTTCTTTATAAAAGTCTCCTACTCTTAGACAAGTCCTACTTTTTATTAATAATTTTTTGACACTTAAGTCAATGCTTAAGACTATTCTTAAGAGCAATTCTTAAGAATAAGAGCAGTTTTAAACATACGGGCCCAGGACTTTCATATGGCGCCAGATTGGTCTCATTAATAATTCATGCAAAAAACATGATTGACATGTTGCGTGAAAAGTGCAAAAAAAAAAAAAAAAAATTATTCACATGAGCAAAATAAAACTATAGCCTATTCATAAAATACATTTCATTTCAAAAGTGTGTATACACACACACACACACACACACACACACACACACACACACACACACACACACACACACACACACACACACACACACACACACACACACACACACACACACACACACATACACAGACATGTATATGTATTTATATAAATGTATATACAGTATGTGTGTCTGTGTGTGTGTATGTAGGCCTATGTATGTAACAGAGGCAATAGTAAGTGCTGTATTTGTTCATTTTAATTTTAATTTTAATTTGTAAATAGCCTCCTTGTTAGCACGTCTGTCTTCCATGCTGAAGACCGTGGTTCGAATCCTGCTCGGAGTGGGTAGAGTAGGAAACTTTTATTTACTGCAGTCTTTTCTGCTGTCATTGTTTTCCTTGGATTTGCTTCTTGGTTCCATGCTATTTTAAGCTTTCCTTGATCCATTCCATTTTTTATAGGGAACAGATCATACAGAACACAATTTTGTGGTGTTTTATTTTTCTATTGTGGTGTTTTCCACATGTCTTGTAAGATTTTACTTGTGTGCTGTCTAGTTGTATGTTTGAGTTTTGTTTACTTTCCTGTTGTGTTTTTGGTTTAGAAAATCTTTGCTCTTTATAATTCCATGTTTTGGATGGTGTACTTCCCAGAGACTCTTACACAGTTTGGTGTACTATACTACAGTAAAATGTGAATCTTAAAGTAAAGTCTTATCTGTTATTTTTGTAATTCAAATATTGAATGCACTTAGAATTTTGTATACTCTGGAAAAATGTAAACACTCTAGAAACAGTTCTACTTAACACTCTACTTACAACAGTTTTTTGTACTTAAAAACTTTAATTTGTGTTTATTCCACACATGTAGCTGTAACAAATTAAATGCATAAATAAACATACATGTAAGCAGGCTATAGCTCAGTGGGTAGCACTGTCACCTCACAGCAAGAAGGTCCCTGGTTCGAGTCCCGGCTGAGCCAGGAGTTTGCAGGTTCTCTTTGTGTCAATGTGGGTTAGCTCCAGTTTCCCCCAAAAAATCTAAAACATGCAGCATAGGTAAATGAACTGGCCAATCCATGCTGTTTCCCCTGTGGCAACTTTGCGACCCTAGAAGGGATGAGCTTTGTAAAGAATGGATGGATGAAAAGAAGCATGGGGAATGTTTGGAGGATTTTTGTATAGAAAGTTAAAAAAAAATTATGAAATAAAAAAATCTTAAAACATTTTAAAAAATAGATGTTTTGAACATTCGACATTTAGAAATAAGGGTTTCATAACATTTTCAAAATTATAGAATGGGGAATGTTCCTCTAACGTTCAAATAAACCACGAAAAAAAACATTCAGAAATAACGTTTTCGTAGCTTAATGGTAATGTTAGCAAAACATTCTAAGAACATATTTTTGTTAGCTGGGACCATCAAAACAAAGGGTAATTAAATAATCTTTATGCCTTCAAGCTTTTTGTATCTGCTTTATGGTATTTTATATTTATACATTTTATTGACAGATATAGTCAGATATATAGTATTTTTTTTATGTAAAAACATGTATGTTCGCAATAAGTGCATTGTATCAAATTATTAATTTAAATGTTACATAGTAAGACACTTAATATTAAGCAGGACCAATACAGCTGATAAAGACGCTGTGGCTCTGAAACCTCAGATAGTGGTTCTGAGTGAATGAGGAATCAAAGATAAAAGAGCAACCTCTGGTGGAGCTCAAAATACAAAACACCTGAGAGAAGCTTAACTTCCTCTACAGAAAATAAAGTTAGTACTGAAGATACATATTTGCATGTCTTTTAAATAAGCTTAAATTGATGTGTCACTGAGCACTGGGAAGTGCACTTTGAAGGCATGGAAGATTTGCATGCTTCATGCAAGCACAAACTTGACAGACACATGACTCATCATCATCCTGACACAGTGTTGCGAAGACTAAGACAGCCTTTGGTCTCATGATTATCCTTCGTAAAATAGCTCTTCTTTGCCAATGCTAAAATCCAGGTCAATCAAGGAAAACAATAATCTATGGAAGTTGCTTGAGACCCAGGTCCAGATTAACCAATTGGTGCAAAAAGATTAAATGGGCTCTGGGTATTTATTTGCATGTATTTAAAATTATTTTTCAGTTTACATTGTACACAGAAAATACTGTCCCTGAGAAAAGTTTACATATTTTCCGATCTCCTTAATAGCCATACTTTATATCAAACAATAATGTGGTTTATTTTATATTGGGAGAAGAAGAAAGAAGAGTTAAGAGGGGATACAAGTTTGGAAATATCTCATTTAATGTTTAAAAGCACTGAACAGTGAACGGAACCGCGCTGAACTGAACCATTCTCTTTTTGACATGGCAACAATAACAACAACACAGGAAAACACTGCATCTGAAACACCTTTTAAACACAAAGACAGTGCCATTCGCATCTCCGATAAATTATTCGGATGAATTATGATAAAGCAACCTGCATAGAGATCTTATACGAACAAGGGTCAGTCAGGAGAAATTTAGCGGACATTTATGATATTAGTTTTTTCAGGTAAAATAAAAATGACTTTTTTTACTGCTTATACTACAAACATTACACATATTTCATTCACAAGAAAAGCACTTGTATCATCATCTCTCACAATGTGATAAAGACATTAATAAATTCTCATCAGATTTATTTAACAATAGGCTATCCAATTGTTTCACTGGATTATACTTGAAATAATTTCTCTCATTTATATATCAAACTTTTCTCTTCTTCACTTCCAATCCCTATTAACATTCTTTACTGATAGTACTGAAAACCAAACTGAATCTGTCAGTGTTTTTAAAGGTTTTAAGTACATCTGAGTGAAATCAAGTGTAGTGTTAGTTCTGGCAGGTCACGTCAAGCTCGCATCAGCTGACAGCTGATCCACGTCGTCTACTTATAGGAATACGACACCTATAACTGTAGTACAGGAGGAGGAGGAGGAGGAGGAGGAGGAGGAGGAAGGGCAAGAAGACAAGCAGTCTCAGATGAAATTCAAGTCACTAGTTGCCCATGTCTTTGTCAATGGTATGACTATGAGGGAGGCTGGGCTACGAGTAAGGCCAAATTTGAGTCGCTTTACATCGCCTCGAGAACCTTCAGGGAGGTGTGGTGGCAAACAAAATTCTATCACTGAATAAAAGACAAACATTTCCAATAGTCTTTGATGAGGTGTATTTTTTTGCAAGAAAAGGCCAGCAGTCGTACAGTCACACAGAGTGACACAGAGTGGCTGCAGAGTGTGACAGTGAAGGGACGGCATCCTTTCTCCTTTATAGTCTTGACTCCCAGAATGTAATCTTTATAGGCCAATGATGGTATTTCAATATGTGGAACATTCTTAGACGTGTTCATCATATTGTCTCCTTGAGTGGAGGCCCTCCTGTCAGCCTAGGCTCTGAGATATGCACACAAAAACAATTGGTTTCACCAACCACTCAAAACCCAAACAAATAGTGTTCCAACCAATCACCGACAGGGGGAGGGTGTTGTGAGGTTTTGAGCCAGCTTCTTCTTCAGCTCCGACTTCGCGTGCAGCCGTGCATGAGCACAAAACCTCACAACACCCTCCCCCTGTCGGTGATTGGTTGGAACACTATTTGTTTTGGTTTTGAGTGGTTGGTGAAACCAATTGTTTTTGTGTGCAGATCTCAGAGCCTAGGCTGCCTACAGAGACGCGTTTTTTGACGGCATGCTTATGGGGCGGGCAGCTAGCGGATCGTAAGGAAAGATTAGATGAATGTGATATTTTTTTTTGGGCCTGAAATCACTGATACAACCTTTAAGACAATTTTTTTACTCTGAGTGGCTTTATACATACGGCCCCTGATCTCTGGATGTCACTGTAGATACGTTGGAGGGATGTAAATGCAATCCTGCAAATAACTTCTATATTCTATTTGGACTCAAAACACAGTTAAGGCTAGGTGTAAATAGTGATCTTATATCTTCAAGGTGACCTGGAAAAATGTTTAATAACAAAGCTGGACTGCTGAAAGCAAGCACTCATTTGAACTTGTATAATTTGTGTTCCAAAAAAAACCTAAGCATGTCTAATACTTCATACTTAATATGCTAATATGACCGTATGACCAGTTTTCTTTTGTTTTACTGAGGACACTACAAAAACTTCCTACTTTAAGACTAGGTCAATGTTTTGCTATTAACATAACCCTCCAAAGAGCCTCTTTCTCCATTGATGGCCATTCAAAAGTAACCATGTATTCAGACATTTATTTTGCTTGTTTGTTTGCAAGCAACATTTAAATCAGAAATATTTCATTATATAATTAGGGCTATTAATAAACTGAAAAATAGCCTTCTTCTTCCCCACCTGCCTGGTGTCTTTCATATCATAGCTCTTTATAGTCACTAGGGTTGAGACTGTGAGTACACAGTATGGTGTCATCAGCCAATATGTGTTGTCATTACATAATTTCCCTGTACAGTACCTTCAAAGTAATTAAGCACATGGTATTTATAGCTCATGTGACTGGCTCAAAACAACCTGCCTGCTAAATTTCCAAGCACCCATGAGCAAAGAGAGCAGATTTCTAACTGTATACTTCCGAGGAGTCCTGCTTCAGTCAAGCAACTGATATTGAAATAAATGGCAATGCTAACAAATAGCTTTACTGTATGCATGTATTTAGACCTCCATGGAAAGAACATATAATAAGCAAGTAGATCTAGTTGGTGCTGATGTTCAGTCATAATCCACAAGGAGGTGTCATTGAGCTCATTTGAAATCAATGTCTTTCTGTTCACTTTTTCTCTTCAACATTTGCATGAAGGTTCAACCAACATGGACAAGGTTCACACAACCTGAAACCACTACAAACACACTAGATGAGGTTTGAAACTCTCAATGACGAAAGAAGGAAAACCAAGAACAAACAAGAGATACAGAGGCAGACACAAAGTCAACTAACAAATACAAAGAAATGCTAAGAAACAAGGTGAAAAGCACGTATAATCCAAGGAGGAGAAGATACAAGTAAAGAAGTACAAGAGAGGAGAAACAGAGATGGTGAGAGACGTCATAGAGGAACTTACATCTTAAAGCACACTTCCACTTCACTCTTAGTCTTTCCAATACACACAGTCACACATGCACTCATGACAAACAATGTGCACAGCTCTCATTTTGGACATTAGTTTTTAAACACGTTGTCAAAAACCTTCAATAATGGGCTACTGTGTCTTCCAGATCATCTGTAACCTTGCCGTTTCTCTCCTACTGCTATCGCTTAGTGTCAGCGGCACCACAAACCGTAAGTATTAAGATCTGCTCTATGATGCCCTATTAATGAATGATGTCAGTATACATATTGTTCACACAGTACAGTATACAGATTTCTAGGGAACATTGTGGTATGTGTATGGTTTTGTGAGTAAAGAACAGCTGCTATTTAACCTTTCACCTGACAGTTATTTGACCTACTAGCTGTTTTTCTTTTCAGTAATACCAAACACATTTAATGTCATGCTTGGTATGTCTTGGTTCGGCTTATATGAGACAAACAATCATTGTGTCATTTAATAGAATTTGATTTAAAAATATATATAATAATTTGATAGTCAATTGAATTCTGTTTTAATTCACACTGCACCAACGCGACGGGCGCTGACCAACAGCAACAGACTTGTTTGTTGGGTTTTGTCGGATCAGTGTGTTACCCTGTCAGCGTCTGTTGCAGTTGATCAGAACTTCTTTTTGCCGATTGAACATGTTCAATCACCTTTGTCCGGTCATGGGATGTCTGAGAAGTAACGTACCGTAATATGGTGATTGCTTGTATTGGTCAGCGTCTTATTTGTCATAGTAGTAAAGAATCAGCAATGTTTTATCGTAATTATAATGCAATATCATGTAGTAATATTAAAATATATAATATAGTATAATATACAATATAATATGCTAATATTATATAGTAGCTGGCAAATATTAGGACTTGAATTTTAGAATTTTTGATTTTTATACTTATATCTTACCTATCTTAGACAATATCATTTGTTTTTCCAATTTCATCAAAATCCTTTGACTTAGTCTTTATACCAATATCAACAGGTAGAAGTAATGAATGAAACACCTTCTTCTTATTTTTATTTTTTTAGAGTTTATGCTCTGCATTAATCTTAGGGATCGGGGTCGGGTGCCTGGTTAAAGAATAGTTCATCTTATTCTAACTGATATGAAAAAAAAAATAGATGAACTAATTATTCAGAATTATTATGTATATATTTATATTATCTTTTATATTTATAAGCACACAAGGTTGAAAATTTGTCCTGCAAAATGTCCTAGTAGTTTACACCAGTAAACATTTGGTAACCCTTTAGAATACTGTTCCGTCATTAATGAATTTCAACAGAGGAACAAATGAGTAATGCAATAATAACATTGTAGTAACTACCATTAACTAACAAGAAACTCTGATTAACGAATCAGTAAGTAATAGCACTCAGCTGAATGCGGTAGTTCACTACTAGCTAATCAGTAACTAGCAGCCTACTATTTTTTCATACCTCTTGGAGGAATAATATCTATATACAGGTTCATAATTATTGTGAGTAATGCATAATGTATAATTAATTCTAGAGTGAAGATCACTGTATTTCACTAGTAGTGACTCAAGTATTACCAAGTCTTTCAAGAAAAGACTATTATTTGGAACAGTTTTCTAAAGTGAAATGTATGATAACTCCATAGTAATGACTGAAGTCATTGTAAAATTTTGAGGTTTTGGTTAGTAATTACTACATCCTTCTAATGGAATCACTAATTATTTGGAACAGTATTCTAAAGAGAAGATAATGGTCACTCACTAGTGATGACTCAAGTGTTACCAAATCTGTCAGAAGTAATTACTGACCAAAACCTTACAAAAACCTCAGATGCTTGCAATGACTTCAGTCAATATTAGGGTTATTATGCTTTTCGCTTTAAAATACTGTTCCGAATAATTAGTATTTCCTTCTGAAGGACTTGAGTCATAACTAGTGGATTACCATTACTTCCATTTTAGAATTCATTATACATTATGCATTATTCACATTAAGTATGAACCCATATATAGTAGTCCTCTGCGAAGTATGAAAAAAAAAAATAGTAGTTGCCGATTAGCTAATAGTGAATTACCACATTCAACTGAGCACTATTCCTTGCTAACTCATTAATCAGAGTTTCTTGTTAGTAGTTTACTCATTTGTTTCTGTGCAGTTATTCATTAATGACGGGACAGTATTCGAAAGTCTTACCAAAAACTCGTATTACTTTGGGTTAGAAAACAGTTTTAATTAATCTAAAACTCTGTATTGAACTCCCCGCCCTTTTCCCCCTTTACTCTTGTAGAGTCCGAGGAGCTGCAATGTGTCCAAAGTATCAAAGTGCCACGAAACACAATGTTTAGAGCTCGTGTTATGACAGAGTTGAAGATAAACTGTACTTTTACTCAACATGGATGTCACAGGAGCCCACGAGTCTTATGGTGCAAAATCTATGGAAATCACTGTAAAGCTTTTAATCACTCAGTTTACATCAAAACTGAGTGGAAGAATATGACAGAGCATGAAGGGATGGCTTTCCTGATTTTCCTGAACATCTCAATGGACGATGCAGGTTTATACAGATGTAAAGAAGGTGACAGCTCTATTAGCCATGCTATTAATGTCACTGTAACAGGTAAGTTATGTTATTAGTAGAATGTAAACATTCAGTGGTAACACTTTATTTTGATGGCCCCTTTTAACATTCCGTTGACTATAAGTAACTTTATAACTACGTCAACTAACTCTCATTACAGTATTAGTAGACTGTCTGCTTAATATCTGCTAACTCTTTATTGTGATGGTCCTCCAACAGACATTCTAATGACTATAAGTAACTTTACAAGTGCATGTCAACTTATTCGAACCCTGACCCTACCAGTCTACTAATAGTCTACTAACACTCTAATGAGAACTAGTAGACATGTTGGTGCAATGTTACTTAGTCAACAGAATGTGTTAAAGGGACCATCAAAATAAAGTGAAACCCATTTGGTTGAATATACTGTAAATATAATAAAAGTGTATTTTAAATATTTTCAGTAAATAAGGAGGATGAGGTTTCACCCAATCAAAACAACACAAGTAAGGGCATGACCATTACCACACATGATATTAGTCAACTTTATGTTTGGCAATTAGTTTCTATTCTAATGGTTTTCTAAAGTCAAAGTGCATTAAAGTGCATGCCTGATAATACAGCAGGTATTAAATATTCTAATGCCTACAATAATAGGTGATATGAATACAACTCCGAATGATGATCTGCAGTGGCTCTGGCCATATGTGTACATCTGCACTGGAATAGCGGGGCTGGTATTCATAGTTATGGCTGTTACATTACTTTTCATCAGATGCCAAGGTGAGTAGTTTGGGAATTTGCAATACGATCTGAAAATTTACAATAACCTGTTCCATTAGTTTTTGTGTCCTTTGGCTGATTCTGTGAAATTTTCCATAGGGACAAAATCAAGAAGAAAAGATATGGCATATACAAATCAGGTATCTTTTGTTTTCATTTCAGTCTGTAGAACTGTTTATTGTATCCACTGAAAATAAATTTATTAAATGCTCTGTTTTCACTTACATTTCACTTATACAGTACATGGAAACACAAAGAAGTGACCTGCCTCCTCCTCCTCCTCATTCCCATCACAAAACCCGTCCCCCCTCAGACCAGCCGACCTCTGCTTTATATCGTGTCTGTGAAACTCTACCTGTCAGAGGAGCATCTCCAGCTGGAAGAGTTTCAGGTAGACACAACACCGTTGGTACAGCAAGAGGAGAAGAAGAGAATGCTCTTGTGTATGCTTCTTTGAATCACCAGGCTATGCCCAGAGTGCCAAAAAGAACAGCACGACAAGAACCAGAACCTTCAGAATATGCTGCAATCCGGTTCCGGTGATTCAGTGAATCCTTTACTGAGACACTTTAAAAAAGAATACTGAGAAATGACCCATGAAAAAGTATCACTCATTTGCTATTATGTATTAAGAAATTATTTTAAAAAATCTCTCTATGAGGAGCGAGAATCTGAGCTTGACATGTAGGATGGCAACTGCAACTGCCTGCTGTTATCTCAAAGGTCTGGCATGCAGAGTTAAGGCCTATTTATACTCCTGCATCGGACCTACACCGGAGCCTCTACGCTGTAGGCTACGCGTTGGTTTTAATTTATACTTCTGCGCTGTTGTCCGCGTTGACGCACAATCACACATGCAGAGGGAGCATGTGAAACCCGAGGGAGGGGTTCTAGCAGACCAATCACAGCGCTTGCGTCCGCGTAGAATTGACGCGTTGTTACATTTTTGGAGAAGTGCGCGTCAGGGTACGCCGAAGGGTACACGCGCTAAACACAGCCTACGCCGTAGCTACAGCGTAAGTTCGACGCAGAAGAATAAATAGGCCTTTAGACGCACTCCTGGGTCAACAAATTTTGTTGATCCTGGAACAACATTCCTGTCCGAAAATTTAATCCTAACTATATACCCTTAAATCTAGCACCTAGCATCTAGCATCAAATCTAAATCTGCTCTTGGTGAAATCAGGTTCGGTGGGATGTTGCACCTTGTGGCAGGAAATTAACCACACAGTAAAATACAATGGTTTCTACACTGAACGATCCTGTTAATGTGCTATTTCATTAAATGTAAGAAGAGGTTTTGCCAAATGACTAAATGCCTGTTCACACCAAGACAATAAATATTTTAATTTGAATGCAGCTGTTAATGTGTCTCTTTAGACCGACAGTCACACTAGCAAGTGTTTTTTGCTAGTTTCAGCCTGACGCAGTTATCGTTTTCACGTCCTGAACCATGTTGTTTAAATAGCAAATGCATTTGCGTCCATTTGTGCACCCATGAGCATGCTGGGCTGAAAACGAGGTGTGTTAGAGCCCTAACATTTGCACGCCATCAATGGCCATCTGTCTGTTTTTCGAGCACCCATGGAAATGACTGAGCACTCACAGAAAAACACAATATATTCTCATTTTAACCAGTCAAATTGAGATTCAGGAACCCTCTCTGATTGGTGGATCTCACATCAGGTTATATTTAGCGTTATAACAACCTGATACAAAAGCTTGTGCTTCTGTTTTTGCACAATTATAAATTGCATTTTAAGTAGGCTAAATAATTCCAAAATCATAAGGTATATCAACGAGATAGTGACTCATGGAAAAATATGTGTTTTAGTTTGGTTGGTAATGTATTAGCAGTCCGCGGGCCTCTACTAGCGAGACATGAATAACCTTTGTGTAATTAATTCATCAAGGTCACCATCGCACGGAGAAAAAGACAGGACTCTTGAAAAACGAACACCATTAATTAATAAGTAATGAGCATGTTAAAATGATTTAAGGGGAATTTGTTACATATGTGTATGTGCTTAGCCTAGTTATCATTTGATTCATGGAAACAGGCGCCTATGGCTTTAAGGCCTGTTCACATCAAGAATAATAACTATAAAGTTAACTTTAACAATAACTATATTAGCACACACACTAACGGACAATAATGTTCTGTTTATTATAAGCTCGACTAATTCATAGAATTAGAAGGATTATTAAAACAAATATATTTTTCTGCATCAAAGTTGTCTGATTTGTCGAGTTTGTACGCAGAGTACAAAACTGAGAAGCCCACAAGAGCAAAAGCATGCAAACACATTTCCTGTATGAGCAGGGGGGAGACTGCAACTTACCAGATATGATGGTGGGATTCTTTACCTCCCACAATGAAGAATAGTACATACAGCCTACTTTTTTATTCACTAAAGGTCAAAGAGTTACATTCTGCCTTCTAATTATACTGTCCACCCACAATGAAGAAAAGTATGAATTAAAGGTCAATGAGTAACATACTCCTATCTATTTATACTGTACATACTGTGTGTGTGTGTGTGTGTGTGTGTGTGTGTTTGTGTGTGTGTGTGTGTGTGTGTGTGTGTGTTTGTATGAATGAGTAAATTAATCCAATAGTAAATTAAACTCATCAAGTTCAAAGCTTATTTGCAATTGTATAAATCAGTTTGCTGCTGTACTCGTTGTGTTGGTGTGTCTAGACCGGTTTCACCTAAGACTGTGACTCATTCCTTTAAAGGGGACTTCCATAAAAAAGTTCCTTATTTAATCTCAACATTGTATTTACCTTGACATGATTCAGTTAGAGAGGTGTTTTTCTTGGAATAAGTACTAGATGTACAGTTTCAGAATGTATGAGCAAGACTCTCCTCTTATAAGTAAAAAAGTCTCTTTTACTCTCAGGAGTAAAAAAAAGTATGGAATAAATGTGAATATGTTTGTTGTATTGTTGCCTGTGAATCACTTTTTATTAAATAGACTGGTATAATCATTAAAAGTAATTCAAGGAACCATTTTTAATTAATTTTAATTGCTTACTTTTCATCATGAATTCAACATAAAACCTCAAGAAAAGACATTTAATTCGCACTTTAAAAGTGTAATGGCATTGTATCTGATACAAATATCAAAATGGTATCTGCAAACATATGAGGTTTTCTTCACTTTTCTGCACTGCCTTTTAACTGTCAAAGTGATGTTTCGCGGATGTATGGAGATGAGTTCAGAGTAACCACAGGTGTAGTTCACCATATTAAAATATACAAACACTTTGTACTGGTTTTTCAACCAAAAAAAACTATAAATCTGTTATTTTATAATTTAATAGAAATGTAACATTGTAACATGTCTGGCCTTTCCTGTGTTTTCATTGTGTTTTTAGTTCTGCCCTCTGTGACCTAGTTTTCCCTGTTGCTGATTAGTTCATTTGTCTCCACCTGTGTTCATTAATTATCTAGTTTGTCTCACCCAGTCGCTGTCTATCCTCGTTTGTGAATGTGTTTGGTTGTGTTTATTCTTTGTTGTTCTTCAAGTTTGCTATTAAATATTACTCCAGTTCATTCTCCTTCGTTGTGTGCTTTGTTACATCAATCGAACCGTTACAAACATATGTATACAATGAGCAGTCATAACATTAAAACCACCTGCCTAATATCATGTGTTGAGGAATGGACTCCACAAGACCTCTGAATGTGTCCTGTGGTATCTGGAACCAAAGACAAGAGATGTCAAAAAGTGAAATAAAATCAAATGCTTTTACTGAAAAAAAGTGGCAAACGTTTCGGTCACATGTAACCTTTCTCAATGTAAGCTTGGCATTGTTGCTCTGACCCAAATAGTTCTGACCCATCTAGCCATCACTATTTGGATAACACTATAAAAATAAGGTTTCATTAGTTAACATTAGTAAATTACTTTAAAGGAACACGCCAACTTTTTGGGACTTCAGCTTATTCACCGTATCCCCCAGAGTTAGATAAGTCCATACATACCCTTTTCATCTCCGTGTGTGCTGTAACTCTGTCTGACGCACCCACTGCTAGCCTAGCTTAGCACAAAGACTGGAGGTAAACGGCTCCAGCTGGCATACTGCTCCCAATAAGTGACAAAATAACGCAAACATTTTCCTATTTACATGTTGTGATTTGTATAGTCACAGTGTGTACAAATAACAAGGCCACATGAGACACAGCCATCTTCTAACCGTATACATACTGGGAACTATATTCTCAGAAGGCGAAGCACTGCTACTTGGGCGGAGTGATTTACTCCAACTCTGAGCGAACTCTCTGCTCCTCACCACGGGGCTTCTCAGGCGCTGTGAGCAAATCACTCCACCCAAGTAGCAGTGCTTCCCTTGTCAAAGTCACTCAGATCTTTTCGCTTTCCCATTTTTCTGGCTTCCAACACATGAAATTAACTTACTGACTGTTCACTTGCTGCCTTATATACCCGACGCGTTCGCATGTGTTATTGTAATGATATAATCAATGTTATTCACCTGTCAGTGGTTTTAATGTTGTAGCTGATCACTGTAAACACAGTGTGTGCGTTTGTAGGGCCTATATAAAAGAAGTAGCTCTTGCATTGTAAAATACATCCATAATACATCAATATACTACTTTCTGGGGCCACTGTTTGCCTTTTCCAGTTCTGTTAACGATGGTCCATGAGAAAGCAGAAATCTTTTCTCAGTTCCCTGTAACAGGTTTTATTTCACATGGCTTGGATTGTCCTGAGGATCTTTCACTAGCAAAAATGTATGTTTGCTTCTCTCTCTTCTGCTTTTCCAAATAACACTGCAACAGGTTATAGAGAATTGAGAATACAGCATGCATGACACCACTTTTAAAACTAGTCTAAAGGTTATGATTCACGGGGCAACTTTTTGAACAATGTTGCTGGGCAATGTTG
Source organism: Leuciscus leuciscus (assembly GCF_965113295.1). Taxonomy (NCBI): domain Eukaryota; kingdom Metazoa; phylum Chordata; class Actinopteri; order Cypriniformes; family Leuciscidae; genus Leuciscus; species Leuciscus leuciscus. The sequence goes on along the minus strand of NC_138727.1, from coordinate 34,518,384 downwards.
CCGTCAACGAGCAACCAGGTGAGACCCAGGGCCCATGACCGATCTAAATTATCCAGATAGAAATTTGTTGCCCATTCTCAATGGGAAAGTGCCGAAGCAACATCACTCGGCAACATTGCCCAGCAACATTACTCAAAAAGTACTTACCTTAACTAATGACACATTGCTACTGCAGTACCATCATTTTGATTATGTTTTTGGGGTAAGGGGGAGGCTTTTAAATATTTATATTGACAGTGAATTTTATCAGGGTAGGGTGATAGGTTGACAGACAAATTTGAGAAAACTACCCCCATGGCGTAAGGATATAACCTGAAGAAAAGTTCAGTGATTTTTTTTTTTTTGTGAACTCAAAATTCTCACTTCTTGCACGCAACACCAACACAGACTATTTGCCTTACACAAAAATGGAAGCGAGCATTCAAAAGTGTGTTCTTCATTTAGTGTTGGCACACTTCTGATTTAAGCCTTTTAAATCAAACCAGTCTGATTTTTGCAGATCTAGATAATTCGATTGTAAAAGAGATAAGAGTAAAGATTTATAACAATATTTTAAAGGAAATAATGACATGTGCAACTACCTTTTGCATGATAAAAACAAAAGGCCTATATATATATAAAAAAACATTGAATGTCACTGAAGACCAGGTGAAGTAACTGCGGTTTTTTTCAAATTATTATTTCCTTTATGAGTGGGTGGAGGAAAACAGTGCATACCACTCACTCAAAATCAATTAATGTTTGTTTTTCAGAAAACAATGCAAACAGAACTCATATCATGTGACTAACAATGTCACACAGTTTGATTAAAGTGCATGTTTGCTTTATTATTCTAGATAACTTTATTCCAAACACATCAAAGAACATGGAGGTGTGAAAGTGAAGGGGGTGACTCATTTTAGAATGACACAGGTGGGCTAAATGTTTAGGTGCACTTCTTCAGTTAAGAAGTTACAAACAGCACAAAGAGGAAATTGATGTTACGTACAAAATTACACTGTATCAAAAGTGGCTAGCAGCAAAGAAAGAGATCACAGAAATCACAACAATCTGTCACATTGCATTTCCGCCATCTAACACACAGTTACGACAAAAGTCTCAAGAGGAATTATGGGTGCGTTTGTAGCCTGGGTCTCTTCTCTGGTCCAACCACCACCAACAGCCATGCATGAAGAAAAGGAAACAGCAGCAACAACCGAAACAAAAAAATTTAATAAAACAACATTGCATCATGGGCGGAACATTATTGACTTTTTAAAAAGTTCCAGAATCCAGATAATACAAGTCTGCTTACATTTAGGGCTCTTTAAGGTCTATGACAGATTAGTTTGGCTATAAGCAAAAATCTTTACTAAAATATTATTGTCATCCTTTTGTCTCAAAAGACAATGGAATCTGCATCTCTAGACGTTTTTTGAGTTGCAGTGCCTACTGTAGTGCCCGATTCTTCAAAGATATTGCAACTTTTATATATTAAACATTCCATTTGCAAGATTTTTTACATATGTTTTCATAGCAAACAAATGGCTGATTCATTTATTCTGGTTAAATGTAAAGATAATTATTGATATATAATAATACAAGAGTAAAATAAATGATTCCTATTTAAATTATTCACCCCCATGACTAAAGAATTTGCTAACGTGGTGATTTAGACGTGAAATGAGTGACAGAACGAAATTACAAAAATAATGTTTTCCAAAACACTCTTACTGCCTGGGTCATTCATACACAGTATCATTTCATGTCTTAATATAATGGATAAAACAATAAACTCAGTTTTAATGATGGACGTCATATTAGTGCCTATTATTACCAATAGCTATTTAGGTATTGTTTAGCATTGTTTTATCTTGCATTTGGTCTTGCTTCCTTCTATGTAATGTCCACTTTCATGATCCAGTCAGTTCTTGATAAATAAAATGTCCTGTCCTACATCTTATCTTGTTGTTGGCATCACTCAAATGGGTAACATCATGAAAGTATAATGGGTGGTAAATGACAGTTCACAATTGGCTTTAAGTGATTTGTCACACCAAGTGAATGTACTTATTTGTAGATGCACTATATTGAAGTGATTTATGATATGGTGTCTTTAAATAATGATTTCCTGTTTCCAATAGCAACTAAAAAGACATCAGTCATGGTATAAGGTGAGTTTAGAAGGGCTTCTTGCAAGATACAGGAAGTGGTAACTCCTTAGACTTCCTGTGGTTCTGTACTTAAACAGGGCTATGTAAAACATACCTCACAATTGGCTTTGGTTGCACAAGATATTTTGCTATACTTTAAGCATACATATTATAATCTCATTACTGCTCATAGATTTTCATACACAAAGTTTACACATTAATTTTTGTTTGTGCGCATATATGCTCAAATTTACAATATGGATGTTCTGGCATCATAAACAATGTAAACATATTTACATAAACAGCCACAGAAAATAAAAATCCTCACAAATCCTATTTTATTTTATTTTTTTGTACTTTGTATTTTATTAAATATTGTTTTATTGCCTTTATCTTGTGTGTTTAAGCAATACAATCCGTGACAGAAGACCCGACCTAAAAACTCGTCTAGCGGCGAATGTTTTGTTTTTTCCTTTTTATGTGTTTTTTTGGACTTTTTGATTTTTTTTCTCTCACCATGGATCTCCCTGCAGTTCACCTCCTGTGCCTTGAGCAGGGAGAACGCTCCCTCGAGGAACACTTAGAGGAGTTTCTCGAAATGGCCCATCAGACAACCTTCCCGGACAATTGCCTGTGCTCGTTCCTAAACGCCGGCCTGCACACCCTCAGCCACTCCAGCCGCCAAGTCATCACCATCCCCCATCAGTCACTCAGTTCCTCCAGCCTCTGAGTGCTCCGCTCTATCTGGACCTGTCGCCCTGGCTCCTGTGTCTGTGCTCCTTCCTCCCTCAAATCCAGCATCGGACATTCAGCCTCGCCAGGCTCTATCGGACCATTGGCTCCACCTTGCTCCACCTCAGCCCTCTGGACCCCCACTTCCATCTCGTGGGGTCGTCACTGCAGCTCAATCGCGGCCGCCTGGGTCTTCGCTGTCACTTCACTTCCTCAGCTCTCTGCCTGCGCGTTGGGCTCCAACTCCATCATCATCATCGCCTCCGATCATCCCCATGCTGGCATCTAGCATCGTCGCCCCATGGCTCTTCCCTCTAGCGACATTGTAATGGTTCGCAGTCCTGGCTGTGGCCTGGGTCTCTTCCATCTTGCTCGCCTCTGCTCAAGGCCATTCCCTGGATCACATCACCCTGGACTTTCTGTTCAATCCCTCTCCCAGACTCTTGTCCTCCACCTGAGCCTCCTTCTCCATTCTCCTGCCGGCGTGAGGTCGCGCCTTTCCAGGAGGGGGCGTAATGTCACTGTTTCACTCAGTTTGGACTTTGTTTTCATTAGCCGGTTTCTCCCAGTCTAGTTTATTGTCAGTTCAGGTGTGTCTGATTAATTTTAGTTTGCATGTATAATAAGTTTCTATCTTTCTGTTCATCACTGTCGGGTCTTGTCTATGTTTGGATGTATTGTATGCTACTCTCATTGTGTGGATTTGCCTGTGGATTTATTAAAGACTGCATTATTGCCTTCATCTTTGTGTTTGTGTGTGTTCTAGCAACACAATCTGTGTGTACATTATCAATATGTTTGTGTAGTTACAGTTTAATATTATATAGATATTGCTGTGTCCCTTACACCGTCCCTACCCTAAACTTTTTTTTTAATGCAGCTGTATAACAGAAACAGCAGGAATAGAGTTTCTACAGAGTGCAAATACCATCAATAACAATGACCATCTTACACTTGCCTACTTGTTACACATCTAGTTATGAACATAATCTGAACAGTATTTTCTATCATAGACAGAATGTGCTACTTGAAAGGTAATTTTAGAAACAAGTCACAGCATTTATGATTGAGGTCTTGATAAGATTGATAGGTTTGATAGATTTGTTTGACCTACTTGACAGAAGAATGATTTCCATTTGGATCATAATGATTTATGATACAAAAAAGGTTTTGTAGTCTAAATAATGTACTAATTTTTTTTAATTACATTTTTTGTCAATCAGTCATTTTTGCTCAGTGAGTTGTAAAGTATATCATTGCACTCTGTGTGATCTATCTGATGAAGAACTTAGGCCTTCATTAAACTTTAAAAGTCATTAACTCAAGTCTTAGTCAAATCATAGTAATTGCAACAATCAGTCAACGCTGAATCTCAAGAATTTGCATTAATAGTATTCAAAATAGTGACTTGATGTGCTCATAACTTTTTCAAGGCAGAAAATGGTTTGAATCAACACGTCTTGAAAAGAACAGACAGTAAGCAAGTACACTAAGTTTACTGACTGTGCTGGTGTTCGTTCATTATCCACAAGGAGGTGTCACTGAGTTAAAGTCACCCTCTTTCTTTTTCTTCATCTTTTTTCTCTTCAACATTTGTATGAAGGTTCAACCAACCTGGACACGGTTCACACAACCTGAAACCGCTACAAACACACTAGATGAGGATTGAAATTTTTCAACTTTTAATAATGAAATTACTAACTTTGTTAATGACCAACGTCATACCAATGCAACGATCACAGATACAGTGTTTCAGAGATACCTGAGAAAAGATACAGGGTAAAGAAAATATTTAATTTCAGTAATGTGCACATATAGTAAGAAATAACATTAATCTATCCAGTTGTCCAGTGTTGCTTTTACAGTAGGCTATTAGATGTTTGTTTTTAAACAACTTGAAACAATCATGACAATACCCAATTGTCCCCTTCTGGCCAGGTGTGTAATGTGGGTGTGATCTTTGATGCTCAGCTGACTTTTAATTCTCATTTTAATAACATAAGGAAGGTTGCTTTTTTTTCAGCTGAGGAACATTGCTCGTATTAGACCCTTTTACTCTAGGCCTGATGTAGAGAGGATCCATGCCTTCATCATGTCAAAGCTTGATTATTGTAATTCTCGCTTTGCGGGTTTACCAGCAAATTTTAATAAGAGGTTGCAATATGTACACAGAGGTGTAAAGTCCAGGTTCAGAAAGTAAGTCCTCCTCAGTATTTTGTTCCATTCACCTGGATTTTGCTAATTTGCACAGTTTTTTTCAGCCAGGAGATAGAACTAATAACTATAATAATTAGTGAAATCAGTTGACTGAGCTCATGGGTGGAATAAACATGGCAGGACTTTTACTTTCTTACCCCTGGACTTTACACCTCTGCCGCACATGTTTTGACTTATACATCTTCATGCCATCACATTACCTCCGTACTCCAGCAACTGCATTGGCTTCCAGTTCAGCCACGTATTGATTTTAAAATTCAGATTTGAACCTATAAAGCAGTGCACGGGTTGGCTCCAGATTACATCTGTGACTTGGTTACTCCATCCATTCCCGCCCACTTTCTCCACTCTGCTGGCTCTCTCTCTCTCTCTCTCTCTCTCTGTGTCAGCCTCGTTGTAAATTAAAAACCATGGGCCTTTTCCTATAACACGCCTAAGTTATGGAACACATTACCTGCATCTATTATGGATGCTGCTTCTGTGGATTGTTTTAAGAAAATTCTTAAGACACATCTTTTTAATCAAGCTTTTAATTTATAATTTATAGCTGTGTATTTTTTTTTTCATGTTTGATTATTTTGTTCTGTACATGCTTAAGCGCTTTGAGTCTGAGAAAGGCGCATTACAAATAAAATGTATTATTATTATTGTTATTATGACTATGCAAACATTGCAATGAGTCCGCTATCAGAGAACAGATGTAGGTTACAAAATAACATGTAAAATAAATGCTTTAGTTTTCCTTATATAAAGTAAGCATGTATGATAATATAATATTACAGATAAATTAATTTTCCTAAATTGATTTGTGTTAGGCCAATCTGTAAGATTATACAGCAGATTTGTTTGTTTTGTTATCAATTTGTTTTGTGTTATGTGTCAAGTACACAGATGCAGAAAAGTGCCATGTGTTCTTCACTGCTCATTATCACACAATACAAGATCACTGAAATGAACTTGAAATTACTTTATTTCACGTGTAGAGATTGCAGAGTGATACATGACCCAGTAAAAATGACTTCCAATAATCCTGAAAATAGTTTAAAGTGTTAGTTCACCCTCATGTTGCTCCAAATTTAGGGTTTCTTTCTTCTGTTGAACACAAAAGATGATATTTTGGTTTCGGTGCCCATTAACTTGAAAAAACCTGAGAAATTTCTCAGAATATCTTTTTTTATGTTCAAAAGAAGAAAGTCATATTTGTAACGACATGAGGGTGAGTAAATGATGACAGAACTATACCTTTAAGATAAATGTTAAAGTGTACCCCCTAAAAGCAGAAGTGGCCCCTGCCTGGCCCTCCCAGTTACAGTGGTCTAGAACCGCCAATGACAGAGACAGACACAAAGCCGACTAACAAGTATAAAAAGAAATGCAGAGAAACAACAGGTGAAAAGCACTTATGATCCAAGGAGGAGAAGACATAATAATCAAGAAATACAAGAAAATAGACGATGGTGAGAGACGTACAGCACATACTTTTGTATATTAACTTTTAAATACACGTTTTGTGATAAGAGATGTTCAACAATGCATGGGATACTGTGTCTTCCAGATCATCTGCAACCTTCTTGCTTCTCTTCTACTGCTATCGCTTAGTGTCAGCAGCACCACAAACCGTAAGTATTAAGATCTGCTCTGACTGATGCTGTTAAATGTGATGTTTGGGAGGCATTATATGTGTTAATTATAATGTTATGAGTGCAATGCTGTTTGTTGCAGTGGGAAAAAATAACAGACAATCAGACAATGGCATGTAATATTATCATATATATAATTATTATATAAAATTATCGTTTTATTTATAATGTATACATGCTGGTAAATATTTGGTTATAAGACTTGAGTAGTAGCATTTTTGTTTATATTTTAGATATCTCTGTATGCACACAAATAAATAACTAACCCCTCTTAGATAAAACATTTATATGAAGAACCTATGACTTAGAATGAATAATACCCAACATAACCAATAAGCCAAAATAAAGCCTCTTTTAGATATTAATGCACTGCATTACGCTAATGGACGTGGTGGGTGAGGGTCTGTGATAAATACCAGTTTTAAATCCACCTGTATGAAAAAAGATCACACTTAAGGTCCAATTCTGACTAATAATAACGAACTTTGACTTTAGCCTCAATAAACTCTTAATTACTGTTTATTAATAAGGTAGTTGTTAAGTTTAGATATTGAGTATGAATTGGGTAGGATTAAGGGATGTAGAATGCAGAATAAGGTATTAATATGTGCTTTATAAGTACTAATAAACAGCCAATATCATAGTAATATGCATGCTAATAGCAACTAGTTAAAAGTGAGAATTGGACCCTAAACGAAAGTGCTATACCAAAAAAATCTAAACAATTCACTATCGGTAGAACCATCACTGAACTTACTTAAACTGGACTATGACGTTATTTTCTTCTAGACCTGAAACAGACTTTGTTGCATTATTTTCCTGTTATCATTGTAAAGCTGCTTTGAAACAATCTGTATTGTAAAAAGCGCTATATAAATAAATGTGACTTGACTTGACTAGAGCGTTTCACCATTTGTAGAAACACGCAAGGTTGAAAATGTGTCCAGTAAAGTTTTCCTGCTAACACCAGTAAACATTCTTAATAGTTGAAATGTTTTAATTGTACAGAAATTTTGTAAGGATTGTGTAAAAATTCCTCTTATCTTACACAGTTTTCTTTAGTGAAGGATGTCAATTCAGATAGTAACACTTTATAATAACTTTCATTAATAAATTATTAAACATATAATGCTTAACAGATCGTTAAATTCACATAGCTAGAAATATGATATGCTTGTTAATGTTTACTAGAACTTATTAAACAGTTCATTAATTAACATCATTATTTAATGTAAATTATAATGTTTACAAATTACGTTAAACTTTAAATTTATATGACCATGCAATTCTTGAAAATCTACAAAATGTCATTAAATTTCAGTTCATATAGCATATTACCTAATGCACTTTTTTACATTTACAAATGTACAAATACAAAAAAGTGTTATCTTTATATATATATATATATATATATATACTGTATATATATAGGTATAGCTATAGGGATCCGGATGTTCAAGAGAAAATTTAACAATAATGACTGGTCCCAGTTTATATTAGGGATCATTACTATGTACTTACGTCAGAAAAATGTATGACCAAATGTATGACCTTTACAGACTGTGTTTATGACTTAATGAATAATATGTTAACATGAATAGTGTGTGAAGTGCTTAAAATTACTAATTAAACTATTTTTATATGAATTGAAGTTTAATGAGCATTTATTTACATTAAATAATTATCTGTTAATCATTATGTAATATCTAATAAGTTTATTTAAACATTAACAAGTTATTTCAGCTATTTGAATATATATTAATGATCCGTTAAGCATTATATAATGTCTGTAAATGATTTATTAATTAAAGCTTTTAATCATTGTAAGCCATCTGTCAAAATCATTATCCTATGAATTGAAATTTTATGACATTTATAAGCATTTCGATTTACATTAAATAATGATCTGTTAATCATTATGTAATGTCTAATAAGTTCATTAGTAAACATTAAGAAGCACAATCATTATCTTAAATTGCTATCTATGTGGATATTATAACTAATGTCTTCCTCTGTTTGATCTTCATCTCCAGTATGCTTTTTTTTTTCCTGTTTTCCTTTACTCTTGTAGAGTCCGAGGAGCTGCAATGTGTCCAAAGTGTCAAAGTGCCACGAAACACAGTGTTTAGAGCTCGTGTTATGAAAGAGTTGAAGATAAACTGTACCCTTACTCAACATGGATGTCACAGGAGCCCAAGAGTCTCATGGTGCAAAATTGGTGGAAATCACTGTAAAGCTTTTAATCACTCAGTTTACATAAAAACTGAGTGGAAGAATATGGCAGAGCATGAAGGGATGGCTTTCCTGATTTTCCTGAACATCTCAATGGAAGATGCAGGTTTATACAGATGTAAAGAAGGTGACAACTCTGTTAGCCATGCTATTAATGTCACTGTAACAGGTAAGCGATGTTATCTTTTATTGGGTAAATGTAAACATACAGACATTTTGTTGTTTGTAAATTTTAAAGTATTATTTAGTGTCTTTACATTTTTATAATTTTTAGCAGATAATAATCTACTAATATTTTTAGCAGATACAAATGATGAGTTTTCAACCACTCCCAGCAACATAAGTATGGCCATTACAACACATGATATTATCTTAATAATATTAATATCATAATATTATCATTATATTAACTTCAATGCATACAGTAATAGGTGATATGAATACAACTCCAAAGAATGATCTGCAGTGGCTCTGGCCATATGTGTACTTCTGCATTGGAATATCAGGGCTGGTGTTAGTTATGGCTATAACATTACTTTATGTTATTAGACGCCAAGGTGAGTGGTTTGAGTGTTTTAACTAATATTTACAGTTGCTTTAAAACCATACATTTTCTTTTGATCATATGATTTAAAAAAAAACTACACTTTTTTTTTTAGGGAGAAAATCGACAGGAAAAGACATGGCAAGTAAAAATCAGGTATCAAATGTTTTAATTTTATTCAGTGGAAATCTTTATATCTGTTGAATAATACATGAATAAATGCCCTGTTTCCAATTCCACAGTGCATAAAAACACAAAAAAGTGACCTGCTTCTTCCTCCTCATCTCTGTCTGAACTCAGACCTGCTGACCTCTGTCATATATCGTGTCTAGGAAACTATACCTGCAGCATCAGAAGAAGAGAATGCTTTTTTGAATTCTTCTGAATCTTCAGGCAATGTAATATGGCCTTTGAAACAACTTTTATTTGTGATCTGACCATAAATACTTCAGAAATTCAGTTCATGCAGAAATGCAGTTCCGATTGCTTGTAGTAGTAATAATGGCATACCGTGGAAGATATTACTCCACAATTGCTTCAGATATGTTGTATTGTTGTTATTTGCGAATCACTGATTGTTATAAACTTGTTCTTTAATAAATTCCATATAAAACCATGAAGAAAAGATTGTTTAACCTATACACAAACACAAACATGCATCCCTGGGAGCACTATGACCATTATTTACTAAGAGCAAGTGGACTACAGCTACGCCTTGGCTCTGATGCTACAGTACAATGTTTGCTTTTAGATGATTAAGATATAAATCTCCCATCCACAAAAAGATAAAACGTATATCATGGGTATATCAAGACCAGTGTGTTCAGAAAGAGATAAGAGTTAAGATACATAATATAATTTTTAAGAAAAATATAACTTGTGCAAATACACTACATTTTGCAAAACTTTATTATGAACTTTGCTGTAGACCAGGTAAGGTTTTATTTATTATTATTTCCTTTATGTTAAGAGGGTGAATGAAAACTCTACATCTGAATCACCTATTTTTTGTCTTTACCAAAGCAAACTTAAATACAGTTTATTCTGACCGACAGTGACACACAGTTTGATTAACAAAGTGCATGTTTACTTTATTATTTCAAAGATTTCAGAGAACTTTATACAAAACACATGGAGGTCTAAATAGAAATGGGAATGGGAATGGAAATATTCAGAATCATTTCAGAATGACACGGGTTGTAAACTATGAGAGTACTTCCCTAGTGGGAAAATATTTGTAATACTATTAATCTCTATAATCCAAACATCAAGACAATAACTTCGCATCTTAAGCCAAAAGGGTGCTCATGTCTAAAAGAGTGTTTCCCCTGATAAAAATGTGTTATTTTTATTACACACATCAAAACATCTGTAAATCTAACAATAACATTGTGTCTGTTTATTGAATTTATGGTTACAGAATATCAGCTTTCAGAAAGTCATCTTAGATTTAGTTAAGTTGTAAGAGTATGATTTAGTACAGCTTGGCTAAGAAAAAACATGCTTTACTAAAATATACAGTCTATAATAAATAAGGCATTTAGTGTTGAAGGAGTTGTGATTAAATGTTTATTTGTATACTGTTAGACTGAATATCAGTTATATCAGAAGACGTTGACTCAGAATCGTCTGTGATTCAGAAAGAGGCCACACAGTTGTTTGGTCAGGACGAACATCTGAACATAGCAGCATTTCTTTTCATTTCAGTCAGGCTAAAGAAAAAAAAGAAGAAACAATTTGACAAGTGTTAATATCCTAGAATTACACAGCCAAAAGCCCTTGCTGTGTTCAACCTAACCCCACAAATAAAGCTACAGCTAAACTCCTACAGCTAATGTTTCACTCACTGCTCTCCATCTCAAGTTGATACAGGGTTGGGTTTACTGATCTAATCACAAAATTATTTTATTGTTCCAGTTGAGCCTTTTCCCGGTCTCCCATGAGATTACATCAATACTGAAAAAGAATGAAAAATAAACTACTTTTGAGGTGGATAACATGGTAGTTTGTCATAATGATTTTATGAGCATGAAGAATCATTTTTTTAAAAATCACTCATTTGGTTTAAGCAAATGAGTTTCCCCAGGTGCTACTTCTAAAATGAAAATTAGCTTCTTTTTTTTAATATTACTGGTGTAAAATATTTTCTTATCTAATCAAAATAATAAAAAATAAATTAAAAAAATGGTGTTGAATTTCACTTTCCATCTCTTTGTACAAACTAGTAAAATCTCTACTATTACAAATAGTCCAGCTCAAACTGATGCTACTGATAGAGCCAGAGGTTTACCGCTCAAACAAGCAGAGCAGCATTTTGAACACACCACAGAGCCACAGTGTTTCCACTGTTCAGAGAAGTCAATGGATGAACAGCTCTGCAAAATACACTGCTATAGGAGGTTTTACACACAATACATTTACAAGACTGATCAAATTAAACAAAATTTAGTTTCAAAGAAACATTTATTGCCTAATGCCCAACAAGTCGAAGGTGGCAAGGAAAAAGCTCAAAGATGTTTACATGATGAGAGAGGAAACTTTTGGGAGGAACCAGGCTCAACTGGGGGAGCCCATTCTCCTCTGGAAACTTCAGGCAAATTATATGACACTAATGTTTCAGGAGCAGCAACACATAGTTTTGGGCCATATGGATTGTAGCTTTTAGATCAGAGTGCAAATGCTTTAAAAGTCAACATTAAATCACATTACAAGTCTTATTGTGAATGATTCATCAGAGCATGTTATTCCAAAGGGGGGAAAAGTTTTATTCATGATCTTTAATCAAAATATAATAGCCAAATAGCTACTCAGACATCCACTCTCACCCACCTTTAACACCAACTTTTCATGATTCAATCAAATCCCATTGGATAAAATGATCTCCAGTCACTCTCTTCCCCTCTCTTGTTTGTCACAAATCATTTTCAATTTCTTTGACTCTGTAGAAGCACTTTAAGTAACTAAAGAGGGAGATGATATGATGCTTTTAAACAATTATTTCCTGTTTCTGATGGCAACTCAAAAGACATCAATCATAGAATGAGGTGAGGCTGAGAGGGCTTCTTGCAAAAAGACAGGAAGTGGTAACTCATAAGACTTCCTGTGGTTCTGTAGATAAACGTGGCTCTGTAAAACATACTTTGCCCTTGGCTTTGGTTTCACTATTAATCTTTGTTGCTTTGCTTGTACATGTTATCTGAAAACAAAATATATTTTAGTGCAACTTTCATGAATTCACTGTCTCTCTTTCTGCCCGTATGTCAGTGTGTGTGTGTGTGTGTGTGAGGGTGATTGCCAATCACCTTATTTATCAGCACCAGCAGTTGTCTATCAGCTGCGCCTATATATGTTCATTGCTTGGTGTCTTGTGTTGTCAGTATTCCTGGTGTCCTGTCCTGCTTCCTGTGTTCCTTGCTACCTTGCCTGTATTGTTTTTTCGTTCCTGTTGTTCTGCATTCTGCCCTTGGATTACTGCTCATCTGGAGTTATTAACTGTTGTTACTTGCATCTTGTGTCCTCAATCTATTACCATGACAGATGTAGACTTTACGTATGTCTGCTCTTGAGTTTCTGTTCTCCCTAGAGCCAGTGTGAATGTAGAAATATAAAACAAATATGATATTTTTTCTTTCTACCTTCTCGGGTGACCTGCAGATTCTAAGAGAGGAAAGTGGAAGAGAATGAAGCAGGAAGGAAAACTTGGGACAGATTGTGTGGAGTGAGAGGTTAGTGAGTCACTCTGGTGTCTGTCTCTCTCTCTCTCTATTTCCGACAATACATTTCTCCATTAGCTTCTGTTTTCATTGTCTCCTTTGTAAAAGGTTTCTGAGGGATTTTGTTTACAATAGTGCAGCCTTTAACACTAGAAGTGCCATGGCGGTCATTTTGACCGTTTTGAATTTTATATCTGCAATAACTTTGTTGAAAAAATAAATAAAATCCTGCTGGTACCTGACTTTTCCTAAAAGTGTCTGTATTTTCATTTAAAATGTTTTTCATATAAATTGCACATAATGCAAAAAAAACAAATGAACATATTTACCTATTTCGGCCATAGACGGTCATATTGACCGCACTGAATTTCGCGGTATTATTATAGGCTATACCATTATACACAACAATAAAATGTGGTAAAAATACACAAAACATATTCAACAACAAATAATTTAAATGTAATGATATTCAGAACAGAACAAGAATGAAAAAATAACTATAAACAAGCCAAAATGAAATACTTTATAAGCGAAAGTGAAAGTAAGCGGCGTTAGGCTCACGTAATTCTCTAATTAGAATCAAAATGTTTCAACATTTGCGATGTATTTGGATGGTAAACTATTTTAAACTAAACTACTTTATTATAGGCTTTGTACTTCACTCACGTTCAGAGGTGGGTAGTAACGAAGTACATTTACTTCGTTACATTTACTTGAGTATTTTTTGGGAAAAATTGTACTTTTAAGAGTAGATTTGAATGTGGGTACTTATTACTTTTACTCGAGTACATTTCTAATGAAAAAACTGTACTTTTACTTCGTTACGTTGGGCGACTTCCTTCTCGTTACTTTATTTTAATGCAATGTGTTGTTAAATGCGTAGTTTATTCCAAGCGCGATGTATCTTTTTTTCTGGGCTTGAGCGATGCTCAATTCACAAATGAATCACTCTTTTGAGTCGATTCTGTTCAAAGACTTCATCAAACAAGTTGGCAGATCTGTCTAAATCGGTTCGCGAATCAGTTTGAATGATTCAGTTCCTGATTCTGTTCAGTTCCTGCACGCACTGAATCGTCTGAAGCGATTGCAATTCACACTGGACTCGGAGTCGTAACAGGAAGATTTAAGGACATCAAGAGCGTTGGATGAAGTGGCCGTGGACCTACAGTACAGTAAAGTGAGAGCAAATCTTCAAATGCATCATATATTTGCCAGCGATGAAGATCTTTATTAGTTGAACATCTTCGTTTGCTGTCTGTGAATGAATGATTCCACAGGACGATACATTCGATTTCATTTAACTCAGGTAATACATTTTACAACCAAACAGATTATTATGCCATGATAGCACTACTAGAAAGGATGACATTACCCGTTTTTTGGACATAATACATTCATTTCTACATTAAATAAGCTACCATTGTTCACAGTTTATGAACACCCGCCATCCTGCGGTAGTTTGTGTGTATTGTTGCGCAGTGGCGTACGAACTCGACTTGAAAACGAATGCCTTTGCCTGCCGTACACACAGTTAACCAGTTTAAACATGCTTGCAGAAATATACATTTGATTATATTTTGGAGAACAGACAGAAAAAGATCCGTCGATGTACTTGTGTTTGTTTTTGTGTGTTCAGATGTTCAGTAGTCATGAGCGCGAGCACATGTGAAGAGTTTTAACTCTTTCTTCTCTGTGTCAATTACATGCCTTTGAATGCAACACTCTGCAGATTCACTTTATTTCGACATTTTCTAATAATCCAAATGTAGTTGTATAAGTTACTATTATACAAACCAAAGGACAGGCAATGATTTTCGGGCTACAGATGGCAGAAATAATGTTTTTTGTTGCAAAGAGAGCCAATCTACTTATGAAAATAATAGTCATTTAAATAAAAAAAATCTAAATAATATTATTTTATATATATATGACGACTTCAGATGCAAAAGCCTCTAAGTACCATCTGAAATTTTCTTCTTAAAGAGCATTTTTATCAAGTTTGTATGTTTATGTTCAGTTATTTCACTTAAATGGCAATGAAAAGTACCTATTAATTGTCATTAAAGTGAAATTACTGAACTTAAATATACAAGCTTGATAAAAATGCTTGTTTTAGAAGAAAGTTTCAGATGGCACTCAGAGGCTTTTGCATCTGAAGTCTTCATATATATATACTGTATATATATATATATATATATATATATATATGAAATATAAATGAATATATATATATATATATATATGTATGTATGTATGTATGTATGTATGTATGTATGTATATATATATATATATATATATATATATATATATATATATATATATATATATATAAAAATAGAGGCCTATATGATCCGAAGTAAGTTACTCGCTACTTGAGTAGTTTTTTCATTGGATACTTTTTTACTCTTACTCAAGTAACTATTAAGATTATTACTTTTACTTTTACTTTGAGTAAATATTTCTATAAGTACTTGTACTTTTACTTGAGTACAGTTTTTGGGTACTCTACCCACCTCTGCTCACGTTCCAATATCGACGGAAAAAATCATCCTCTTCACACGTGCAAAATGGTACGAATTGTACGAGGCTATACTGACTATATAAACAGAGCAGTGGAATTTTTATATAGGTTGACTATTTTATTATGGCTATAATGAACAGGCTGCAATGTCAAGACTGCAATGCTGTAATATGGTGTGTGTGTGTGTGTGTGTGTGTGTGTGTGTGTGTGTGTGTGTGTGTGTGTGTGTCGGCGGGCGCGATCGAACAGTGGAAACATGAAAACATAGGCTACTCCGTTATTTTGTTCAGGACATCTACAGATATTATTTATAAATGTATAATTAAACTCGTTTAAATGTACAGTTTGGTGTTGTTTTGTTTTTTAAATATATCCTAATACAATAAATGCATTAATCTCTCAATTGGGTATGTATCATTAAAGATATAGAGTTTGGAATCTAGCGGTCAAAATGACCGCTCGCGGCAGTTCTAGTAGTTATGGAATTCTGCCACTTCTAGTGTTAACTGGATAGGATGGACTGACAATATATATTTGTAAAAAAAATAAAAAGTATTTACATATTATATTATGAATATATTTGTATACACATTTTACTATTATATAGATATTTTGAACATGCATTAAATGGTCGCCTAAATTACTTTCCTTAAAAGTGACTCTTAACAATAAATATAAATCTTGATTTTACTTGTACCAGTCACCAGCTTTTGGTAATGTTCCTGTGATCATAACATTTCAAAGCTACATTTATTCTGAAGTTGTTGCTTAACCCCATGTCAAAAAACGTTAGTGTCAAAAGCCAAGTAAAAAAAAAAACAAAAAAAAAAAACATTGATCCAAGATACCAGATTGATCCAAAGTAAACACAGGATATCTTCTTCCTGTGCTTATTCTTGCATGTGACCTACTACATTCTTATGTGTTCACCCTTACATTCTTTATTTTATATATATATATATATATATATATATATAGGCCTATATATTATATATTCTGGGATTAAAAACATTAAAGTTGGCATGAAACAAGTTGTGAAAGTCATGTCTTTCCTTATATTGTGAGATATATCCATGTCAAATGGTAAGATGGGACTTGATTTTGTCCATCAAGAATTGATTGGATTTGATTGCTTTTGCTGTGATTTCATGTGAGTGGCAGGTATGCCCGCCCTCATGTCAGTAAACAAGTCATCAGAGAAGAGAAGATGGAGAGGAAGTTATTTTGATTAATATGATGGAATATAAATGTTTTTTTTTTTAAATAATGATGTGCACGGATAAATCATTTATAATAAATACTGCATTATTCCATTAAAAAAATTACTTTCAATTTTGGTGTGAAACACGATTTTAAAGTGGACAGACATTTTTGTGTTGCTGTACTGACCATATCAGCAGGTGAAGTTAGCACCTCTTCAGGCAGATGCACAGACATATGAGCAGCACAAGGGCCACACAGCTGGCTGAAATGAGAATGACATGGGCGTTCCTAGCTGTGAAAAAAAACAAAAAAAAACATTAACCAAATAAATCTAATATTCCCAACCGTCTAGAACAGGGGTCACCAAACACGGTCCTGGAGGGACGCTGTCCTGCAGAGTTTAGCTCCAACCAACTCCAACACACCTGCTTGAAAGTTTCTAGTATGCCTAGTGAGATTTTGATTAGCTGGTTCATTGTGTTTAACTGGGGTTGAAGCTAAACTCTGCAGGACAGCGGCCCTCCAGGACTGAGTTTGGTGACCCCTGGTCTATAAAAAAAAACAGACAAAAATAAGAAGAATGTAATATAGTATAGCCCTAAACAGTCGAGTAAGTTTCACTCACGTTTATTCAGAGACACATAGATGGCAGACCCAAGGCCCAGATGATGAACTTCACACTTCACAGGTTCATCGTCCAGTAGTTCAGTCTGCAGTTGAATGGAACTGACCACCATTGTGGTTCCGTCCCCTAGCTGGTAAAATGATGTCACGGCAGGGCCCAGGGTTTGATTATGTCCCTCCACGTTCCAAGAGATCTCTGCAGCAGGACGTGACACGGCTGAGCAGTTCGCCTCAACAATGCCCTGCGATACGGTGACGTAACTGGCCTCAGGTTTGGGTAGGACTAGGAAAATGACATGAAGTTCATTACATATTTAAGTAAGACACTAACATTATAATCTTTTAAACAGTGTTAAGAAAAAGCCCCCAAATTAATTCAAAGACATTACATAGCTGTGGTAAATGAAAACATTGAGCATTATGTGGCTATATATCTATCTTTAACTTGTTTTTTCTCCATTTTCAAAATTAGTATTTTGCAGAGACATTTTTTAAATGTCTGTTGATTCCACTTGCATCAATAATTCTTGTTAAATTTACAGTCCTAATTTAATTATTATTATTATCTTTTTTTTTTATATTCAGACTTAAAATCTGTAGAGATATTTTATGAACTTTTGGTTGGATCTATCCTTTTTAGCTGGGAACCCTTACAACAGTCCAAAGTGTGCCAAATATGTCCAGTACAAATACTGTATTGGTCTTGTTGACTTTTTTGTTGTTGTATTGTAAGTGGTAGCTTCATTCAGAAGACAAAAGAAAGCACTTGTGTTGTTATGCTGATTACAAGCCGTCAGACGTTGGTCATGTCTGCGGCAGACTCCATCAAAGAGGGACTCTGTGACATAAGTCAGATAAAAGAGAAAGAGACAAACCATGACAAGATGAGGGGAAAGTGAGGCTCTGTCCATTTTATTTTTGTGGCTGTGAGAGCTTTTTGGTGACAACAGCCAGACTGTTTGGGGAATATCAACAGAGAGAAAGCAAACACAGTGGAGCTCTGTTCTAGAGGAACAGAGACACAGTAATCGCACTGGCCCTCATCCCAAACTATTCCCTAAACTACAGTCACAGCCCAGCATTAAACTAGTGTCAGCTCCTGATTGTGAGCTTTCTTCCGAAGCAGAATTTACTTTGCAATGAAAAGAATGTTGTCAACAGAGAAACATCCCTTTCCGCAAACATCGCCATAGTAAAAAAGTTGCATGAGATAAAGAATGTTTAATCTGTTATTTATTGTGATACTGCATTGAAACAGGAAACGCTACTGAGCAAAAGTTATCTCTGTAGAAATCTAGTATTATTGGAGTAAACAAGGAACTAATCCATCAAATTAAAGAAACAGCTGACCCAACATTTTGGGTCATTGGTCATTTACCCAAAGTGTCATACAAAGCATCACAAATGTGGTCCATATGAATTCTCACAACCTCTGCCCTGACTCTCTTTGACGTGCTCACCAAGAGAGAGGTAGGCTGCGACCCAATTCGCCAACTTATACTAAAAGTATGTACTCTTTTTGTGAAGAAAAAAGTACATACTTTTGAGTGTGTAGCAAAAGAGTAGACAAGCTTTGGGATATACTACTCCGTCATCTTTAACGGACCGCTCTTTCGCTTAGTTATGTGCATCCTGTAACCGTAAACTGCTCTGTCAATCATCTTGTCACAGTTAAAATCCTCCATTCATTATAACTTAATTTCCTACCGTTTCGGAGAGAAATGTTCACAAAAGTTCACAATGCTGCTGCAGATGAACTATAATGTGGACAACATTGAATAAATACATTTACGTCAGGTTAGATAATGAATCACTCAAACCCCTTTATTTAAACCTCTCTACATAACCGCCGGACTCACTTTTTACTCGTGTTTGTATTTCTAATCGAATCCTCGTCCAACGCGCAATGGGTTGTGGGCAATATTAGCCGTTAGAGTGTGCATCGATCTGCACTTTGGATTCTGACCGGAAATAGTAGACCATCTGGGTATCTTTGGAATACTCATTTCAACATACTATGATTTGGAACGTACTAATTCTTTTGTCCAATACTATTTAGTAGTATTATATAGTCTATAGTATGCGAATTTGGGATTCACCAGTTGTGTCCAAATTGTATCTTTTTGATTTATCATTTAATTATGTTCATAAAAGAGGTTGGTCACACTTTTAGGGTCCAGTTCTCACTATTTTCTAACTATTAAAGGTGCAGTATGTTACAAAATAATGCTTCACGGAAATTGAAGTGAAGATAATGAACAAACGACAAGGAAGCACAAAAAAATTACATAAATACACAACAGTAAATACAAACAAGAGTTTGTTGTTAGTTGCCAACAGCACAGCAGCTCCATACAAACAATGACACTCAAAAATTCAAAGCAACCTCAGTTTTCAGGCCTTTCCACTTAGCACTCTCCAGTGCTGAAAAGCTTCTATAATAACGCGGGTCCTTAAGCTCTTTCCTGATCATAACCCTTCATATTCCAGTGATATTTTTATGAGCTTTTCTCTTTTGTAATGTCTCTCAGCCATCTATCTTTCTACAGTCTTTCTTCAAATCACCCTCTTGCTCGTCTCTCTCCTCCACCGTCATACGCCCCCTAATGCTGATTGGCAACACGTTTGTTGTTGTGTCTGGTTGTGTCGGCCCGACCGACTTTCAAACAGCGTTTTTCAAATACCGCTTACCCCACCTTTAAATATGACTTTTGCATCAGTAGACTCCTAACAGCGAGTTAAGGTAGTTGTTAAGTTTAGATATTGAGTAGGAATTGGGTAGGATTAAGGGATGTATAATATGGTCATGCAGAATAAGGTATTAATATGTGCTTTATTTGTACTAATAAACAGCCAATATCCTAGTAATATGCATGCAATAAGCAACTTGTCTGGGTTATGTTTCGTTTTGTCTTTGTTTTCATTGTGTTCAGTTTCTGTTTGCCTGTTTTCATTTGACCCAGTTTTCCCATGTGTTTCATTGATTAATCCTATTCACCTGTCCCTCGTTAATTAACTAGTCAGCCTTGTTGTTTGCCCTGTGTATTTAAACCCTCGGTTTCAGTTAGTTATTTGTCCTGTATTGTTTAACTTCAATGTGTGCGTGGTTGTGTTTTAACCGAGTAATTCTCCTGTTTATTGTTTTTATTGGTAGATTAAAATTCTATTTGAGTATCTTCATCGTCATGTGCTTACATTACAGCTACCAACCATGACAGAATACAGGACCAAAGACAAGGACTCAAATATGGATTTGCCAGCAGTACAATTGCTCTGCTTAAAACAGCAAGGCAGAACCCTCGAGGACCACACAAGGGATTTTTTACAACTGAAGTTTCTGAGTCCGTTCCAGTGAGAGAAGTTCCCGAGTCTGTTCCAGTGAGAGAAATTTCAGAGTCCATTCAGGTGAGAGAAATTTCCGAGTTCGTTACAGTGAGTAAAGTTGCCGAGCCTGCTCTTGAGAGGGAAATTCCAGCGCACAGCCAAGAGAGCATTGTACTCTCCATAATGGCTCCAGCCCCTAAGTAGTCCAGTGCCAGCTACAGCCACTGAGTCCGCTCCAGTGTTGGCTCCAGCCACTGAGTCCGCTCCAGTGTCGGCTCCAGTCCCTGAGTCTGCTCCAGTTTCGGCTCCAGCCCCTGAGTCTGCTTCAGTGTCAACTCTGGTCCCTGAGCCCACACCAGAGTCCGCTCCAGCGCATGAGCTGGCTCAGGAGTATGATCCAGCCCATAAAGGCGGGCATACACTGTGCGATTTTCGTCCGATTTTGAGCCGAATTCTGACTCGTGCGACTCTTTTTCGGGTCGGGTTTTCAGCTTTGTTGTGTGTCGTTTGTCGTGCAGTGTTCGTGCAGTGTACAGGGAGAAACGAGAGGCTATTAACCTCTCCTGACCAGCAATCGGATGGTCGGATGAATTTCTGGCATGTTAGAAATTTTGGTCGCTCCTCGTGACTATATCGCACAGTTGAAGCAAAGCTACGAACCGATTGCCCTAAACTCAGTGTTTTTTCCCTCAGTGCGCCTGCGCGAAAACAGAAGTTTAACCATTTCATCTGCAGCAAAAAAACTAAACGAAAATGAAAAGAGGGAGATCTTTAAGTATTGTAGTTCAAACTAGCTACAAATTACTGTTGCTTACCTCCAGTTCGTGTTGCAAAATGGATTAACCATTACCCACGTCTTCCAAACCACCTGTGATGTATCTACACCGTGCCTCTTTTATTAATTTGTTAAACAATGTTTTTGAAATAAAGCTGTTTTTAATTTTCATTGATGACTAATTATTGCAGTGTTCGGACATATTATAGACTGTTAATAATGAATTGTATGCCTATAATTCATTGTAATCGACCTAAATGTTTTAGACAATTTTCAATGAGGAGTAGCTAAGCTTCTATGTAATATTTTATTATCCTCACAGCGCGTTGGTTATGCGGTGATGAGCTATGAAATTATTGCGTGGCAAATGAATTATAATAGCCTATCAATTTAATAATAAAAGTAGCCAAGGCCTTCCCTAATAATAATAATACAATAATACTAATAATATTTTAATACATAAATTGGAAATGCTAAATCATCTTGATATTGATAGCTGATGCTTGTTTTGACAATATCTCTGGATACATGATATCGTCTATAGGCGCAACCCGGCACGGGGGTTTATCGCGCTGATTCGCGCATATTTCACACGTATAGTGTGAGCAGTTAAGTCGCAGCTCGGCGTTCGGACCGTATAGTGTAAGCACATAAATCCTGAGCTTTGGCTTTACATCGCATGCAATCTACTCGTTCAGTGTGAGTAGGTATCTTGCTGAAATCGCACAGACATTGCACAGTGTATGCCCGCAAGCCAGCTCAAGAGTCTGCTCCAGCCCATTGGCCTGCCCCGGAGAGTCCCCAGCCATAGTGGCCAAGCCAAGCTCCCGGGTCTTAGTGCCATTGCCTCCAGTGTTCCCTGAACTACCGGTACCTCCCTGGTCTACTATACTACCAGTACCATCCTGGAGGCTACCTAGCTTGCCCTCATTCCTCTGGTTACCTGCCACGATTCCAGGACGCCCCCCTCCCTCCCTGGTTGTACACTTTTTTGGCGCGAGGTCGTGCTTTCCAGGAGGGGTGAGTAATGTCAGTGTCATGTTCTGTTTTGTCTTTGTCTTCATTGTGTTCAGTGTCTGTTTGCCTGTTTTCCTTTAATGTATTTTTCCCATGAGTTTCATTGATTCATCCTTTTCACCTCTCCCTCATTAATTAACTCGTCAGCTCCTTTGTTTATCCTGTGTATTTAAGCCCTCCTGTTTATTGTTTTGATTCTTGGATTAAACTTCTATTTGAGTATCTTCATCATCGTGCACTTACATTGCAGCCACCAACCGTGATACAACTAGTTAATAGTGAGAACTGGACTAAAGTAAAACTAAAGTGTTACCAAGAGGTTTGAATGATTTATTCACAAATTGGACGGATCTGATAACTTGATTCAGTCACAGTGGTTATAAAGTAAAAAAAACAAAAACATTTTGGTATGTTTGACACACAAAGCTATCCCATGGCTTCTGACCTTGCAATATAGACCTTGAGAAGCATGAACTACATTTATAATACTTTTATGGCTCTTTTGCATCCTTTTTGAAGCTTGAAGTCTTCAGTCCTTATACATCGTGATGGCATGGAAAAGAGCGACCAAGACAGTCTTCAAAATTTCACAGGTTGGTATGTTGGTATGTGGTATTAACACTTCTTACTTAAAAAATTGTTTCTAGGCTTGTCACTGACTTGTATTGTTCATTTTTAATTTGTCTTTTATATTTAGTATGCTTCTTTATTAGTTGATTTCAGGTTTTACCTTTGTAGGAACATTTGGTCACAACAATGTAGGCAAAATGTGAACGACACGCACACAAACACATTATCTTCCTTCCTCACTTGCACTTTGTCTCTCCACTTCTTACACATACACCCACTCAGAGATACACTTAAAAACCTGTGTATGACCCTGAAGACAGACAAAAGGGGCTGTGAAATACCCAAACAACCCTTGCGGAAAAAAGCACATTGATTTTCCATTTGCACACGTGTTCACATATTGTGCATACGTGTGAAAATGTTCCAAACCCACACGTGTGATTTAGTGAAATGTGAAATGTATGTGCCTTTAATAGCTGTAACGGCTTAATTCTGTGGCACTGTTATTTAGAAACATCCTTGTGGATAACATATCAAAATGTATACTGATTCAGAATTTTAAAACATTTATCATAGAAGAGGTATATTCAATCTATTTTATGAATTGCATTTTTAGTGTGCTTTTTATTTGAACTAATTAATAGATCATGACAAAAAATGCCATTGACTCTTATACAGAAATACATGAATTTGTTTCAGGGGTGCTCAATCCGGTTCCTGGAGATCTAACCGCATTCAGCCCAAATAAATCACACCTGAACCTTATAATCAAGGATTTGGGTTAATTAAAAAATTACGGACAGGTGTGTTTGAGCATTCCTGATTTATTCCAAACATATTAGAGACTACCCAAATACATTTCCTTTATTTTAAAGCAAATAAAGGTCACACATTATATTGAGTGTCTTTAACTAGTATGTGTTTACATTATTTTTATTTATTTTTTTTAAGTTTCTTATTTATTTATTTTATTGTGTTTGTGTTGTTTTGCAAAACACGTTTGCTGATATTGAGGTGGGACAGGTTTTGTGGTATGGGTGAGTTAAGGTGTAAGGGAAGGGTCAACAGTCTAATTATAGATGTAATTTCAGAAAATAATTACAGATGTAATTATATGAAGATATTTGTTAAATATAAGTACAATGTAAAAGCATGTATGTACACAATGAGTGCATTTTATGAAATTATTACACAGTAGTTAAGGACACTTAACATAAAGTGGTACCCAAACAAATGTGTCTATAAGCTATGTTATTATACTGCCATTTGCACTTACCATAAACAGACAAGCAAGCTGTTGCACTCTTGATGCCATCTGGATACGAGTGGAACTCGCAGGTGTAACAGCCCTCATCTTCTGTCTGAGCCTGGTGTATGGAGAGCTTGGACTGCCCAAGTGAGGGATTTAGAGTTACCCGACCATTGAAAGGGGTCTCAACGATGGGTCTGTCATTCTTGACATAAGAAGCAACAGTGGCGGTGTCCCCTTGCTCAGCTGTTTTTTTCCATAAAACCTGCTGGACTCGCTTACTGAGAATGTACTTGCACAAAAGAGAAACCGGCTTTCCACTCACAACTGTTTTATTGTCCATCAGTTCCACAGTTGCTGGAAGGAATAAAAAAAAATAAAAAAAAATCATAAAGTGAAGAGACTTTACATGCTCAAATCTGTCATAATTTACTCAATGTCATTTCAAAGCTGTATGACACAAAAGAAGTGTTGATATTTTATTATTTATTATTTGAGATTATTTTTTCAAAACATTTTGATGACAAAATTTTCATTTTTGGGTGAACTATTTCTATAAGACCATGTTGCAGTGAATACTTGTACTATGCATGACATTAGTGTCAGGATTATGCACCTGTCTAGTTAACTTATGAGTTTTGGTTAAGTCCTCATTGTTTTCTGTTTCTCCTTGCCTTGTATGTTTCTATAGTCATTAATTGAGTTACTCAGGTCTTGTGTGTTACGTTAAAGATCTCTGTGAGTATTTAACCCCTCAGTTTTCTCAGTGATGTGTTCCGTGGTGTCTTCCGTGGTGTCTATGTAATGTGGTTGTGTTTTCCCCTGAGCTTCTCCTGTGTTCATCTGTGGATTATATTAAAGACTGTTTCCTTTTGAGCTACTCGTCTTAGTGTGCTATTTTTACTATAGCCATGTGTGACAGTTAGCATACACCCATTGCTTTCATTTTAAACCACACTCAGGCTGATAAAATGTAACAAATATCAAACCCTATGGCAGCTTTTATCTGATCAAGACTCTTGTGGTTTTCATGATAGTTTTTTGTCAGTAAAGAAGGCCAGGCAGAAAAGTGGTTCTCACCACTTCCTGCTTGGGCATTATTTACAACAATTCTTCAATGTCTTGCGAGCGCAATGTGACAAAAACCAATAACAGTTATTCATTATGAAACCATCTTAGTGCAGGTCTAGAAAATAGCATTTCCTCTGTTTGATGACACTTTGATGAGTGATATTTCCTTTTAAATTCATATTTTTTTATTATATACTGCATATAATATATATCGTTGATATTTAAAAAAAAAAAAAGTTTGAAAGAGATTACCAAACCTCACCCATTAGTGAAAGACATGTCCTTCCTCTCTGCTGCCCGGTTGGGTACACATCAAAAAGACACTGGTAGCAGCCCTCGTTGGCTGGCCCGGCTCTTCCAATGGTGATGACACTGGCGTGAGCTTGACCTACTGTATGCTGTGAAAGCTTGACTCCATCTTTGAGGATGTTGTCATACTTATCAGGCTCGTAGTGAACTATAGTTTTATTTGTCATGTCCATCCACAGAACTTGTTTTAAAGCCTCCCCTGTCTCCATTGTAATATTGCAGGCCAGCATGAAGGGAAGTCCAGTCATCGCCTGCAGATGAGATGGTGCAAGCACCTTACCTAGGACATATCGACAAAACTGATATCATTTAAAATGTTTAAATAATTAAGTAATAATATGCTATCTAATAAATGCATCTACCTCTTCTTTAATGAGCAATTTTTAACATTTTGAATTCAACTTTATTTTGTTATTTTAAGGGGGTATAATGTATAAAATGTCAGGGTGATATAACTGTCCTAATATCACAATGAAGAAAAATACCTATTAAAATAATTACATTAGAAAAATAAAATAAAACTAAGTATTTTGGCATAATCTTTTACTTTATTTATATATTTATATATAAAAAACTATATGAAGAGTTCAGATGCAAAAGCCTCTAAATGCCATCTGAAATTTTCTTATAGAATGATCATTTTTATCAAGCTTGTATATTTAAGTTCAGTAATTTCACTTAAAAGACAATTAATAGGTTTATTATTAAGCCATTTAAGTGAAATTATTGAATTTAAATATACGAGCTTGATAAAAATGATCATTATATAAGAAAATTTCAGATGGCATTTAGAGGCTTTTGCATCTGAACTCTTCATATATATATATATATATATATATATATATATATATATATATATATATATATATATATAATTTATATAAATTGTCTGCCAAGTGGTGCAATCAACATGCAGAAAAAAAAAAAAAAACATTAAAAAGTACATTTATGTCATAAAGGACTCCTGCAGACCATCTCATCATGACTTTGTTTCAAGGTTGTAAAATGTCAAGTGGCGAAGCTCTCCAAAATTGTAAAAATAATGATTAGGATGTGTACACTCACATGTAAAGAAGGCGTAAGGTAAACATGTTATAAATTTTTATTTAATGTTTACACAACATGATATAAAGTCACTAAATAGATTTTTTTTCTTAAAGCTGCAGTCCGCAGTTTTTCCTCTTTGTCGCCATCTCTGTTCGAAATCTGCAATTGCAGCTATTCGCAGAATTATCAACTTTATGTGGGTTGTGCATCGGCACGGCACAGCGCGGATGAATCCAATGTTTTGAGGAGAATGTGCGACTGTCAGTCACCGCGCTGGTGGTGTTGATAGTGCCATTCGCAATCACAGATCCTACTTTTTGGAAATATGAACAACATAAGAATTTTCACCGGAAAATGTCGTCTAAACAAGTAAGTAACATCCACTTTTGTTCTGACCAACTAAGGGGAAAAAAGCATTGCAGTAAATCACGCCGATTAAATCTAACGATCACTTATCATATCACGTCAAACCGTGCAAATTATACTTTGTGTAATTGTTAATGTTAACAACATCAGCATTGCGTGACTACATTTAATGCCCTTCCGATATTTGTCCTTGTTTTCGCATGGGCCGGTTGCAGTTTCTTTATTTCTGTAGCTACTCCGAAGTGTGAAGTATTTTGCGTTTTACAACGGGTGAATCTCCAGTTGTCACTGGTGATTGTCGTTTGAACCTTTCTGGATCCGCCATCAAATTGATGTCTAATTATATCAAGTGCTGTGAGAAAAGGCTATAAATCTCCACCTCCAACACCCTCACACGCAATATAGCCTACAAGCTGAGACACCTTCTTTATGTGGACAGATGTGACGTAATGATGCAAAGACATGCTCGAATTTCCCGCGGAAATCCACCAGTACGACTGGAATTAAAAACATTATTACAAGCTTACCATTTTGAATCAAGCTACGGCAAGCAGATAGTTTTGAACACTGGTTGGTTATGTACTTGCTCAAAAAAATTATTTTGGATAATTTTTAACCCAAAAAAAAGCTACGGACTGCAGCTTTTAAAAATGGCATAATTTGATCTAACCTATACAAAACCAGCATTCTTAAGAACCCACGTTTTAAACTACAGCAGGCAACATTTGAAGTGGATCAAAACCTTTCATCAAAGTTATACATGAATTTTGAACAATACCAGTTCTTGTTTTAGGACAACTTTGATGAACTTTTTTTGATCCACTTCAAATGTTGACTACTGTAGATGTTAAAAGATTTTCCTGTTCTTTATCATGGACAGAGCTCATATATTCTAATGCTCAGAAAGGAGACTGGACAGGCACCTTGTAGCCGAGAGAGCAACATCAGTGTCACCCAGACTTGCAGGGATATTGCAGACATAGATCCACTCATCTTGACCTGCAGGAAGATCGTTTTTACTGTGGTCAATGAAGTAATGGGCCAAACAAATATTTAAGTAAGACAAAGAGTGTTTAACCAAACAGATTTCCAGAATACTGTCTGTATTAGCCATGTGCATTAAAGCAGACTCTACATAAACAAATTTCACAACGGCATAGTTAATTACAACAAATAATCAAGCCAGTACCGCATTAATGAGTATTGCTACATTCTGAAAAATGTCTTAGCAAATCTAAAAAAATAAATGGCATACTTACAGCCACAGGTTTGTAAAGAGCAGACAATCCACACATCAGCAGTTCAGCTCCTCAACAGCCATTGCTTTATAGAGAAATGAAAGATAAAAAAAAATAAAAAAAGATAACTTCTGATGTCAAACAAATAAGAAGTTCTGGTTCTGTTGAACAGATATATTTCTATTTGGTAAGGGAAGTCATCTAGCATATAGCTCAAGTCTAAATCAGACTTTAAGGAAAATATTTGTCCTAGAAGTCTGGTCTGTTTTGGAATTTGAGGATTCAGTGCACTATTTATGGCACTCTCAGGGGCCGCGGTGCAATTCAGCATTTTTGGATTATTTTGAAATTTGATTACTGTTTGCCAGGTTTATTTATGGCATGAAAAGGAAAATCTCTAACCATCTGCATCCTGTCAAGGTTTATTACCTTTATAGCGCTTTAACAACAGTTTGGGTAACAAACTCACACTTTGTTGTCTAGACTAACATTAACTTGAGAAAATAGCGTCTCTTGCTTTTTACACAAACTATATGATTAAAATCACTTGTGGCTAAACACTGCCAGTAAACAGACATAAAGAGTGGTGCTGGCAGATGATTTCTGGGCCACAGGCAAATACTTCCAGGCAGCCACACGCCCCTACTGACCTCAAATGAAAGATCGGTTGAGCCATTTTTTTATATACTGTATATATATATATATATATATATATATATATATATATATATATATATATATATTGCAGTCTTTTGTTTTGTTTTTTGTTTTGTTAGAAACCCATTTGAAAAAAAGAAACTAGCTTAGCTTTATTTTATTTTTGCTTTAAATGGTAAACAACTGACTTTACACTGTTTGTTTTACAACTGATAAATTATATATAACATTTTATAATATCATCCATTAACCATCTTTTAACAAACATTATATAGATAAATTAAATAGATCTGTAGTTGGATCGATCTATAGTTTATATCAGGCAAAATGATTTGAATGAAAGTCTGTGATATACAAAATATTACTCAAGACTATAATGCTTTCTGGCTCTTTCACTATAATAGAAAATATCATTAAAAGTTCCTTAACTAGAGTAATTTAGAGGAAGAACGAGCAGACTGCATAAGTAGACCTGAAACAACCTAGAATTTATGCATGGGTCTACAAGTAGGCTAGTCACATTTTGATTATTATTCCTGTAATTTAAAAAAGAAAATTAAATGATTGCAAACAGTTGTATTAAATAAAACTAATAAACTATATAAATCTATTTTTAATACAGTAGGCTACAATGTTTAAAATATGCGACTCACCTTGCAAAGCATGGCCGCGTTCTTTCGTGTTGGTAAATCCTTTGCCTCGGAGTTATTCTGGCATGTGTGTTATTCGGGATACGAATGGAAGTGGAAGTGAGGAAGTTTGGCCATCCAATCGTGGGATGCATAGCAATCAGTGTTTAGAAAGGCCCAGTGACGTTCAGTGGATGGAAGCATGCAATTACTAATTACCGAGTTAACAGCGACATCTAGTGGTGTGAGCCATCTGTACAAAAACATCTTTATAATTATTTTCAATAAACATGACAATAATCACTTACATATCAAAATACAGTAACACTTTATTAAAGAATATACAACAAATAGAAAAAAAATGGTAACACTTTACAATAAGGTTCCATTTGTCAACATTATACAAGATGTAATTATGAAAAAACAACAACTTCTAAGGCATTTATTAATCTTAGCTAATGTTAATCTCAACGTTTATTAATACATTATTCAAATCAAAAGTTGTATCTGTTAATATTATTTAATGGACCTGAGCAGACATGAACTTACAAAGATTAATAAATATTGCAACACGTATTGCTCATAGTTGATGTTGGTTAATGCATTAGCCAATGTTAACTAATGGGCCTTATTATTAAAGTGTTACAGAGGACAGTGATCAGAGGACTCAAAAGCAGAAAGTTAGTGAGAACAGAGTTTATTTGCACACTTCGGCATAAAAACCTTGTGAAGTGACACACGTGAACACATAACGAAGAGTGTGGGAACTCCAGGGGCCTGTTGCACAAAACTAGGATAAGGGATTAAGCCAGGATATCTTGGTGATCCTGGCTCAATTGATCCATAATCCGGTTGCACTAAAGCTGGATAGGGGGCAGGAGGATATGTTATGGTATAAATTACCATGGAGATTTATTCTGTGGAGCTAGCCTGCTCCAGACCAGGCTAAATTCCAGGATCTATTTAATCTCATCCCTAATGTCAGTCAGCAGTCACCACAAATGGAAACCAATAGTTATTTCACTGCTCACTATACATTGTTATCACATATAACTAGACCCACTGTCATTATTTAAACGTTTGTGATCATTAATTTCAATCATTTTGGATAAATAATGATTTTTAGATGATGTTGCTATCATTAGATAATTTACAGTTTCCCATAGACTATAAGGCTATATATAAAATGATAGAATATTAGGGCCACAGAGGGAAAAAAAAGACAAGTCATAATATTGTAACCAGTTGTTTTAAAGGAGGACAGTTGTTAAAATGACAGATGTGGGGCATTTCGTGAAATTGTACTTCAGTATGGTTTCATAAACAAAGACATGCCGATGTGCCAGAATATTAAGTATCACATTGTCATAAGTATCAAAACTGTAAAAAGAATATAGCTTTTCTGCAGAAAGAACCAGCCTCATAAATGTATGACTTTATCCTTTTTCCTCAGTGTGGCCCTAGTACTCTGTCATATAAACAAATACACAAATACACATTCCATATGAATATAAAAACACAATGTGTAACATTATGTTCCTTTATTGAATAAGGACAAAACAAAGCAGGTAAACCATCAGCTCCTTTCGAAACTGAAGTCACAGTGACTCTACAAGATGGAAAGCACAGAATCAAAGCATATTATACAAAATGATACATACACATTCAAAGGTCTGTATATAACACACCCTGCATGTCTGCACACTAAAATAAATGCAGGACAAATCCATACACATCAACTGAACAGACAAATGAATGGATGCAGTAGCCTCCCTGCAGCCTTGTATTACACACATACCGCACAAACATCATAAGAGGCCAAATTCGTAAAAAAACAAACCCCAAAAAAAACCAAATTCCTCTGCCACCGCAGGACATATTTAACCAAAATTGAAAGCACACATACTAACTAAAATACAACACATATTGGTCCCTCAGCAGCCGACCACTGTCGTCATCAGGGAAGATTGCCGGATTGTCCCAGTCCATGGCTGGTGGCACTCTGGGGGCCCTCTCCTTCCTCAGGCAGGCCACATTGTGGAGGACAGCACAAGCCACAGTAATATCACATGCCCTAACAGGGCTGACCCTTTGTATTTTCTTGATTTGCTAAATGACCTAGCAAAATAAGTATAGTTTAGACAAAAAATATAAACTTTAAGTAAATGTGTGCTTAAAACAAGCAAAAAAATTAAAAATCTGTCAATATAATAAGAAAAATTCTCTTGAAATAAGTTTACTTTTTCCATAAACACTTAATTTTAGAAAAGTTCTCGTTTCACTGGCAGATTTTTTTGCTTATTTTCCTAGGTAATTTTGCTCAAGAAAATATTTAAGTTTTTTTTTAGATATTTTTTTTTTCTGAAAACAAGACAAAAATACTAAGTAAGAAAGACATTTTTGCAGTGCAGTGAGCAACCGACCTTGGGTCCTTTGAAAGGCGCTATATAAATTAAAGTGATTATTATTATAGCTCATCTATTTATTCAATTAAATTTTATTTATATAGCCCTTTTCACAATTGTTTCATTCTGTCAAAGCAGCTTTACATTAATAAAAGCAGGAGAAACACACAAAAAAAAAAAAAACGGTGGACAACATAAGAAGCAGAGTACAACGGCTAAAGGCCAATTTATACTTCTGCGTCGAGTGTACGCCGTAGTGTACGTCGTAGGCTACGCACGTAGGCGACGCCGTCGTGAGCATTTATACTTCTGCGAATGTCTGTGTTGCTCTGCAGTTACACCGCCGAAACGCTAGTTGGCGCGGGTGGGTTTTAATGTTCCAGTTCCACTGTGTTTACATTCCTCGCGGCTATTTTGAGTTTAGGTTTCTACGAGCAATGGCGACTGAAGGAGTCATACAGATGGCTGTATTTCCGCACTTCTTCAAGCAATCTCTCGGTCAGTTGGTCTATTGGCTCTTCACTGATCTTCGGAATTTAAAAATGGCGGGCGGGCGGTGCAGAGTGCAGAAGATCATTCCGGAAATGCGTAGGAGGAAACGCGATGCTATCCAGCCGACCAATCACAGATCTTGCGGTCCGCGTCGCCGCGACGCGTAGTTACATTTTTGAGGAGGTGCGCGTCAGGGTACGGCGAAGGGTACGACGTATGGTACACGTCAATGCGTATGCTACGCCGTACCTTCTACGCGAACCCGACGCAGAAGTATAATTTGGCCTTAAGATTAAACCGTACTGAGCGTAGTAACGTTAAATAATAATGTAAGGCTTTAATAATAATTTATCATAGCTTTATACAGTGTGATGGAGTTACTTTACACAATTTCACTCATATCTGCAGTGCATTTCAATTAAAAATTTAACAGTTTCATAATTACAGTACAACTGCGTTTTTGGAGATATGAATTAAATATTTGAATTGTAATTGTGATGTTTCAGCGGAGCGGTGAGTGTGTAATTGTGCACTACTTACGCATTCAGGCGGTCTGCAATACTTTGCCACGCTTTTTCTCTTTGCTTTATCACTGTGGCGGTGTTGCCTTTCTTCTTAATTATATCTTTTACCTCCTCGTATGCCTCCATGAGGATTTGTGCTTCCGACGGGGAAAAGTACGCGGCTCTAGTTGCCATGGTAAATCAGTTAATCTGTGATCTGTGGCGGGGTCTATTTGAGTGAGCCGTGAGCGCGCACCTATCCAGGATTGGTTTCACCTGGCTTAATGAATCCGTGTCTGCTCATCCTGGCTTGGTCTTTGTGCAACCAATTAAGCCTGGACGCACATGTTTTGGCTTCATTGAGCTCAGCTGAGTCATTTATCCCGGATGTCTTAATTCTACTTTTGTGCAACAGGCCTCAGAGCTTACCATACAGCCAACAACAGACACACTGGCTGAGGAGACTGAGATGAGACAGAGGAACAGTGAGAGAGCGAGAACAACGTTTACGTGAGGGAAGTTTGAGAGGGATGTCCTGGGAGATAACCAGACCTTCTGACAACACAACGCTACGTATGGCAACGTACACAGTGACGTAATGACGTCGTTCGCTGGGCTCTCTAGTCAGTGGAAAAACAAACAGGTTCTGAGAAGGTTCGCAAGTTGAACCAACTTTGAACCAGCACCAGTTCCGAACCAGTTATTTTTTGGTGGAAAAGGGGTAACACAGAGGCGTCTCTGAATAAATGCATGTGCGAATGGAACAACGACGTCAGATTCTTGGGAGAGGAATAACGTTGGCTGGTAGACTAAACAGCACTGGAAGGGAGACAAACCCATAGACGAGACCAGGAGGGAGTTATGCAAGTACTCGAACCTGGTTAATTTGGAACTAAAAAGATGACGGTTCCGCAGATGCCACACAGTGCAAGACCCTCTCAAGATCTTGGTTAGCATGTTCGGCCTGACCGTTCGCAGTCGCCCAGAGCTGTCGACAGAACTCTGTCCAAAACTTAGGCTACGTCTACATTAATCCGGATACATTTGAAAACGGCGTTTTCGTTTATAAACGCTCTCCGTCCACACTAGCGGTTTCAGGCGTTTTCGGACGTTTCAGTGTGGATGAGAAACTTTTGAAAAACGCCTGAAAACGCTAAATTCACCTTTACTGCGCATGCGTAAAACCCCACAAAAGATCACTGATATGATTCAGATGGAAAAATAAATAATGAAGTTATCGCGCAATTCTTCTGACAGGATCATTTTATTTAGTAAAATATCTCACCATTCACTGATGTGGTCCAGGTCGTACGCAGTCACCAGATGTTTGGTCTAAAACGCAACTGCTCTCATGTATTGCTGCAGGACAGCAAATGTGAGTAAATTCTGTCATCTTTTCAGGACTGTGATATGAAGAGTGTGCAATGTAGAATATTTTTAGCAGCAGTGTGAAAGTGAATAGCACATAACAGGCACAATGAATCTATTGGTACAATATGCGTCACATGAATAAATTTACGTCATCGCTTTTAAATACCACCGGTTTCACAGTCCACACTACAACGCGAAAACGGCGTTTTCAAATGTATCCACTTTGGAGAGCGTTTTCAAAAAAGCTTCGTTTTCATTAATAAAAACGCTGTCTCAGTGTGGACGGAAGGTGGAGAAAAATATACGTTTTCAAACGAGAACGTATTAGTGTGGACATGGCCTTAGACACAAACTGGGGACCCCTGTCAGAGACCATATTCATGAATGCGGAAAACATGATCTTAGACAACAGTCGCTGTCTCCCTCGCTGAAGGCAATTTGGGGAGGGGAATAAAATGGGCCGCCTTCGAGAACCTGTCCACCTCTCCTGAAGAAGTCCACAGCTATGTTTGACTAGGGCCTCGAAGGGACAGGCATCGGTTGGAGTATCCCTGCCCTAGTCGATAGGAGCCTTTGCACGCAGCAGAAACCGGACAGGCCAACGCCAACTGAAGAGTGTCTTGCACATGGACGGCCACCAAAACCGCAAACTTGATTAAACTGCAAGTACCAGTCGCTCCGGGGTGGCAAGCTAGTTCGGATGACACTGTAGTCACTGTAGGACGCTAGTTCGGACCGATTCAGGCACAAACAACAGGCTCTCAGGGGCACTCTGCAGGAACCGTGACGTTGCGCAGAGCAGTGCGGACTCTGGACTCCACCCCCAAGATGACCACCGCTAACACCTGATCGGGAGGCAGAATGGTCACAGGAAGGGTGGGTCTAGCCTCAGCGAGCCTGTCATGAAATTAGTCATTTAACGGTGTGGATGTATTCTTAGGGTACTGAAGGGGATGGATTTTGGAATCCATTGCTGCTAAAAATATATATCTAATGAGTGATTATAATCAAGGTATTAATCAATATTTTTCCTTCTAAGTATCACATGAGTTGAATGACTTCTCTAGGCTTATGAGATTTTACTTTGTTATAGAAGTTACCAGTGTGATTACTGAAATGCTCTTTTCATGTATTCTCTAATGTCTGTATTTGATACCTGAATTCAGTAACAGTGCTTGCTTATTTAGCCCGGCTTCCAGAAATGAATTATGGATTTCTTTAACATGTCAATACATTTATCTGCTTTTCTAGGGTACCCTGACAACTATGGTCATTGAAGTCTATAGTTTAAGGGACCATTTC
Source organism: Leuciscus leuciscus (assembly GCF_965113295.1). Taxonomy (NCBI): domain Eukaryota; kingdom Metazoa; phylum Chordata; class Actinopteri; order Cypriniformes; family Leuciscidae; genus Leuciscus; species Leuciscus leuciscus. The sequence continues at coordinate 34,482,500 of NC_138727.1, read as the reverse complement.
TCAGTTAAAGCCTTACTTTCCAGTTATATTAAAGTGTCCTCTCCTTGAGAGAAAGAACGCATTATCTTGATGTTTTGAGACGACTCTCCTGTTTATAGTTAGAGCCTGGCCAGAACCAACCTTGAAGAAGCTGTGTGTCGGTGTGTGTGTTAGTCTTCATGGTTACAAGTTAAGGAACAACTGACATTATTGGAGATTGACTCCATTGTAATGACGTAGCTTAGACCTTGGTGAAGGGTATAATTGCTGTGATCTTTGTAACTGTAAGTGGAGCGGCCTACAAACTCCTTGGGAGTCTTGAAGCTGACTTCTGCTGATGAAACGGCAAACTATCTTAAGTAAAACTTTTCTTTATTTTATTATAATTCTGACTCTTGTCATTTCTGGTTCTGGGTATTTGACTGTAAATCCCTGAAAAAAAAAAAAAAAAGTGCTAAAAACGGAAAAGTTTTTTCTTTGTACAGATGACAACGTTATCAAATCCCCATTCACAAGGATCCGCGAAAACGACAAAAAATGCTATTCACAAGTTCACACTTAGAAATAAGTCAGATAGAATAAATGCGTATTTGGCGTGCTGTCTGAGGAGAGGGCTCCGGGCTCGGTATTCGGCCCGAACCCAGAGTACTCCCCCCGTATTCCTGGCTGTGAAGAAAGAGCCAAGCGTGAGGAGTCGGGGTGGTGGAGGGATGCTGGAAAACTGTCAAGGAATGTTAGGTGAGTTGACAGAGTGGATATATATATATATATATACTTCTTGTCATGCTGATTAGGGTAGACGTAATTGTTTGATGACAAGTAGACTTGGATTGATTATCTGAACGTGCTCCTCCCGAACTTTGTTTATAAAACATCATTTATTCATGCCAGACAAGTAGTTGGCGATGTCACTTTGTAAAGAAAGATGCGCATGTGTACATACGCATTCTTTTACTACAGTGCACTTTACAAGCTGAACGCACATGCCTCTCTTTTTTTTGGTCCGATTTTCAGTCTAAGGATGTTAATCTTGATAATTAGGGCCCGAGCCCCGATGGTGTGAGGACCCTCTTGGAATTGCTCTGTTTATTTTACTGTATTATTACTTTGTCTTCTGGGTAAATTTCATCTTCACAAAGCCAGAAACATTCACTGTTATCCCAATTTTAGAATGTTATCCTCTAATATAAAATCCCCTTTTTACTTCCTTTAAGAAAATGTCAAAACCTTTGAACACACTTTGAAAACATTATCCTTGAGTCTGTTGTAAGTAACCTTTAATTTTTCATGATGACAAAATGTTATATTGTGTTAATTTGTGTAATTCTTATAACCACTTGTGATGATGTCCGTATGGGTCTGAGCCTGTGGCGACCCACATAAATGTTTTCGAGTGGAGGAGAGATCAGTCAGAGGAAGGGCTACCTGGCTAGAATTCCCAATTAACACCCTGTAAAAAATTGGCGAACCCCAGAAATCGCTGGGCCGCTCTACGACTATCTGGGGTGGGACAATCAGCAACTGTTTTTACCTTAGCGAGATCCATTCAGATACTCTCTGGTGAAAGAATGAATCCCATGAACGGAACCGACCGTGCATGAAAGTCGCACTTCTCCACCTTGGCGAATAAGTGATTCTCAAGTAGCCGCTGGAGCACAGACATCGCTTGATGTGCAGGACATGGTCGCGCTCGTTCTGCCAGACGATCATGATGTCGTCGAGGTAAACAAATACAAAGTGGTTGACCATGTCTCTGAGCATGTCATTGATGAGTGCCTGGAAAAGGCATGACCAAATATTCAAGGTACCCTGTGGGGGTGTTAAAGGCAGTCTTCCATTCGTCCCCGAACTAGGTGATAAGAATTGCTGGGGTCCAACTTGTCCAAAAATGTCCAAAGGTCCAAAAATGGTCTCCCCCTGCAAGAGTTCGAAGGGCGATGACATCAACGGCAAAGAATTGCGATTCTTCACCAAGATGTCATTCAACCCCCAATAATCTATACAGGGGTGCAGCGATCCAGCTTTCCTCTCCATGAAGAACCCTGCCCCAGCTGGAGAGGAAGAGGTTCAAATGATGCCAGCTACCTGAGAATCATGAATATACTTCTCCATGGCCTTCCTCTCAGGCCTGGAATGAGAGTAAAGGCACACCCTAGGAGGAGAAGTGCCAGACAACAGATCTATCGCACAGTCGTATGGGCGGTGCGGAGGAAGAGATGAAGCTCGGAACTTACTGAAAAACTCTCTTAAATCATGGTAAGCCTCCAGTACATTCGTCAGGCTCCTCCTGGAACACAGAACAAGACAGTACAGGGGAAAACGCAGAAACCAAACATTTTGATAAGCAGAAGGGCTCCATGCCAACACAGAATTAAGAGCAAGGTCAATGTGAGGGTTATGTAAAGAAGGACTACACGCCTGCACACATATATATTCAAATGCGCATACCTTTGGACTGAACACGTAATGCGCATGTGCGCGATGTCTGCGATTTCGCGGGTTTGCGTTTTTGAGGTTTGCGCAGATATAACGGATAATCGTTTGCACCTTCGAACCTATTTCAGGGAGTGCGTTCTCGAGACAGCAGGTACAGTTTTGTGTGGCTGGGCGGCCGGAACACGTTAAGGGTTTTCATGTTAGAAAGGTGTTGTGTTAGCAGCCCCTAAGTTAATAACTAATGATCTTCGCAACGGAAGTGAATCAATCAATCAAAACTAACTTTAGCTGGACAATAACTTTATCCTAGAGCTTTTGTAAAGCCTAAAGAATCTGTTACGGTTATTTCCTATTATTTCTGTAAAGCTGCTTTGAAACAATCCATATTGTTAAAAGCATTATATAAATGAAGGTGATTTGACTTGACTTGACTTATGCTTGACCAGTCAGGTGTGTCCAAAAACCACTGGAGTGGAGGGAGAGTGAATGAGGAGAAGGAAAATCTCCTCAGCATGATTGCCTGAGAGGATGAGAGTATAATAAGCTTGGTGGAATGAGTAATCCTAGTGAGATGGGTGCCGCAGAGGATCCTGGCAGAAATAGGCTCGGCCAGAGGAATAGGCGAAACACCAATGCATGCATCCAGCCCGGTGTCCATGAAGTGAGTAACCCCATTAAACTGGAACGACCACCAGAGGGCAGCCGAGTATCAGTGACGCTTACCGTGCTCCATCCCTTGAACGGTAAGCTCCGCTCATTCACTGGACACGAGGCTGTAAAGACATAGGTTGTTGGCAAGACTATAACCCCGTTCCATGACAGTCAACCGGGCTCTCCTGACCTGAATTTACTTGTGTCACCCCCTGCTCCTGAGGCAGCGTGAGTGAAAAAATTGGAGACACGCCCCTTTGAGGCAGGGAACGGAGAGCTATTCGGTTGTCAACACAGATAGTGAGATTGATTAATCCGTCAAGACTGGGGGCAACTTCAGTGAATAAATCTCATCCTTGATGTACTCGGCTCTGTGAAGGAAATTATCCCATTGGGCCTTGGCATTCCATTCACAAGCGTGCGGAATTCAATAAAGAAATCTGAAACAGACCGACCTCCCTTTTGCAGTAGTGACAATGCCCGCGCTGCATCGGTTCCCAGAGTGGATCGGACGAAAACCTTGCGAAATTCCTCAGAAAAATCATTGAATGAGGTACATGTCCATTGTCCCACATGGCCGTTCCCCATTCTCTCGCTTGGCCGACCAGGAGCATGATGGTGAATGCCACTTTAGATTGCTCCATGGGAAAACAGGAGGGCTGGAGTGAAAAAGTCAGAGAGCATTGTGACAAAAAGGACCGACATGAATTAGGCTCACCGTAGTAAGGAGCAGGTGAATTCAGGTGAGGTTCGGCACGATGCAGAATGGCCACATCGGGGTCGGGAGGAGGCGGAACAATAGGAGCCACAGGAGGGTTGGTCTGCAACTGCTCAAGCCGTTCCGTGAGCAGGTTTAGCTAGAGAGATGTTTCAGAGAGGGCACGGCGAGATTCTATCCAAATATGCGGTGAACAGAGGACTCAAAAGCAGAGAGTTAGTGAGAACAGAGTTTATTTGCACACTTCGGGCAATACAACCTCCAAAGTGAAGTGACACATGTGAACACATAACAAAGAGTGTGGGGACTCCAGAGCTGTCCGTGCAGCCAACAAAGGACACACATGCTGAGGAGAGCCACTCATGTTGCGTCTAACGGGTTGAGACAGGGGAACGAGATAAGACAGAGGAACAGCAAGAGAACAACCAGATGTCACTCCTCATCAAAGTGTCCTGGGCACAGCAGCAAACACAGGAAATGCACAGATGAAACATAGAACAGTACCAAGAACACAAGCCAAAGCATGAATTATCAACTGACAACAAGTGGCAAGCTACAGGTGAGGGAAATCAGCTTGTGATCTGTGTGCACCAGCGCTTCAACAAGTGCTGATTGCCCAGGTCACGAGCTGCTGACAGGACAAACACAGACAAGGGGGGAAGCCGATGATGTACCCTGAACCGTGACAAAAAATTAAAATAAATAAAATAAAACCATCTAGTTTGGCTCAACGCGCTGCAACTGAAGAAAACACATGCAAATAGAAAAATACCCGCAAATTAAGAAAACATCTTCATCAGTTTTACAACACATGTGTGCTCCAAATACTCACAACACAACCAAATACAGAAACGCGCTGCAAACATTCACAACACAACCAAATACAGAAAAACGCTGCAAAAGTTCACAACACGTAACCAAATACAGAAACGCGTTTTTAAAAAAAAGTTACAAAAATTAAATTAAATAAAAAGTAGACTGAGCTATAAGCGTGTCCCAGCCGGGTTCGTCACTTATTGGGGTCCCCTGAAAACATTTCCTTTGTGGTCTGCAGTGCGTTTCTGTATTTGGTTGTGTTGTGAACTTTTGCAGCACATTTCCTTATTTGGTTGTGTTGTAAGTATTTGGAGCACACATGTGTTGTAAAACTGATTTACTGGTGTTTTTTTCTATTTGCATGTGTTTTCTTCAGTTGCAGCTTGTTGAGCTCTCTCGGCCACCGTACATATGATCATCATACAAATAACTCAAAAGCTTCACATGAGTTTCTGCTTTATGCTGTTGTTTTCTCTCCACTATGCCATTAAAACATACACACACACACACACAAAAATAAAATACAATTATTGCCAGTTATATACAGTTACAATTACAATCAGTGTTGCGTAAGTTACTCTAAAAATGTAATTAATTTCTAGCAGCTAATTACATCTTCAACATTGTAATTAGATTACTGTACTAATTACTCTCTCTGAAAAGTAATGTATTGCCCTATACTTCATCCCATATCAACCTCGACCAGTTGAACAATACAAGGATATATATGAATATAAATCAAATAAATAAAAATTGCATAAATTATTCTTGAACTGACCAAAGTATTTAAAGTGAGAAGGTTAGAATAAAACATACTGTCACAAATCCATCCAATCCCTCAGCGCTAGTCTAGACTCCTCAGCTCCTCTCGCTCGTGTTCCAGGAATATCCCCACTTTGTGATCATCTTCCTAGATGACATCTAATCTGATCTATTCCCAGAATGAGGCCGACCATTGTCTCCACACTGCGCAGATCCTCCAAAGGCTGAGAGAGAACCACCTCAATTTAAAACTATATGTGAGATTCATCAATCATCTATCCAGTTTTTGGGCTACATCATTGATGCGTCTGGAGTCAAGATGGACCAGGGGAAGGTAAAAGCAGTCCAGAATTTGCCACTTCCATCTTCTGTGAAAATCTGCAGAGATTCTTGGGATTCGCAAACTTTTACTGTGTTGATTCATTGCAGTTTTCAGCAAGATCTCCTCACCACCATGCTTTGCCCAAGTCAATAAGCCCAAGTCTCTGTCCTGGACACCCGCTGCTACATCTGCATTCCATCAACTCAAGGAAGCCCCCACACTGATACATCCAGATGCCCTTCATGGTTGAGGTTGACGCCTCCACATCTGGTGTGAGGGCAGTGTTGTCTCAGTCGCTGACTCGCTGGGGAATCCACTAAAGCTTCATCCATGTGCCTTCTTTTCAAGGAATTTATCCCCGGTGGAGCAGAACTATGACATCGGCAACAGAGTTGCTAGCCATCAAACTGGCCCTCAAGGAGTGGCGACATTGGCTAGAGGGAGCCAAAACATCCCTTTGAGGTCATCACGGACCACCACAACCTAGAATACCTCCGGGAAGCCCATCGCCTTATCCCCTGATCGCCAAGGCCACTCACTCTGAGCCTGCTCCACCGGGAGGTCCTGAGGGTACGGTTTATGTTCCATCAGCTACGCCTTCCCCTCATAGACTCTGTACATTCATCCTTAGGCCCAGGACACCCAGGCAGTCAGCAAACCCTCTCACTCCTCTGCAACCAGTACTCGTCCCATTTGACCCAGGAAGTTTAGCGCTATGTGCAAAGATGCCCCACCTGTGCCGTCTCCAAATCTCCTCATCACTTACCCGAAGGTAAATTGCATCCACTTCCCATACCTCGACGACCCTGGTCACACCTAGGAGTAGTTTTCATCATGGACCCATACACTACAGTACTAACTTCAATCTACAGTGAAAACATTGAAAATCATTTCTTTATACTTCCGTCATATATTTTTTTTATAGAGAAAGAAAAATATAAATGAAATGCCTGGTATATTTCTTAATAAACTGCCAGTTTTTCATGTTAGAATTTAGTGCATATAGGCCTAGCCTCCAGAACAAAAAATGTCCAAAAATTATGTAGCAAAAAGTCCCACTCAAACCTAGTGAAATGATATAAGATATAAAATAATAATAATAATAACTAATATAATATAATCTTTACATCAGACATGTCATAATTTATATAATACTACTGAGACATAAAAGGCAGGGGGACATGACCAGGGAAGTATGATGATGGAAAAGTAACCTACTGCATAACATGAATGATCCAAATGCTTATATGTCACATATGTCTTGCTGTTTTAACACTATAACAATTTTTATATTTCCCTGGAATTGTAATTATCCAATATCTAAAATAGTTATCCCGTTCAGTGGGAACCAATTTAGAGAAGAGTTTAGGAATCTCGCAATACCTGTGTGGAGTGATTTCATGTTAACCCGTTAGAGGGCGCCCGTGTTTCTCAGCGCATATATAAGATGCTCAATCCACGCGCCGGCCTTTTCAGCTGAGTCCGCGATCAGGTCACAGCCAGCGCTGTTTGCCTCCTGACACCCTCAAACACAATCCGACAAAATGATCATCTACAAGGACATCATCACCGGTAAGAATAGCGTCTAACACAACGTAGCATACCGAAATGTTACGATTTTACCTATATTTTTGGCGTCAAATGTTGTTGAAGTGTTTTAAAGGGCCGGTCTTTCCCGGCTCGTCGCGGCCTAACTTTGTTGAATGCTGTTAGCTTAGTGGCTAACCAAGCTGTGAACTATAAAGACGTTTGCTTCATTGCTGCGGTTTTAAATGTTACTCTTTTGTTTACCTTACCATTGCGAATTAATTTTACTCAAACTATTTCAGGTTATAAACGTGTTTGGTTATATTTAAACAAAGTTTGTCGATAAATGGGAGTGTTAGCAGCTGAGTTAAAACGCCGGTCGGCCAGTTTGGTGCTGGGTAACAGAAGTTGTGATGTTAACGTTAGTGGTTTTAATACTCATGCTCCTCTAAATCAGTCTGTTTTGGAAAATAATGTCTCTAGTGAATTTGACGACGGAAACGGCTCATTTTGAAAATCCAAGTAGCCTTTTTTTTCTCGTTTTCACAGCCAATTATGAGATGATGAAATGAGCGCTAAACAGGGCGTGTTACTAGTCCAGGCCAGTTCACTTTAACGTTACTCGTCACTCACTTCTGAGAGCCTTTAAAGGGAAAGTTCTTTCATATTTGATAATTATCGACCTTTTCTTAAGCCCCGTGACGGTTTGCGCAATTATGGGTGAGTAACATCCGTTGAACTCCAAACAGATACTGACAATAAACCTGTTTAAAGGGTCGATGCATGGGTGTAATAAGCGATTGCAAAAGCTGGATACAATAAGGCGACATTCTTTTCACCCCTCAAAAGTCGAACACCATAAGAAGATTTAAATAAGTTACTTTTAGAAGATTATGAATTGCCCCAAAAGTTCAATGTAGTCTTTCCGCAGCAACATTGCGGGCGTGTTAAATAGGTAGTAATGTTTAGTCTGTAATATAACGTTCATGTTGCGTCAAGAAAAATGTTCCGTCATCTTGAACTGATGATAAGTGCTTTACGTCATCTTGCCCGAAAACAAATATTGTATATCTCTGCTTTGGAAACTTTCCAGTAAACAAACTGTTTGAGATTAGATGTGAAAATGGGTAGAGAACTAACTTGCGCTTTAAAAATGACGATTATTTTTCAAAGAAATGATTGTACTATAATTTAGTTAAATGTTTATTTAATATTTTTTAACGTTATGGGATTGATACTGAATTATATTTATGCAGTAGTTAAAATCAATTTATTCACTTTGAGCATTTACCTGAAAATGATATTTCCACTGAAATGTCATTCATTTTGAATGCTTTGGAGCACAGCCTGTTTGGTCACTTTTTAGAGATGACATGGCACATTATTGCTGAAGTGAAAAGAGTTGAAAGTTTAAAGAGGTGAGCTTGGGAAAAAAAAGCTATACAATTGTACACTTTTTGTAATGAAAAATGCACATTAAATTATGTAATGTATATTTTCCAAAACACTTTTTACTCTAAAACTGAAAATCAAAGCCATAGATTTGAGGTTTAAGCTTTTAGTAGCATCTTGTTTGGCCGCAGTACAAAATGTTTCCAATAGATGAAATTTGCCTCCCATTCATTTACAATGTGATTATTTTGGACCATGAACAATACTTGTTGTTTAACTTTTATTATACCGGACTGTTTAACCTTTTTGAATCGTCCATGTTTTTTTGTGTTCACATAGCGAGTGCTAAAACCTTTAAGTTTCATACCATTCCGATTGAGTAAATTCAAAAAAATAAATAAAAATAGATTTGTCAAAATTGACAGAACAGCAGCAGAGGGTTAAAGCAGTAGTGTGAAAAACCAGGCAGGAAGTGAGAGATTCTTAGTGCATTCCAGTGAATATTCATGGGAGTTAATTAAATCGGACCACAAGAGTGCAATAAGCTATCTGTTGTCTACCACTTAGTGACAGTGGAAAAGAGAAATCAAAGAATCAGAAGTAACTAAACACATTGGACTGAGAATCTAACTTTTCTTTGTTTTCTTTCACAGGGGACGAGATGTTCTCCGACATCTACAAAATCAAAGAGTCTGAGAATGGAATGATGATTGAAGTGGAGGGAAAGGTATGCAGGTTCATTTTAACCAAACTGCTTTTTAAAATTGTGTGGCAGCCCTCCCATGGACGTACAATGACGACAACTTAGGACACCTTTGAAGGTTATGACCTATGAAACCACCATATTCTGAGTACGATCTCTGATGGGCTATAGCAAAATAAAAATTGTGTGTCCCGCATTTGAGTCAGTTAACACTTTTTCTTATCAGTTCTGCAGATATAAGCATTGGTTGTACTACTCCCGATCAATATGCTTGTGATGTGATATCAGCTACAGTCATTGACTCTTGTTTTTGCAGATGATCAGCAGGGCAGAGGGAGACATAGATGACGCACTGATTGGTGGCAATGCGTCAGCAGAAGTTCAGGATGAGGGCTGTGAGACTGCCACTGTCAGCGGTGTGGATATTGTTCTGAACCACAAGCTTCAGGAGACCTCCTTTGACAAGAAGTCTTACACAGCCCACATCAAGGACTACATGAAGGCGTAAGTTTTACGTTATGAGGCATGTTTTACCTTGCAACAGGCTCGGTTAACTGGAAATATCATGGTTCACATTATTTTCCTGTGGTATTATTTGTTTTTGCATCATTGACAGCTCAGAGAGTCTTGCATTGTGGCCACCTGGGTTTTAAAATATTGAGATGCAAAATTAAAGGTCCCTGCGCTTTCTGCCTGCCCAGTGAGTGGCATGTAAGATTGAATTGGGGACTACAGAATTTTGATTTGAAACCACTGTGCTTGGCAGTTTGTGATGCTAAATGAAACTGAAATATTTTGGTAATATTTGCTCCCCCCCATTGTGACAGAGTGAAAGCCAAGTTACAGGAACTTGCACCTGACAGGGTAGACCCCTTCATGGCTAATGCACCGGCTGAGGTCAAGAAAATTCTAGGCAACATCAAAAACTATCAGGTAGGCTGCAGTAACTGCTGATTTTGTCATTTTGCTGAATTTGTATAAACAACCGTTCAAAAGTTTGGGGTTGGTGAGATTCTTTTAGTGTTTTTGAAAAATATGTAATCAATCAGTAATGTTGACATTATAATTATAAATAGCTTTTCTATTTTAATGTATTTTAAACAGGGATGCAAACAGCGCGCTTTTCGGCGCCTCCCGCTTTTTTCACGTCAGTTTGGGTGACAAATTCATCTGAAGCCTATTTCATAGCTTAATGTGAGGGACAGAAGTCTATTTACATCATAAAGTTTACGAAAACTCGTTTCCATTCAGTATTCAAACAGCGCGCGCGCCTCTTCCGGTTACGGCAGCATACATGCACGGTAAAACTCTCTCCAATATGATATTCACATTATAATGCTTGATCTGTAGAGAAAAGGCTGTGGATTTGCATAAAATGACTATTTTGTTGGAGTTGGTTGCTGTTTTTAAACGACTCGCTACCGTGTGCCTGTTAGATCACACACATCACAAGGACTATGAATCGGAATCAAACGCACAATAACAGGAATTTAAAACTGAAGAAACAAATGATCAATAAACTGTTGGACAGATATACACTAGGATTTGTGCGCTCGACATTTCTTCGCTTTGTGCCGTGAACTTTTAAATGCGCACTGTGACTCCATGTTGCTTTGAGCACATCATTCTGCGCCCGCGATGCGCATACGTGCTTTGTGCCGCTCTGTTTTGAAGCGTTTCATATTGTCATGGTTTTGCGCACTGAAAGATTATTAAAAGCCTATATTTTTGTATACCTAGCCTGCACAATACATTTAAAATAAGCATTATTTAATTGTTATTTCTGTGTAGTGTAGGCTATATAAATATACACACTTCTGAATTCTTGACATTCATATATAAATATAAAATTGTGAAATGTATGATTGCCTGATTGAATTTTATAAGAATACTAATAGTCATTTGTTTTTATTAACATGTTTAGATTTGATAAAATTACTGTGCAGATTTTTTCAAGAATTACTTTTTGTTGCTGATTTATACACTCACTAAGTTTAATAAATGCATAATACATTTATGTAATATTTAAAGGTGTTAACTGTAATCTTACACTGCAAAATGATAACTTACAAAGGATTAAAATCATCACAATTATGTAGGCCTAAGTATCTGGATATTTGCCGCGGGGCGAGGGCTTCGATAACCTCTCTTTTTTGACCATACATGTGTTTGCATCCCTGTTTAAAGTGATTATTCCTGTGCTGGCAAAGCTGAATTCAGCAACATTACTCCAGTCTTCAGTGTCACATGATCCTTCAGAAATCATTCTAATATGCTGATTTGGTGTTCGAGAAACATTTATCAATTTTCAAAACGGTTGTGCTGCTAAATATTTTTGTAGAAAATGATGATTTTTTTTGGATCTTTTGAAGAATAGAAAGTCCAAAAGAACAGCCTTTAATGCGTTCTTTCTGAATTAAAGTATTTCTTTTTGAAGTCTTGCTGACACCATATTTTTTTAACGGTTGTGTATTATGTTCTGCCTTGGCTGTATTGAAACTAAAGTTGAGTCTGCAGTAGGGATGCTAACGATTAATCAAAGATCGATTAACCTGTCGATAATTTAATCGATGGTCGATTTAGCAAGGTAATATTAGAGCCCTTGGTGTGCGGCTCATGTGTGAAATCCAAGACCTATCAATTTGAACAACCAATCCAAGCGAGCTTACCCACTATACTCAACCACCACACACAAGATCCTGTTTCCAGTGGTTGAACTTTCAAATGACGTTAGAAAGCGGGCATAGTTGCGACGCGATCGGATCCTGGATGTCCTATAGCTTTAGCCAAGCAGCATGTCACTCCGTGATCATTGTTGTGTTTGGACTTCAGACCAACTGCTCTAAAGATATGCGATCTACTATGACTTGCTAATGTTTTGTGAAGTTAGAAACAGCACAGCACAAAATAATCGCATGTATGTTTTTACACGTGCGTCAGTGGGGATCCCAGTACTTTTGTCTTGGGTTACGAAACGCCTTTGTGATCTGCTTACTGACTTTCTCAATCTTACAGTTTTTCACTGGCGAATCCATGAACCCGGACGGTATAATTGGTCTCCTTGACTTCCGTGAGGATGGAGTCACACCATTCATGCTCTTTTTCAAGGATGGTCTGGAGATTGAGAAATGCGTAAGTTTATGAAGTCATTTTGATGGTTTTTTTTACATTAAGTGTTATGTTTCTGTAGAGATGTATATGAATTTCCCAAGTTCTCGAATTATTGCGTAGCATCCACTGATAGGCCTGTTGCCATAATCAGTGACTTCTGGGCTTGCACAAGGATGCAACAGTAATTTCCTCATGATATCTGGCCATCTGAATGTTGGCTGGAAAGGATTAAATGGAGGAGGATAGGATAATTGCATTAGCATGAAGATCTGAAGAAAAAACAACTTGTTGCATGATGATGGTTTGCTTGTTTTTGTTGTTTTTGCCAGTGCTGAAGTGTTTGGGTCTTGACAGTATTAACTTGAAACAAAATTTATCTCTTTGTTTCTCTTTCTCGCCATAGTAAACTTCCCAGATGTCTTCAAGTTACCCCTCCAACTCTGGCTTCTGCTGGTGGATTTGACCCATGGATTAAACCAGTCATTCCCCCTCATTCTTTCCACCAGGACCAGAGGCTCTTTTAACATTACGAGGCCGCCGTTTTCGTTTCTTGATTGGCTTACGTCTACGAACTATCCATTCAAAGGAAATTAAAAACAGGACTTTTAGCAAGCCAAACTGCAATGTAAAAAGATTGTGGTAAAGAAACTGAGTAATTTGGGGGTTCTCTTTTATTTCTTTATCATGGAGGTGAAGTTGACTTGCTGGCTTCTCATTTGCTGTGCATGTCAGCTTCTAGTTTCAGCAGATGTACAGTTGTAATTTACTCCCCCGTTCCCATTGATTCACAGGATTGTATAGGATTTCTTGGCACCGTTATTGAATAAAATCAAGCTGCTGGCTAATTAAAGTTTGTTTTCTTGTTAATTCTGCCTAACTTGTCTTGCAAGTTGAATCACAACCAGTTTTTTTTTTTTTTTTTATATATATATACAATTAGCTTTTGCTCAACTGCCATTGATTAAAAATAAGTAAATAAATTCCAGGGTAAAGATGAACCTCCTTTAAAGATAAGTTGGAAGCTCTACAGAGGTTGTTCACTTTTCTCAAAACAAGTGTTATACCATGATTAATTAATGAAGAGATGTACTTAAAGTTTTGACTTATTCTAGTCATTTCAATGCAAATAATTTTGAACAAAGAAAAGATTTAAATGACATGGTTTGGGCTCTTGTTCCTTATACAATGAACAGCTGCATCTAATTTTTGAACCAGCAGTCAGAACAAAAAAGCAACTGGGGGATGTCTTGATACTGTATCTTATGCAGAAGTTGTAGACTCGATAGGAAATGTTAATATAGGCTCAATTCAGGATAAATGGTACATTTCCCCAGTCATCTCAATGGCAAAAAGTGTCCCAGTTTACCTGAATTTACCCTAGAGAACTTAATGTGTGAAGGGGAAAAATATAGTAGTTTATATAGTTGTACAGGACTTAGTGAGTGAGGATCAAATCTCAAGCCTCAACAAAATACAAGAAAAGGTCCTTGACACTTTTTTTAAAAGTGAAATTATTTATTCCATCAAAACAGTGAAAAATGTGCTGTAAATATGTGGACTCTGTGCTATTAAATAAAAGCAAAGCAGTGATCAACTCCACAACAGAAAATTCCTGACATATCCTGTAATTTATCTGATGGGAAAGAAGCATTTGTTTTAGTACTTAAATTGTTCTTTATAATGCTTGGATATTACTATTCTTACATTTCTGCTCAACCTCCAAAATAAAGTTAAACATGCCACAATTATAAATTAAAACGAAGTTATGCTAAATTATAGGTAGTGATAAAAGTGAATTTGGCTTTCCCAGATGCGTATTGGAAACACAAATGCTTGCTTTTTTGAAAGAGGGGTGCGTTTTACATGAGAAAGCAATGAGGTGAATTGTCCTTAAAGCCCTTGTTAAGCATATGAAAGAGTCTTTAGCATCAGTATAGAGAATGCTAAACAATACTGTAATTCTCCACCCAGAAATCGGCTGATCTTTAACTTTAGACATTCTACTAACTATAAACTTAGCAACTATATGTGAGATAACTCTCATTAGGATTGTATACTTTAGGGTTAGTTGGTAGGGTTAGTAGAATAAGTTGACATGTAGTTGCAAAGTTACTTAGTAGAATGTCTGTCGGGGACCACGGAAATGAACTTAGCAGATATTAAGCAGACAGTCTACTAATACAGTTAGTTGACATGTAGTTGCAAAATGTTGAATGTTTAAAGTGGAACATCGGAGTAGTGTTGTTACCCTAGATTTTGTGTCATGTGCCCACCTGTAACCTTACCTAGGAACATTGTGTGTAAAAGTAGATTAGCTAGTGTGCTCAATATCATTGTCCAAGCCTGATATTTGTGTGTAGTGTAATGGTATAAAATGGAGTTCATTAATGAATTCACTTTAAGATCCTTGGGTCTTGTGGCTGCTAAGAAAGCCCAAATAATGACCAAGGTCAAATAATGACCTTGTTTTTGGTAATGAGCTACTTTGTTTCTTGATGCCTTATCACCCCTTTCATGACCACAGTGACATACATTTTGCTTTCAAAATGCTCACTCTTTGAATTAAATATATTTCTAATTCCTATGACAGAAATTATCCTGTATATACATGGTAAGGGATCATGTAGAAACCTCATGGTTCATTTGCACTCTGTGATTTCTTGAGGATAAAGGACATTAACATTACAGATTCTGGTGATTTCACAAGTATATCACTATATTATTTTTCTTTGCATGACTGGACCTTTATATAATTTATAGTGGCTTATTTTACTGTTAGAAGAACATAGAATATAAAACAGGATTTTCAAATACAAATTTAATAAAAAAAAATGGTGGTTATCAAATCAATGTTTTTTAAAACTTAATTTTGTTAATTAATCTTTTAAAATGTAATCAAATGACATTTTAATAATTCCTTTTTTCCCGGCAAGTTTACGGTTTAAATTAAAACATGAAAACTTGTGTGATATTCCCTTTTACATTAA
Organism: Leuciscus leuciscus; assembly: GCF_965113295.1. NCBI lineage: Eukaryota > Metazoa > Chordata > Actinopteri > Cypriniformes > Leuciscidae > Leuciscus > Leuciscus leuciscus. The sequence continues at coordinate 34,467,096 of NC_138727.1, read as the reverse complement.
GTACATTCTACTGTGCAATAGTAATATGTTTCTTTCATAATTTCATCAAGTTAGACCAAATGTTTATTTTTGAGTGTTCTAATGAAGAACTTTCATGACCACAGATTTTGACCATATGTTGTATTATGAAATAATCACAATTAAATATAAATGATTAACTTTGATTATTTGAACATTTATCCCAGTCCTGCTGTGTGAATCATAAAAAGTGTCTCACAATGTGTGCAGAGATACAACATGGAAAAACGATTTTGTACAAAAACCTTTATTTCAAGAAATTAAAGTGAAATACTATATAAAATAAGTGTTTCAATCAGAAAACTAAATCTGAATAAAACAACTGTTTACAATTAATCTATCAATACGTTTTCTTAAAAAACGTCAACATCTACTTTTTATACACAACAAGTGATGAGGATTGGAAGTTCTTTTCATCTCAGTCTGACGACTGAAGATCTGAACTGAATAATTCTATTTCTAGTTTCTCAAGGGAATTCCTCAATATAACAAGCATAATAAAACAGCTTAGCATTGTAAAACGCCACAGGTTTCTGATACACCTTTAAAAAGAACAACAATTATTCTTAAAAAAAAATATCCAGAAATAACATTTTGAACTTTTTGGGGATGTTTGTTTTTTCATAACCACAAAGAGTCCAATGGTGCAAATGGTCAGTCGCTCTTCTCTTCGCCCTGGTAGTGTCTGTACTCTGGTTTGAGCTCCCAGGTGTTCTTGTGGGTGCCTTTGACATTGTATATGCCAATGTCCCGAAGAATCTCCTTCAAGTAAGTCTGTAGAGAATGAAAAAAGGGAGTTTTTATAGGTAGCCTTGTAGCATACCCTACCATTCAAAAGCTTGGGGTCAGTAAGAATAAAGTAGAGCAAAGTAATGTTTTGAAAGAAATTACTACTTTTAATCAGCAAGGATGCTTTAAATTGATGTTAAACATTCATGTATATATAGTGTAACTCACCACAGGCTGTTTTGTGATGTCCACCAGATCCTTAATGTTATAATACTGATGCTTTTCAAAGGCGGAGAACAGCATGTCCAGCACCTGATGTTTATCTGCACGTGCCCTCTTCCCTTCTTCTTTCTTCCTCTTTTCATAATTCAGCTGAGAAAAACAGGAACAGAGAGTGCATCAACAATCAATTGTATAATTCTTACGACATCTGTTTGAGGACACAAAAGCTTGACCTACATTATAGGCGTGATTAGCCACAGGTTTGTAGTTGGTGGTGACGGCTTTGTCGAGCTGTTGAGAGAACCGGAGCGGTTTAGATAACTCCTCCATCTGCAGTCTGCAACAAAACACAACAATTTTTTTTCTCATTTTAAAAATGTTAGCATAAAGAAAAAGTCATGCTATCTATTTTTGAAATGCATGTTATAGTTTTTTTTTCTGAACAACTTACTGTAAATGTGTCATAAAAAAAATACATTGTGATGTTTAATCAAACCTACATTTATGTAATATAACTGATTTTTTTTTCTCTTTCGATAATCCATTACACTCAGATGCACGTTACAATATGGATGAAAAAAAATCTGTTGCTACTTCTGTTTCATTGACTTTAAGGTTTAGAATTAAGGTTTGTTTAGAGTTAGTGCTCACTTGAGCTGCCTGTGGAGACAGCATTTTAAGGCATCACCTTATTTTACCACAATTTGGCCAAATTCATCTCATGTATCCTTCATGGAAAAGATATTCCCAGAATACATTGCAAAACATTTGGTGAAAAAAATGCCAGAAAAATGTGAAAAATGTTTATGCTGCACATTTTTTTTTCATTAATTACAAAAAAGGACAGCTAAAACAGTCAGTGATATAAATTGAATTTACACAATATTTGTGAGCATGTTGTTATTCAAATGCTTATTACAGAATCCTGTTGTTAGCTTAGCAACATACTTGCTGACAAAAAATATATATATTTTGTGCATTGATAGTTTATATAGCAAATAGCCTGTGTTGGACAATTCTTAAATGATTTATTCTAATAGGTTTTATTACAACATTTGGAAACATTTATTTTACAGTGTCCTTATTACACATGTACTTACTGTAAATTATGCATAACTACACGTAACTAACCCTAAACCAAACCATATTCCTAACCATAACCCTGTCATGTTAGGTCTGTGATAATGCGTATACTGCAATATTGCAACTCTATTTGGTCTAAGAGTTTGTCTGTTATGCTAAAAACAAAGTTGTTTAATCAATTAAAAATCTTGACAAAGATTGTAGGTCAGCCTCTTGAGAAGCTTTATGATTCAGCTTATTATAACAGTTAGCTAAGGCTGGCTAATAATATGGTTTCTAACCCTATTCATATCCTGCATAAGGAGTTCGAATTCCTTCCAAGTTCCAAGATTCAACAAAGCGAGGCTGAAACACTCTTTTGTGCATCAGGCTATCTTAGCGTTGAACAAAACACTTAATCAGAAATCAAGAGTATTGTGAAGGTGTTGTAGTTGTATAAGTGTAGTATTGAATGTATAATGTGGGAGGTTTAAGTGTACGTCAGTGTTTAATGTATGTTGGTTGTTGTAAACACAGACACTGTTATGCAAGAAAAAAATCAGACTTGTCTGACAATAAAGTATAAAGTATTATTAAGTATTATGTTAATTACTATTATAAATTCAGTTCCTCACCTTCAAGTTGTTCCAAACCTGTATGAATTTCTTTCTTCTGCTGAACACAAATGAATATATTTTGAAGAATATGGGTAACCAAACGGTTTATGGACCCAAATGACTTTCATAATATAATTTTTTCCATACTATGAAAGATCCATCAACTGTTTGGTTACCCATATTCTTTAAAATATCATCTTTTATGTTTAGCAGAAGGAATAAATTCATACAGGTCTGGAACAACTTGACGGTGAGTAAATGATGACAGAATTACAATTTTTGGGTGAACTATCCCTTTAAATGTATAATTACACTGCAACAAGGACACCTTAAAATAAAGTGTAACCCAACATTTATGCAAAATAACGATTTTGTGTTTAAAATAAATGTTGCATGCAGATTGTTGGTGTACACACAGTACACCAAATATTGGTCGGGATTAACTCAATTCTTTAAAATTCATTCATTGAAATCAATTGCAAGTTGAGGCTATTAGAGTGGTATGCAGAACGTCTGCCATAAAGAGCTTTTGGCTCATACTTATGAGTTTCTATGATGATTATAATTTACTATAAACTATAAAGTTTCAATAATAAAAGTTTTGTAATTCCATGAGAATAGAGAAGTCCACACAGCAACTATAATGACACAGAGGAACGATATCGTTGGAATCTGAATAAATTGCTAAAGTAACAATAAAAGCATTGACTGTGTTTAAACATTTAAAGCGGTGGACAACATAACTACAGCACATGCTTTAATAAACTAAATGTTATTGTGCATTTGTTACGGTTATAGTTATCATTCTTGGAGTGAACTGGCCTCAATAGCAGTTCAACAGGTTTTGTAACAGAGCTAGTGTGTATATATGAACATACTTCTTCAGCCTCATGTAGTTTTCACTGACAGCCGGTCTGCATTCAGCTCTCTGCACCACCAATCCTTCCAGTGCAATTTTATCTTTGTGAGAGAAGAGACATTAATACTCAGTGACAGTTGTATCGAAGCAATCTCTGCTGCAACACACAGCCTATTACTGCTCAGTCATTACATCAGCAGAGAGACGCAACTGTACGTTCTGTACAGTCTCTCATCCAGACAGTGAAAATTTCAATACTTTAAATTAGGCCATACAAAGGAATATTTATAACTGCTGTTTTGTTGGATGATTGTCAAGTCAAAGGCCATCAGACCATTATAAACAGAACAAGGCCTGACTAGGTCCTTCTTGGACCTCCACTCAAGCAGGGGGCGACGGTGAGCACTCACCTGGGCCTGTACCTGTACCTGAGCCGCTGGCCTCGGCATCTGACTGCCCTACAAGAGGGATGGCAACATGAGAACGAGGGGGGGTACATGCCAAAGTAATCACGGCAGGCCAAGCCTCACGCCAGCTTCTTACACAGCAGTCAGCGAAAGCAAACGCACAAATAGACACAAACCAACAAGCCACACAGAACCTCTGATCAATCAGAAACCAATGAGGAAATTGATCCAAATTAATCCAAAAATCACACACCACAGGTCCCTACCCTATCTTCAGGGCTTTGTAGATTTATATTATAGATTTATATCTATGACGATATTAGAATAGTCCTAAACAGTACATTTTAGGGGTGTGACGATAGACGTTAATTGGGTTCACTAGAATGAGATTACATTTTAACATTATTTTTAAGAAATCTTCAGTGATACATTATATGACTGGAAAAATAAAATGCACAAATATGCAGCTGCATTTTGAAATGTTTTAACTAATCTAGGGCTAATGATTATTTTGGCAGTCGAGTAATCGATCAATTAATTTGGCGATTACTTGGATTTTTTCTTGGTGGTAATATAAATAGACCTAAGTGAACAATAGTCTTAGAAATGACTTAAATACATATATAATAACAATGAGGCAATAATCAAAAGTAAGTATTTACGATAGAAATGCAGTAATTTCTTTTTGACATCAAAACGTGTAAACTCTGAGCAAGGGTTTAAACTTGTATTTTGAAAAATAACTATGAACAACAATTCATATTTAGAAACATACTGATGTATTCTCCTGTGTTGGCGTAGGTTTAAGAATGATTTACGTTGCAAATCCGGTGAAATGGTGCACACTGTATTCCCAGATAAACATTATAAGCAACCCAAACTCACAACATATGCAGAGATGGAATTTGTAACCAAACTGCTGAGACACGCTACATGCATGTAAATAAAAACAGTGAAAGACTTTGCATGAAACACAAAGTGCACCAGACTTTATGCATTCCCAAATGCATGCATGTTATTAACCCAAACATACAGCAAATGCAGAGACTGAGGCCCCGTCCACACTACTGCGTTTTCGTTTAAAAACGGAGACCTTTTGCTACATTTGCACCTCCCGTCCACACTAAAACGGCAAAAACGGAGAAGTTTAGAAACGCTGCCGACCCGTTTTTCGTTTTGAATCTCCGGAGTGCGTTTTAGTCTGGACGGGTCAAAACGGAGGACTTTAGAAACGATGACGTAGTAGAAGCTCACGCTCGGCTCTATTGGCGCTTTTCCACTGCATGGTACGGTACGGCTCGGTTCAGTACGGCTCACTTATGACGCATTTCCACTGCATGGTACGGTACGGTACGGCTCGCTTTAAATGGTACCACCTCTGTTGAGGTTCCAAGCGTACCGTACCGATACTAAAATGTGACGTGAAAACACTGCAGATCACTGATTGGTCAGACAGAATCATCACTACCAGCGTCATTGTATTTACAACACGAGACACTAAACCCGCTAGATTTAAATAGCCAGTAGACAACAGCCAACGCTGTAGCGCCTGTTTTAAAAGTATTTGCTAAAAAAAAAATAAAAAAAAAGAGTATAAACTTAAAAAAAGAAATGGCTGAATCGTGGTCAGTGGACGAGGTGCAGACGTTCCTCTTGTTGGTTGCCGAGGAGCGGATGGGGAAACCCGGAATGAAAAATTTGCATTTAATATGATGATGTCATGGCAGTAGAGACGGCAACTATAACGATCAGTCACACCCACTTTGAAGCGGTACTAACTGCAGTGGAAAAGCAACCGAGCTAAAGCGAACCGAACCGTGCCGTACCGAGCCGAGTCGTACCACGCAGTGGAAAAGCGAAGCGATCCGAACCATTCCGTGCCGAGTCGAACCGTACCATGCAGTGGAAAAGCGAAGCGAGCCGAACCGTTCCGTGCCGAGTCGAACCGTACCGAGCCGTACCATGCAGTGGAAAAGCGCCATATGATTGGGTGTCATCAGACATGGCGTATATCTTTGCTAGCAGCTGTGTTGTGCAAGTAAATTCTGCATTTTACAATGCTATAACTGCCTAAATGCGCCGGAGGCAAGCTATTATTCGAGCGATCTGTGATAATTCCCGTGTGCAGCGGCGGTATCGACCGTACATGGAGCGTCGGTTTTGGGTTAACCCGGGAAGAACCAGCGCATGGTGGGATAATTTTATCAATAAAAGTTGTGTTTACACCGGCACGCTCATGCCCAGTGTTGGTGAATGGTCACGTGATCCGCGTTTTCAGTCGTTTTAATGTGGACGGAGATCAATTCTAATACGCAGCTAAAACGCTGGTGTGGACAGAGATCGTATTCGTTTTAATTCTCCGTTTCTAAAATAAAACGCAGTAGTGTGGACGGGGCCTGAGTTCGAGTGGAGCAGCATTTACTGTGAATGGAGCCCTTCTAAAACACATATGTAAATATTAAAGCGCTGCACTTCACTCAAAAACCTGCAGCGCATTTATTTATTTAATTGTCATATGCAGTAAAAGACAGAACAATACAATGTAAGCACTGTAAAAGGTTTTGCCACAAACTCAAACCCCATCATGCTGATATCGCGAGACAGCTTTTTAACCTCGACAAGAAATATATCGTCACGTTTTAATATTGTGGTACGAGATCTCGTTTCTCGTCACACCCCTAGTACATTTACAGTTGAGCTAGCAATTAAAAAAAATAAACTGATCTCATTCATCCCTGAAAAACAATTTTTTTAAGAAATAGTCCCAGGTAGAGAAGTGAAGTGACCAGGCAATTTGGCACTCAAGCACATATAACAACTAAAGAAATCATCCGATTCAACACTTGCAATATATATATAAAATAAATAAAAAAGTGAATTAGGATGGCAACTAGTCACTCATGCACACACAACACCCAAGCTATACACAAAACAAATCAACGTTAATCAAAGAATAAAGGCAATGAGTAGATTTGGCTTCCAAAACCAGCGATATTTGAAGGCCCATTCTAACATCTTCTACCATCAAAACACACACACACACACACTCACACACACATGATTGAGAGGCAAAGGTCAGCAACTGCAAAAGCTTAAGAGACCAGATGAAAGCTATTACAACCTAATTTCTGATTCATCTCAGAACAGACTGAGTAGAGAAAGTAACTGAAAAGAACTGGAGGAAGAGAGAGAGAGGCAACTGAAGTATGTACAGGAAATCCCAGAGATCGCACAACATGACTTACCGAATAAACTGTTTGAAAGCAAAAGTTTGGTTAACAAAAAACAGTGATACTATAATACTTTCATTAATAAGTAATTAACAACCATTACATAGCCTAATTCTTAACATGTCTTTGTACACAAATATTAAAAATGTATCAATACATGCAACTATATTATTTAAAGTATCATATAACTTTTTAGGTGCAATAGTTCTGATTTTACATTGGACATAAAATTGTGCCCCAAAGTACAAAAACTAGTCGTAAAAAAATGTATGTCATTAAAAATGTGTCATTATTTTGATTGATGACTCAATAATGAAAGTTATTATCACTATGTATTACTGAAAATGATAATCTGATTAACCCATTTTACTTTAGATTTGTAATACATGAGCATTATCATCAATTAATGACAAATGGTGTACTTTAACTGCACATTGTTTTAAATGCATTTGTTTCAGTTTTTCTGATTTCACAGACAGGGCTTAGACTAAACCTGGATTAGGCTTTAGTTCAATTATGGCATTTAAGTAGCTTTTACAAACGTCCCATAGAAAAAAAGAAAAAAGAAAGAAAACACTGGTGTGCATCTCTTGACACAAAACAATGGCACTGACATATTTTAAGATTATCAGTGAAAGTTGTTTTCAGTTAAACCAGCTCAAACATGCATTTTAGTCAGAGACTAAGCTTAAACCTTGTCTGTGAAACCAGGGGTAAGATTTTTTTATTTGAGATTCAGCACAGTAATTCACAGCACTGTAAGATCCTGGGTCTCACCTGAAGAGTTTTCAGTAAAAACAGCCAGAGTCTGTCCACCGACGGTCTGCAAAGTGAACGGATGCTCTCTAGGGGCTCGTACCATAGAAGGCTTCTCCCCAATGGTGTCTATGGTGGTCAGCTCCTCATTGAGTGTGAATGACACCTGTCAATCAATCAATCAATCAGAAAAACACTGATTCCACCCAAACACACAAGCCCAAATATAAAAGAATCAGGCCTGGTTTCACAGACCAGGCTAAACCAGGATTAGGCCTTAGTTCAATGAGGGCATTTAAATAGCTTTTATTTAAACTTTATGAACATTTCGGTTCTTGAAACAAAACAATGGCACGGACATATTTTAAGATATATCAGTGCAAGTTGCTTTCAGTAAAAACAGCTCAAACATGCATTTTACTCTGAGAGTATCAGGCTTAATCCTTGTCTGTGAAACCGGGGGTTAAGTTAATGTTTAAAGACATGCTAGTTACCTCCGCTTTGCCTTGATTCCTGTACGAACAAGAACAATTATGTGAATACAAATGTTAAATGTTTAATATAAACGTCGTGTTTGTAGTACTCGATAACATTAAGTTTTGTTACATACTTGCAAATTCGGAGCTTTCCAACTTCACCTCTCCCTGTTGCTTTGGCCCATTGATGTGACAAATACTTTGGGACCTTTAAAAAGTTTAAACACCAACAATGGCGTTAAAACAATGTAATCATCGCACTGCAACGCATACACCACATTGCAATCGTGGTATCTGTAAGTTAGATGCTAAAACCATATTAATAAAACCTGAAACATTAGCCGTAGCAGTTCATCATCGTCAAAACACTTACTTTGACCAGCCATACACCAGTGTTTTGTTTTGCCCCAGTCAGATCCACCTCTCCTTTGTCTGACATGATTGTTAATAGTTTAAAACTGTATATTGTAATTATTTCATGTGGATTTAATACACCTCTTCCACGCGATACGCACTTTTGCTAATACATCACCAACAACAGATTCGGTTGTACGGTGGCCAGATAGGACAAAAAACGGAAGCGCTACACAGATCACAGTTATTTAGGCTGCCACCTAATGGCTGCCACATAGTTGCATTTTCTATTTGTTAGATTAACCAGTGAGATTTAAAGGAGATTTTCGACATCGCTTTGTCATTTTATTTAGTCAAATGCAGTAAATGCAACTGACTTATATTTAGTGAACATGTTTTTTGAGAAGAACTTATTCAAAGGAAATCTCACACCTTACCTTTACAATATCATAATAACAGACAACAAACGATTCAGATAAGCCTATATAGGCCTACTTATAAATTACTTATATCCTTTGTCTTCATAGGGAAAATTTTAGGAAAGCATAAAAAACAAAAAAACAAAGAGTAAAATATTACATGGTTCATCAAAAAAAAAAAGAAAAAAAAAGAAGTTTTTTGTTGATCTTTGTGATTGTTTGCATCGCAACAACTATAAATGAATGATTTTCATTACTGTAATATAATAATATTGCAATGTTACAGTAAAAATGCAATGGTTTTAAATGGAAAATGGTTTTAAATCTGCATAAATGAAACGCAGTGCAACAAAAACTACAGTGACAATTTTTTACAATTACATTTTGGCATTCAGTAATGAGAATATTTTTTTTGCATTAAGGTCACGATAGTTTGGGGTGAAAACTGTATAATGAGACTATGAAATAATGAGACAAAAATAATGACAATACAAAAAGATTTAATGGTCTAAGGTAGTCATCATTTCCTTTAAGCTAAATATAAAATCTTTCTTTCTTTTTAATTTTAGGGTGAAATATGACCTGAACTCGACATGTTCTAAACATTTATGAAAATACACGCCGGTGAACAATACTTACTATTACCATTATTCAGAAAAATTATAGGATTACCTGAATATGAACACCAATACTAAAGTACTCATTACTTTAATAAAAAAAAAGGTGGCCTAAAAACTTTTATAAGCCACAAATCAAAGTTTTTTTTTTTAATGCATTATCTCTGACAATTAAACATTGGTGTAAAAAAGGAAAATTGAGGAGCAACAGTCAGTCCTCCAAATTTTTACATATAATTATCAACATGGTTCATAATGTTTTGATGATGTTTTGAGGATTCCAAATCAGTACAACGTCCTTGACAACATCAGATAAATGCGTTTGATGTCCCTCATAGGAACATGCGGTCTTTGCTGTGTGAAAAGCGGGTGTTGAGCTCTTGTGACTTCTTGAGCAAAGCTTTTTTCTGAGCCTCATCAAAGCGATTGACTTGGAGGTCCATGTCTCTGTCGAAGGGTTTTCTCTCCACAGGCTTGTTAGCATCCTCCTTAGCTTTTTTCTTCATCTTCTTAGTGTGCAGACTGATGAGAGATTCACCACGCTTGGACTCCTAAAAAGAGATGGGCAATTGAAATTTTTTTTTTACATTCAAGCAGTAACAATTGCATCTGGCAGACTAAAGGTGTAGTCCATTCAAAAGGCCCATTAGAGTGAGCAGCTACATTTCCCCAACATCCCTGGTTCTCAAACAAGTGTTACTTTTGTTTCATTTAGATACGATTATGGTTTTTATTCATTTTTTGAAATTTTTTCTTGTTTTATTTTGGTTAAAGTTTTAGTAATTTTTTTTTATTCATTTTTATTTTTGTTTTAGTGTATACATGCATACATATTATATATATACACACACAATTAATGAATAATACTTTTATTATTTTTAAAATATTTAGCAATTGTTTTTTATAAAAAATTATCAAGATTAATTTTTCCCCTTAATAACTAGTGTTTTTATTGAAGTTTTGGAATCCCAAAATGGACAGCTTGGTTAATTTACCTATCTGTTATTAATATACTATTTATAATAAATAAATACACACATAATGATTTTTATACTGTGCAAACAGTATATTAAATTCCCTAACCCTAAACCTACCCATCACAGAAAACTTTTAGCGTTTTCAAACATCATCTACAATGATTTATAAGCTGTTTTCTACATGGGAACCAAAAAATGTCCCCACAAGGACAAGGATTTCAGATATTGCCATCTTTGTGGTTTTTCCACATAACGAAGGGTTTACCTGAACGAACACACACACACACACACACACACACACACACACACACACACACACACACACACACACACACACACACACACACACACACACTTTGTAATACACTTTAAAGCTATATTTAAGTAAAAAAATAACGTACATTATATTTTGAAACTTTTTCAGCCATCTCAAGCTCTTTCTGAGGCAGACGTGGCCCATCATCCTTGGCAGTTTCACCTTTTTCCTTAGCCTCTTGTCGCTCCTAAGAAAGACAAACAAGAAGGGAATTTTCAAACAATCCCTCTTTTCCAAAACCCAATGTAAAAAAGCTTGTTTCATCTCTAAATTTAAATCACAAACGATATCATTGGTAAATCCACAGTGAGTCTCCATAACAATCTCCACATTTCATATTTGAACTCAATCTCTAACTCACCCTAGCTTTTCGCTCACGTTCAGCGGGAGTGTCAGTCCAGATTGAGCGGTCTTTGTTTTCAGGGCCTGATCTTTTCTTAAAGGTCCGTGCTTCCAAGCCCACATGCTGCAACTCAGGAGGCAACTCTGTCATCCAGCTCTCTCTGGAAACCACCTCTGGGCCAGTCTAACAACAGAAGATTCACAGATTGTATTGATGTTGTATGAAGAATAGCATAATTATTTCTGTCTTTCACTGTTGTTCAATCATATTTAAACAGAGGGTATATACAAAAAAATAAAAAAATAAAGACAAAATCATGTAACAAAAATACAAAAAAAGTACAAAAATTTAAAAGAAAACTGAAAGTATAAAACTAATAGCTAATTCAAAATATTGCTAAAATAGTATATAAATAACACTGACTACTACTACTACTAATAAATATTATGATTATTATTATTATACATATATTCAGCTCTACTACAGTAGCTGAATTAATGGGACAAAAACTACATAAAATGCACTTACATCCACTCCTGTAAGTTTGTCTTTCATTTTTTGAGCTCTTCTTTCAAAGTCCAATGCCACAGAGTCCTGGGACGGTCCTTTTGATGGCATGGGTCCAATGACATAATCTTCTTCTTCTTCTTCTTCTTCTTCTTCTTCACTGCTTGACAATTCTGGAGTATAACCTGGTGGTAGAGCTGGTCCTAAATATCCACTGGTATCTTCATTTCCTCCCTTTTCATCTTCATCTTGTCTTTTAAAGCCTGGAGGTAGAGCAGGTCCTACCACAGGTGGCCTGCTGGAAAAGCCAAAAAAACAAAAATGGATTCAATCAACATTTACATTTGGATGTAAAATTAGAATACCAACTCTACACAGCAAAATGTGAAGATATGTCTGCTATGTTTGTTTAATTCCTGTTACCGTTCAGGAGATTTGTCTTGCTTTCGATATTCTGAGGGTAGAGCTGGTCCTGAAAACCCCCTGGTATCGTCTTTTGCACCATCTTCATCTTCATCTTGTTTTTTGAATCCTGGAGGGAGTGCAGGTCCAAGTAAAGGTGGTCTGGGGATGCAAAATGTAGTTCATCCAAGACTTAGATTGAGATGCTGAAATTGCTATGTACATGACCATGTGTGGTACTATTAAGTATTATTTTATGTTTATTACTCTTCTGGTGACTTGTCTCGCTTTTGATATCCTGGGGGAAGTGCTGGACCAAAGAAACCATCCTCCTCCTCCTCATCATCATCATGCTTATCAGTTTGCTTTATATCCATCTCAGCTTTCATGATGCCTCTGTTGCTGTTAAAGAATCACATGAAAAAGTGAGAGCAAATTATTTTTTCCTGAAAGACAAGGATGACCCAGTAAAGCCTGAAAAATTATCTAATAGTCAGATTTTTCGAAACAGTTTATTGAAACTTTAGACAAAATATAAAAGAAAATGTATTTTATTTTATGTTTTGTATCATATTTGATACATCAGGTTAAGGCCCATATAGTATCCACACTTGAGATACAACATTTCTGTATCATACTTTACAAGTACAAAACAAGTATCATACTTTAAAGAAGGCCGGTTCCCAGATGATGAGTATTTGGCTCTCTTGAACACAACCTCCTCTTGATCACTGTCCTCACATGAACTTGAGGAATCTGAAGCTTTATACAGTGGAGGCAAGGCTGGACCTATGACTGGAGACAATATTTATTATTTATTGTGTAATTATTTGCACTCAGATCTAATCTAAAGAATTAAATGACCTAACCGTTTTTTCAAAAGAAAATTTACAGGAAAAAAAAACAAAAAAACATCTAAAGGCTGCCAGCCTTGTTATGCATTTGCAAAATTTAAAATAAATAAATTGTAGTTCACAAAGCAGCTACTACAACCAACGTGCATGTGTAAACATACTTGCGTCTTCTTCATCTGAATCATCATTTTTGCTTTTTCCCATCGACGGTGGCAAAGCTGGTCCAGTTATGTTTTGATTAGACATAGCAAAATGATCGTGCTAGAAAAATAATAAAAACAGACATTTATTTGTTCACAAACCCAGAAATGTGCTACGACAGAATAAACACATTCCCTTATTTCCGGTTTTGAATTTGGTGTGAATTTCAAAATAAGAGTTCTGTTCAGGCGGAATCCTACAGGTGGCGCGTTATTTTTTAACACAAGCGTTTTCTAAAAAGACGCTCTTTAACGCAATCTTCACTTCTCTTCTCTGTTGTCATCCGTTGTTGTTTCTATGGGCGGCGGGACGCTTAAACAGTCGGTATGATAAATAATCATAAAATAGTTTTCCCAACTTCCACATAATTTTTCACGTTGTCGTGTTTTTCTTGTCATGAGGCTACAAAAGTCAGGTAACGTTAGTTAACCTAAAAATAACCGAACTGTCATCGCTTAGTGAATAGCCTCTTATCTGTTAATTCTTTCCTTGAGCTTCTGAGCCCCTGTCCTGGCGCTTGACTACTAATAATCCACATTTCCCAGTTTTAAAACCAGCTTTGAGGAACATTCTTCTTTTCTGACACGACAGATCGGTAAGGACGCGTTGACTGGATCTTTGTCGATATGCCTCCCAAGAAGCCAAAGGGCGCAACGGCAAACATCTCCAGCTCCATCGAGTCTGAGGACATCAGTCTGGAGACAACAGTCCCCACAGAGGACATATCGTCTTCGGATGAGAAAGATGGCGCAGGGAAGGTCACAAAACAGCTTCTAGAAAGAAAAGAGCTGCTTCATAACCTCCAAAAACTAAAGATAGATCTGTCACAGAAAAATCTGCTTATAGACAATCTTAAAGTGGACCACCTTACCAAGGTAATGGTTGATTAATAGAAAACTGCTGTCTACATTAAATTGAGAAGCAGTTTGAAGAATAGTTAACACTTGTTTGTTTGCCTGTGAGTGTTAAAATTATTATTTTCATATTTATTTTAGATAGAAGAGCTGGAGGAAAGGCTGAACGATGCTCTCCATCAAAAACAGGTGCTCGCCCTGCGTCTGGACAGCCAGCTCAAACTCCAGCAGGATGAAAACAGGTGCATTTACATACTGTTAAGAAAAATATCAATATATCAGTCGTCGTATTGGTATTGGCCGATAAATGTGCCTTTTGATAAGGCTGAAATATTTAAGCCCGCATCCATATCACCCTGTAGCCCAAGACCGGCTGCCCACTGAATAAAACCAGGTTGCTGCTTGAAGAGGTGTTAGTGAGGCCAGCAGGGGGCGCTCACCCTGTGGTCTGTGTGGGTCCTAACGCCCCAGTAATAGTGACGGGGACACTATACTGTAACAAGCACCGTCCTTCGGATGAGATGTTAAACCGAGGTCCTGACTCTCTGTGGTCATTACAAATCCCATGGCACTTCTCGTAAATAGTAGGGGTGTAACCCCGGTGTCCTTGCCAAATTCCATCCAATGGCCCTTGCCAATCATGGCCTCCTAATAATTCCCTTCCATTGAATTGGCTCTGTCACTCTCTCTCCTCTCCACCTATAGCTGGTGTGTGGTGAGCGCACTGGCGCCGTTGTTCTGTGGCTGCCGTCGCATCATCCAAGTGGATGCTGAACACTGGTGGTTGAGGAGAGATCCCCTGATATGATTGTAAAGTGCTTTGGGTGTACAGAAGTACATATGAAAGCACTATATAAATGCCTCATTCATTCATTCATTCATTCATTCATTAGCTTATAAATTATAGCCTCTTCTTCTAGTCATGTCTAGTTGGGCTATTTATTGTTAAGCACACACAAAATGAAATGTTTATATATATTCCACTATGAATTTTGTTTAAAGTTTAAAGTAAAATTCAGCCGTTAATTGGAGACAAAACATAAATGAAGAGTTTTGTACACCTCTTTGAGTTGAGAGGTGTACAAATAAACATTCCTCAAAAGCCTGTTGTATCACACATCGTCAACATTTTAACACACACACAAAAAAAATTATGTATGGAGGATAATTACATAAATCTAAGTTGCTACAGTCAAGTAAATGTACATTCAAAGAAGCAAGAAAAGATGAGCATAACCGATGTCCATATGCAGATTGATATATATATATATATATAAAAAAAGTTTTCTTCTTCTCACTAACATTTAGATATTAAAATCAAATAAAACGGCAACAGTAAAAGAACTAGCTAGATTAGCTGATTATCTCTTTGCCATCAGTTGTCGTTAACACTTTCACCGACAAGCAGATGCAATGAGACCTGTTTTCCTCTTTGTTCATGTGACGTTGATTCAGCATAAAGCCTATTTGGCTTCTGCTTATGCAGGAAGCAGCAAGCCCTGAGGAAGCAGGAGATGGACACCATCATGCTGAGACAGAAGCAGCTGGAAGAGACGAACCATCAGCTGTGTGATCGAGCAGGTGATCTCCGCAGGAGCCTGAGGGACCTGGAGCTGTCTGAGGAGAAGTACATTGAGCTGAAGGAACTGCCTGAGGACAAACTCACCATCCCTGAATATGTGGCGGTGAGTTATAAACTGGAGTTGGAAATGAAGATTTTCAGATATATCTGTTGGTTCCTCCCACTAACAAACTTGTGGAGCGAGGAGATTTAAAAGCTATACTGTAAGTGTGTGTGTTTCTTCATATAGATTCGGTTCTATGAGGTCGTGAACCCTCTGAGGGCTCTTGCGACTGAGCTGCAGGTGAAAAAGGCTAACCTGAGCGAGGATCTGGACAGTCACCGCAACCAAGTTAGATCACTAATGGAGGTGTGGAAATTTTTTTTTTTTCCTTTTTGGGTACCATTTTTACTACGGTCTTCAAAGTCAAAATTAAATCTATCTATTTTCTAAATGCATATAGATCTTATTGTGAGCGATTCATCTATGCAGTGTTTCCCCTACCATTATATAAGGGGGGCGCCCCCCCCCCCCCCTCCCTAATGGCTCGCCCCCCACCCCTGAAGGTCAAGTAAATTTGATTTGATTTTCTTTATAGCGCCAGATTACAATTTGTTATTTTATTAAACAAACTAAATAGTCCTTAAGTAATATGTTATTTATCTTATTTCCATGATGGCATGTCTTTTCTGTCTGTGTTTGTGCATTTACAATTATCCCAATGAGTGCGCACGCAGTCACATGCACACGCACACTTATTTTCTATCCTGTTTTTGAACTCTTTCGAACACGTGATGCATTCAAGACTTGCAAGTAAACGCCCACTGCTATGATTTGGTAAAAGTTTTGCATATTAAAATAAGTAAGTACTTGGAGTTACCACAGTCATAATTGACAAAGGATGATTTACGGTGTTTTGTGTAAAAATAATTATGAATGAATGTACCATTGTTTGTCACACTGCCGTGTGACCCCATAAATGCCGAAGCACAACTATTCAGTTTGACTGCGGCGCTACAGTATAAATACTATCATACGATCTGTAACAGGCAAATCCAACGCATCCAACATGAGGGAAATGCCCTCGCTCAGTTGTCAAATTATCCTATGTAGATCGCAAGGCAATGTACTGGCATTAGCTGTTGGATGTATGTTTTGAAACCAGCGGAAATTACAGGTTAGTGTAGAACCGCTACTATTCAGGAAATTCTTTAAAAATGTATTTTTTTTTTATGATTTTTTTATGATTTGTCTTGTTGTCAAAGTTAGTATTGTGGCTTTATGTATGGTTAGACACTTGCGTGTGTTGTTATATTATTAACATTTTTCCAAAATCAAGCTCAAATGGAGTTCCGAGGTTTTTCACCAGCGAATGTCAGAGATTTGTGTTTTGTCCGTCACTAGAATGGTCACATCTGAAGCAGTAAGTGTGTCGCAAGTTTTGATCAACTTACAGGTTATAAAGGTTATTGTAGCTATGTGGGCGCTCCGTTTTTACTGTTGTTTACTATATTTGGCAAAAAGCTTGTGTTATAATTGTAAATTGACAAAAGTGTAAAATTAAGTCATAAAACATTAGCCTTTACGCACATCGTTTTGAATAAAGAAAATGCTGCACTTAACCAGTTTTGTATTTACCTTTGCACTGCAAAGAAGCAGAGAAAGTCTCTAGAATGTGTGCAGGACTTCATTCAAGATTGAGGCGGGTGGAGCTACTATGTAAGGTTTTGCCGAAAGTTTGAGGATCCACCTGAGTTACAAGGTTTAGTCACAAGCTCTTAGTATAAAGTTAAATTCAAGCTCTGGTAAAAAGTATAGGCAAATTCTTTTAAAAAAATTATCTTATCAACTGGTATTTTTTTCGAATCAAACCGTTTTCGAAACAATAATGTTACTGAAGGAATGCATGACCAGAAATGTTAAAATACTGATTCTTCTTGGAGTACACTGATTACATTTTTTTGTCCATTTTTAAGCCCTGCACTTGTGTGTTGCGATATTACTGTCTCATCCAAGTTGGCATTGCATCATCTTTTCTTTCAGTCTCTCTGAAAAGCCTGCGTGGAACTGCGTCTAGTTTAAAACGGATCCCCAGTAAAATGAAGCGTACAAACGAACAGTGTCTTACTGACGTGATCTGACTGGAACTGGCGAATCGGTGGGCAGGCTAAAGAGGCAATGGTCTAGAAGTTGATCTTCTGCAGAGGCGGTCTTTTGTCGCACTATAAAGTAATAATGTGATAAAATCTGAAACGAGTGAGGCCGTTTTTAGTTCTGAAACTTACAGGATATTTTTATAGTTCAATGACCTCTTATTAGGAATTGAACGACTTCAGATTTTTTAAGTTGACATTAAGCTGTTTAAAACGTGCATTTACCCTATCAATCTGAACATCCAGATGGTATATTCAAACATATCTTGTGAAGTGCTCTCGGAGTATGCATTTATTTGTCATTTTAAATGTTGGAAACGGATTGTAAAAGTGGACGTTCTTATCCTGTTGCACCCTCTGTAGGCCATGATCAGCGACTAGTCGACGTCAAATTCAATCTTAAAGCGTCTTGGCAGAGCATTGCAGTCGAGTAGTCTGTGCAACTCCTACCTCTTATATGATTTCTCAATTCATGACCCCAATTCCAGACAGCTGTGAAATAATTTTAATTATTGGCATTACTTTAATTTCTTATTGACATTCATCACTTCTTTTTCTCATATCCCAACCAGAGTTATGAGGAAGAGAGGAGAGTGCGCTCCGAGCTGGAGATCCGCTGTCAGAGACTCACGCTAGAACTTGCTGACAGCAAGCAGCTTATTCAGGAAGGAGACTACAAACGAGAGAACTATGACAAAATCAAACGGTGAGTGGAATGTCCTGCGTTGTCTTTTGAAGTCCACATTCAGCTCAGCAAGAAATGTTTCTTGAGCAACAAACACATTCAAATGATTACTGAAGGATCATGTGACACTGAAGACTGGAGTAATGATGCTGAAAATTCAGCTTTGACATCACAGGAAAAAAATTGAAAACAGTTATTTTAAATTGTAATAATATTTCACAATATTCTTGTTTTTACTGTATTTTCGATTAAAAAAAATTAAGCCGTGATGAAGATTAAGAGACTTCTTTCAAAAACATAAAAAAAAAAAAAATCGTACTGATCTCAAATGGTAGTTTACTGGTTAATGGTTTTGTTACAAAAAACAAAGAGATATTAGTTGAAAATGTTTTTCTTTGGGAGTCAACATTATGGCCAACATTATAGTCAACTGACTAGTATAAACGTTTTTTTATGTATAAATTGTTCAAATTCAGTCCTTTAAAATATGGTGGTTGTGTCTGCGTATTTTGGTCCACAGAGAGAGAGATGGGAATGAAACTGAGGTGAGAGAGTTGAGGAAGAAGTTCGAAATTCTGGACCTCACACACACTGCCATGACAAAAGAGAGGAATGAGCTACATAAAGAGGTAATGTGGGATGAACACACACATACGATTACTAACAGATCGGCATGTCAGTTAGGTCAATTAATTAATTAGCTGATTGTTTAAATTATAGACATCTGACACTGACAGTCTTGTTAATGGATAATAAACAATTTTCAGTTTGTTTTCAGTTTTTCTTCTTTTTGGTTAAATTATATATAAAGAGCAAGGTACAATACCTATAATATGGTATTGAATACAAAGTATTTTAAAACAGCAAATGTGCATTATCCATTATCAAGTTTACACATTTTGTAACCAGCACACTTCTGCAAACTAGCAAAGCGGGCAACTTATCAGCTGATGTCTATAATCTCAACCTATAAATCTGTTTATCATAAAGGTTCTTCTTCTGTTGCTTACGTTTCCTCTTTCTCGCCACCTTTTTTTTTTTTTTCATCTGCAGGTAGCCACTCTGCAGCAGTCTGTAACATTGATGCAGAAGGATAAGGAATATCTAAATAAGCAGAACATGGAGCTTAATGTGCGCTGTGCTCATCAAGAAGACCGTCTGGACAGACTGCAGAGCCAGCTTGAGGACACAAAGAAGGCCAGGGAAGATGCCTATGAAAAATATGTTGCTTCTAGGTATGTGTGATAAATAATGTACAACAGATGGTGCTTCCTACCTACTTTTTTCCCGCTCCTAACTAAATTTTTTCAGTTTATTCAGTTCAGTTTTATGAACAATATAAAATTGGTCTGTAGTAAGATGGTTGCGTAATATGAAGAAGTGGGCCAGGTCCGATCTGGTATCAGGTATTACGTTACCTTTCGAGAATCTTAATATACTTGGATTTACAGCAGAAATCCAAGATCCATTCTTCTCATTTCTTTATAATGTATTGTCATTATGCCATTATAATGTAACAGTTGTACTGTTTGCATCCCTCCACCAGAGATCACTATAAGACAGAGTATGAAAACAAACTGCGTGATGAACTGGAGCGCATTCGAATGAAGACCAGTCATGAGATCGAGAGCCTGCAGAGGGCATCTAAAGAGATGTATGAGAGAGAGAACAGGTGAGAGCAAGCCTTCATGTCTCAGTTTGGACAAATCCTATTCTTTCTATCCTTGTTTACCATGGAATATCTGGAAATGTGAGGGAATTTTAAAACCTTAAATCTCTATAAAATAATTTTTATTCATTTCTTTAATGGATTTGGTTTTTACAGCGCTGAATCATATTTTCGAATAGGGCTGCTCGATTATTGCAAGAAACTAATTACAAACAAAAATGGACAAATAAATACAACAGAACAAAAATACAAATTAAAGGCAGGGTATGTAGGTTTTTTCAAAAAAACGTTTTCCTAAATTTGTTTAAACTGTCTTTATATACCAATACATAATTAAAATGTAAGTACTCTGAAAAAGAGAGTATAAAAATCGTGTGTCTGTAATCTTCGCAGGACTGCAATAAACACAGCTACTTATTCCATTCACTCCCACCCCCTCCCTTCTGGGCTCCTTCCAAAGCCACGCCCCCAAAACACATGAACGCGCGATGCCGACCGCTCAGCTGGAGGACGCTGTAACAAAATTCAAATTCAAGGAAGGAAGAGGACAGGGTCGGCTTGCGGAGCTGTGGGCGTGTTTATTTATAAATGAAAAAAAAAAAACAACAACAAAAAGTCGCGCACACAGCGCTATAGCAGCAAAGAGCAAAGTCCAATGTAACCAGCAATCCTCGCGCTTCCTGCACTCGCACTCGCACTCGCACTATCAGCCCACAGATCTCCGCGTGTCTCTCTCCATGAATGAGGTTTCCCCGTCCCTTATGTGCGATCTCTCCACGCCAATCACTGAAACAAGACACAGGTGTTTGTCATTTGCACTTGACCCACTTACGCCGCACCTGTCTCCCGATCCTCTCTCCCGTCCCAGACTTCGCTAGATTGGTATTGGTATTCATGGGTTTCATCAGGTCCCTTTCCACAGGTGTATTAATCAAGCACAATGCAGTCTGCATTCATAATCTAGGTGCTTGATTTTATACACCTGTGGAAAGGGACCTGATGAAACCCATGAATATAAAGACTGTTTAAACAAATTTGGGGAAAAGTTTTTTTGAAAAAACCTGCCTACCCCACCTTTAAATAAACAGGGCTAGGCAGTAGCCTACTACAGCAGAAAGTAATCAAATGTAAAATAACTTATGCAGGGCTCCTGACTAACTTTTTGCCTTGGTTGCACTGGTGCGCCTAACTTTTTTATTTAGGTGCACCAGCACAAAATTTGGGTGCACTGAAAATTTTTCTCGGCTCGCGTCACCTTTAACGCCACAATTCCAAGGTCACCTTTTTATCACGCTCTATATACATTCATATTATGTAAATGATTTTAAACAAGAATAAGGTGTAGGTAAATAAATAAAAATAAATAAATACATTTTTTAAAGTGCTTCACTGAGCTGCCAAACTAACTATTTTGAGTCTCTAGCTCAGGCGCGGTATAGGCTCTACCTCCGTCTCTGAGTCGGATGCCATCTCCGACGAAAGACCAGGGCTTGGCATCTTACCAGGGACTGGGGAGAATGGTGGCTGAAGTAGCTTCATGTCTGGGCTGTTGTCGGAGCATTGACCGGGGAGTAAAGGGTTTTAACGGTATTCCTACTCTTACCGATACTGCTTATCGATCCGGTACTTTAACTGTATTCTTATCGGTTCTTTTTGTTTTTATATATATATATATATATTAGTCTAAAAAGAAATCTAATAAAGTAATCAAATGTAAAATAACACTGCATAATTTTTCATAAATAGATTAATGCTTAATAAAGCTGAAGTTATTCTTTCAAGAGCTTTGTAGTGATTTTTCTCTTGTTGTTTGATTCGCAGTAATGGCGCAATCGTCCGCATGTTTAATAGACTGCGGCCCCTTTAAGACCGAGTGCAGATCTGCTATTGATCTGATGCACCATATTCTCCCAACTATTTCCATAACTACGTCCATTTAAGACATAAACTGTTTTTAGTGAATCTCCAAGCCGGTCATTTTGACATACTTTTGTGTACATTTGATCGTTTAGACACGCACATTAAACCCAAAGTAGGCTATAATTTGCTTGTCTTGGTTTCGGTTTCGGAGCGCGTGCCGCCTTGCGAACAACATCTCTTGCGCAGATTTTGTGCTTTTAATAGCTCTTTTAATTATTTAACGCGTCTCGCAAGTTAGCAACAGTAGCTAGACTGCATTTTACAACAATCACCGATCGTGCTGATTCTGTCGTTAGGTTTGAGTTTTAGGGAGAAATGACAGTGTAATGCTGCGAAGAGAAGAAGTTGCACTAGATAGAATGCGGCTATAGTTTTTAATGGTTTTACCTCAATATATTATTTTTTATAATCTTTGGAAGCCGAAATCTAAAATAAAATCAGACTAATATCACAGACCTTAAGTGTAACCAGGCTACGTTTGAATGTTTAATTCTGTCCTCCGTCATCACTCATTAAGCGTGAGAGAAGAGTGTGAGTTCCGTCAAAGGAGAACAAACACTTAGTTCGTGGAGAGGCAGCGGATGCGAGGACGTTAGGTGCACCGGTGCGACCTAGGAACAATTTTAGTCGCACCCTTACAAAATTTGGTCGCATGTGCGCCCAAATTGGTCGCACTCTAGAGCCCTGTTATGCACATTCCGCTCCATCTCAGAGCGCACGCACAGAAAGCCGCCTGGGGAACAGTGTCTCTTTCGCGGCTTAATGTACTTTTAATTGCACTGTTTATTATCAAACACGTCTCCCAGTTTAGCAACAGTAGACTACATTTTACAGCCCTAACTTATTCGGCTGATTTGGATGTTAAGTTTGGCTTAGGGAGGAACGAAAGCACACCGCTGAATGTGGCAGCGGTACAATTATAGTTTTACCTCGATTGTCTTGTATTCATAATCTTTGGAAGCCAAAATCGAAATCAATTACGATTAATCACACAGGCCTATTTTCTAATCAACTAAGCATAGGTGAAGTAAGAGGGGTCCCAGGACAGACACTGCTATCCAAGTGGCCATAGCCCAAATAGTTTTATCATTGAAAACATGAATAAAAAAAAAATAATTGTATTAATGCAAGAATAGTAGTTAAACAATATCTGATTGCAGTCTAAGAAAACGGCATGCTTGCATACATTTTTTGCTTTTGCTCTAAAGTCTTGCACTGCTGCACTATCACTGTCTGTTCACACAGAGCAACATTATACTTTTCTGTTGCTATTAATTGGCGTCTCTTGTTTTGTGTCAGTTCATCTGTGCAAAAGACTGACCCTCAACATTTGAGTGTGTGACGCATTAGCTTCGTTTACATGGAACCTAATTATCCGATTGTAATCGGACTAGTAGCACAGTCGGAATAAAAGTCACATGTAACCATGTCGATCTGGATTAATTGGCCTAACCTGATTCAAATTTAATTCGGATTGTAAGGGGAGGTTTTAGGGCTGGGCGGTATGACGGTATATATTTGTTACCGCGGTAGAAAATGTCAACCGTAACAGATTTTTTTATTCCGTGATACCGCGACATGTAAATAAGTGGGCGTGGTTAACTCACATTCAGCGTGCGTGAGACTGAGACACTGAGATTTGTCAAAGAAACATGGAGAAAGCAGATCAAGAGGATCCACAAAGGAATTACGTTTTCTAAAGGTTTGTTGTTAACGTGATATTTTCGGAGGGAAAGGCGCAGCAGTCAACTAGAGCAGTGCGTCACCCGTAGGCTACAGTTTAGAGGAGTGCACGATCGCAACGGGGAAAGCATGAAAGCTGGACAACAACAGCTCATATATCAATATCGTAACGAATAGAAATAACCTTAAATAATGTATAGTTATCTTATAGGCATCTTTCCGTCTATTATGTATAGTTACTTTTTAAACACGAAACTCGCATTCAGCATGACACGCGAGCGGTTGCCGTGGTAATGAACAACCTGCTTGTTAAAGCAAATGTATAATCCTGTATCTGAGGCAAAATTACTAAATATGCAGCGCGAGTTATATTTCTAACTCCAAACAATTGGCCACTGAAACAGCTGATAAAATCTTCCTTTGATTCAATGCGTGATTACAACTTGTCACTCAAATGAACTGATGCAAAAGACACGCGCGTCCACACGCACTGAGAGGGAGCGCGGTGGTGTGTCGGTGTTCACCGGGCTATGTAAAATAATGGCGCAGTTACAAGGTGTGTATAATTTACACTACTTAGTCAACACTAACAGTAGCTGCTGTTCGGTTTTCATACTGCTGTTCTCCTAGTCACTTATGAACTTGACACTTCTGAACATCTCTTGATTAAAGCTTTAGGTGACGGGTTGCCAGATATCACAAAAAGAGCAAAATGTTTTGCAAGCCCTTTAAAACGCAGTAGGCTATAATAAGCAGACATGGCAAATAATGTACCGGGAAAACATTTAAACATAACTAGTATTTACTAATATCCTACCAAATTAACAGGAAGTAACACATTTTTTATGAATAGAATAGGCTAGTTTAATAAAAAAAAAGTTCAGATATTATAAACTGATGGATGAAGTAAAGCAATAGCATGAGATTGAAAAATTATTCAGCAACACTTTATTTAAAGTTTGAGTTGTATTTAATATCAATCAGTTGGGGGCAGTTCATCTAAAAGTTGATGAGAGTGCTTTGTTTACTATATTTAGCTATTAAAAACAGTTTACCAAATAAAAGAAAATTCAAACAAAGTGAAGTACTTTACATTTCTAAAGTATTTCGGTTTATTTATTATACAAAGCCCTTTTTGTTGATTTTTCGAGAATAACTATATAAATATATAACTATATCGTGAAATATATCGTTACCGTGAAATAAAATTAGTCATACCGTGAAACAGAATTTTGGTCATACCGCCCACCCCTAGGAGGTTTATTCCTTTTCTAATCCGATCGAGAAGACATGTAAACTCTTGATCAAATTGAAATCCGAAACTGGAAAACACTGCGCATGTGAAATGTTGTAGAAATGGCATAATAACGTATGACGCCTGAAACAGATTTTTGTTGTTGTTGAATGAAGTGTCATAAATGACTGTCGTGTCATTCTAAAATTCTCTTTCCTCTCATCTCTTTGAAATGGACCAGGACAACGTCCCAGCAGTCCTTGTTTCACACTCTCATCCACAGAAGCCTTGTTTTGGGCACGGGAAGGGCCGTTTTTGCTGCTTGATAAATATAAGCAGCGCAGCACAGCACAACAGTTCATGTGCTCGTCGTCTCCTAATCAGAATCCAAAATAACTGTAAGCCTGCGCTCAATCAGCCCAATGGAGGCATCCGGTCAGCGGGGAAGGTCTCTGCGTGTTACTGTCCTTTCTCGTGGCAGAGTATTTTTGATTAAATGCAATACATTTTCTCATATGTATTTTCTCGTTATTTCATCTGACCCCATTAATGAAAAGGTTTTAATGTGCATCATTAAATGTGAGCGAATGTTTGACTATTCTTTTTACTCTTTACTGAAAATAATGCCAGAGTCTGTTAGAATAAAATCAATGGTTACAATTTATTATGTCAGGTATATATATCATGCCAATTTCATAATCAGTTCAAAGATAATCAAGACAAAACATCAAATGCTCTGGAATAAAGAAAAGAGATACAAACCCGACATTAGGAAATACATGATGCTGAGAGTCCCGGCAACTCTCAGCATTCACGGGCTGATCTGAGGTACAGAATCGCGCTGATCCTCTCGTTGCATTTCATTATATAGACAGAAACTTTTTTCACATGGAAACTTCTGCTAACAATGGGAATTTACATTCAGAGTTAACACCTTTTGGGAGTAGGAGACCATTTGTCTAGAGACACACCCTCCTTTGTGTGCCAGTTATCTCTAAACTCTTAAAGACCTTATTACCTTTTGTTTTACTTCTTTGGGAATGAGATTGTACCAGTCACACTGAGAAATTTCAAGTGATACCAAACATGATGATAAATATTCACATTAAACCATATAGATTATTGGGTGAATTTTGGTGATCTCAGCATGAGGGAGGAGGAGGGATGTGGGAAGAGGGGAAGAAATGTAGATTAGGATTGCTTAGGCAAGAGGTGCTAGTTTCACAAGAGAGAGTTCAAATGTTAATTTCCAGAAAGGTCCTTTGTCTTTTCGAGGAGTGGTCGTTCCTCCACCAGTTATTCCAGTTTCTCCAGTTTACAGATACATATTAAGTCTGCTCTTCAAAACAAAGAAAAGAAGGAATTTAGGAGAATGTTAGTATGGAATGAATTAATTCCGATTAAAATAAAAGAGGTCCATGTAAACATACAGTCGTGCTCAGAATTAATCATACCCCTGGTAAATATGATCAAAAATGGCTGTAAAAAATAAATCTGCATCGTTTATTGTTTTGATCTTTCATTCAAAAAATTGGCAAAAATCTAAACTTTCATTGAAGTAAAAGAATTGAAAGTGGGGGGGAAATCACATTATATACATAACATAACACGTGTTTTGGAGAAAAACATTTATTTCATAATGTGATCCCCCCCCCACACAATTATTGATACCCCTAGAATTTTTTATGAATAAAATATCTCTGAAGTATATTCCCATTAATATTTACCTTTTTTTTTTTAGCACACCAGGGTGACTAGGAACATGAAATTGTCCAGCTATGACTTCTTGTTTCAAACTTCTTGAGTTTAAATATGAGGAAACACAAAGGCCAAATTCAATTTTTGATAAAAAAAATCAATAAAAAAAAATCAAACAACCCCTACATCCCCACATGTTGTTTGGGAGGTTTTCAAGAAAAATGCTCCTCGCTCCTCCAAGAACAAACTCCAGCATATTCAGTTCTCAGACACGACTGGAACTTCAAACGGCACAGGGTTCTGTGGTCAGATGAAACTAAAAAAAGAGCTTTTTGGCAGCAAACACGCTAGATGGGTTTGGTGCACACAAGAATAAAAAGTACCCCATGTGTACAATTTAATATACCATTGGATCTTTAATGTTGTGGGCATATTTTTCTGCTGGAGGTCCTGGACTTCTTATTCAGACACATGGCATCGTGGATTCTATCAAATATCAACAGATAAAAAATCTAAACCTGACGCCTTCTGCTAGAAATCTTATAATGGGCCGTGGTTGGATCTTCCATCAGGACAACGATCCAAAACAAACATCAAAATCAACACAAAAATGTGTTAGGGAGCACAAAATGAAGCTTCTGCCATGACCGTCCCAGTTCCCTGACCTGATGAGTGGAGTGAACTGAAGAGAAGAAGTGCCAACATGGATCTGGGAATCTGAAGGATCTGGAGAGATTCTGTATGAAGGAATGGTCTCTGATCTCTTGTCAGGTGTTCTCCAAACTCATCAGGCATTATAGGAGAAGACTGAGAGCTGGTATCTTGGCAAAAGGAGATTGCAAAAAGGTATTTAATAAAAGGGTATGAATAATTGTGGAGAAAAACATTTATTTCATAATGTGACCCCCCCCCCACTTTCAATTATTTTACTTAAATGAAAGGTTAGATTTTTGCCAATTTTTTCAATGAAAGATCAAAAGGATAAACGATGCAGATTTATTTTTACAGCCATTTTTGATCAAATTTACCAGGGGTATGATTAATTCTGAGCACGACTGTAGCTATTGTTTCCCCACTATTGTGGGACTATAATTTCTGCTTTATGCTACTTCTCAGCATCAAAATGTTGGTGTAGTCAGATTTATCTGTGATGTATCACTGCAATCTGACCTCTCTTTTATACAGAAATTATGCAGAAAAAAAGTGGCAGTGGAAACACTGTATTGTATTATATGTAATAATGCAGGTAATGAAAGTTCATGATTTATATTGTTTCAAATGGCAAGGCTGTAAAACACACTTAACTTAATCCTGTGCTGCATAATGTACAGTATTGTTTCAGGAAATGTGTTTGTTAATCTTTCAGAAACCTTCGTGAAACCCGAGATAATGCTGTCATTGAGAAAGACAGAGCATTGAATGCAGAAAGAGATTCCCAAGCCAAATATGATCAACTTTTAGACCAGTAAGTTCTTACAAACCTCTCACATATGCGTGACAGTCTGTAGCTGTCATCATTTTCTTTCTGACACTTATTGAGCGTTTGAAAAACTATTGAGCAAATGCATGTACAGAAATTCTTGCCAAATCATAATTCAGTGGAAAGAAGCATGATGGCCGAATGAGTGTGAATCGATGAATGAGTGAATGAGTTTTCGTAAATTAGTGACACCAGATGCAATGATGCGGTAGCCATCTGGGCATTTTGAAATCAGGATTTCAGATGTTATTTAAAATTAGGCCTAGGCATTGACAACCATTTCCGCTATATTAATACTTGATATGTCCCAATATGATGTCAAAGTAAACTACCGTGCAAAAGTTTAGGGTCAGTAAGATTTTTTTTTTAAAGAAATTGTATTAAATTGATAAAACATGACTGAAAAGACATTTCTGATGTTACAAATGCAGACCCTTTCCAAAAAATTTGAATATCATGGAAAAGTTTATTTATTTCCATAATTCCATTCAAAACGTTAAACTTCCATAGACTATAGATTCAGGGCCCACAACTTAAACGATTTCAAGTATTTAGTTGTTTATTTGTACATAATTTGGGCTTCTAGCTCATAAAACCCACGAAAACAGGATTTCAAAAAATTTGAATATTATATGAAATCACACAGTAATTACACAGTGATACCATGGTCATTGAACCAGGTTTTGGTTCTTTTGGCAGTGTGGGCAGGTGCAAATCCTGCTGGAAAATGAAGTCAGCATCTCCATAAAGCTTGTCTGCTGAAGGAAGCATGAAGTGCTCTGAAAATGTCCTGGTAGACGGCTGCGTTGAGTGGACAGCACAGTGGACCAACACCAGCCGATGACATGGCTCCCCAAACCAACACAGACTGTGGAAACTTCACACTGGACTTCAAGCATCTTGGATTGTGTGCCTCTCCATTCTTCCTCCAGACTCTGGGACTTTGGTTTCCAAATGAGATGCAAAATTTGCTCTCATCAGAAAAGAGGACTTTGGTCCACTGTGCTTTATTAAATCCAGAGTCAACGCAGCCGTCTACCAGGACATTTTCAGAGCACTTCATGCTTCCTTCATTTTCCAGCAGGATTTGCACCTGCCCACACTGCCAAAATAACCAAAACCTGGTTCAATGACCATGGTATCACTGTGTAATTACTGTGTGATTTCATGTAATATTCAAATTTTTTGAAATCCTGTTTTCGTGGGTTTTATGAGCTGGAAGCCCAAATTATGTACAAATAAACAACTAAATACTTGAAATCGTTTAAGTTGTGGGCCCTGAATCTATAATCTATGGAAGTTTAACGTTTTGAATGGAATTATGGAAATAAATAAACTTTTCCATGATATTCACATTTTTTGGAAAGGGTCTGTATTTCTATACCTAACAAATGCTGTTCTTTTGAACTTTCTATTAATTAAAAAAATCCTGAAAAAAACGGTTTCACAGTTTCCACAAAAATATTAAGCAGCAAAACCATTTTCAACGTTGATAATAATAAGTGTTTCTTGAGCGTCAAATCAGCATATTAGAATGATTTCTGAATGATCATGTGACTCTGAAGACTGGAGTAATGATGTTGAAAATTCAGCTTTGCGTCACAGGAACATTTTAAAACACATTATTATAACATGTTTACTGTTAACTATAACTGAAAATTAAAATTTCTGTTTTTACTGTATGGTTGATGAAATAAATGCAGTCTTGGTGAGATTTCTTTCAAAAATCTTCCCAAACCCAAACCTTTGAACTGCATTGTAAATTTAATCATTTAATTAAAATATTTTTTTTATTTAAAAATACTTAAATAATATTACCGGGTAACTTTAAAATGACTAAATTACTAACTTAACTTTACAATAATAAGCACACAACAGTGATGGGTGGCGGCTTTAACACTGTTCTAGCCTTTGCATGCACTTTGTAAATCTGTGAAAAGGACATTTCTTTAGGACTTTTTTTTATGTTATTTGTTTTTTCTTGGTGTCAAACATTTCAAGCTTGACTGGAATCCTCCAAGGCCAAATCAAGTAATCTTGAACTGATGACAGATATGACCATTTTTTGTCACTGTAAGTAAAAGTGGGTGTAGTCATGTTTGTCTTATAGTGTGTGTGAGGATCATCTACTAATAAGTAATAAGCACTGTGTATGACTTCTAAAGTTGCAGGGAGACCTCAAATATTTAACCTCTGTTACTGCCTCCAGAAAAAATAAAAGTGTTATTCTCTGCCTGTCTGACGACAAGTAAACAATCGAAGCCAAGATTTTAAAATATGCAGATTGTTTTGCTCCTGGTTATGATAGATGTAATTATTTTTGGAGCCTGTGTTCTTGAGGAGGAATTTCTTGTACAGTCATGTTCCCACGGTTGTAGAGCCAGTGTGACAGAGTTGCTGAACATGCCTTTGTTAAGCTTTCCATTGTGATGAAACGCAGTTGAATCCGTGTTTCTACACTGTGGTGATCAGGGCCTGCACTTGAAGGAAAGCAGTATCAGATTCTGGACACTGGGCTGTGGTAGATGACTGTGAAAATAGATGATCTAAAACAAGAACATGTGGCTAGTTAAGACAAGACTAGAATTATAGTTAGACAAGTAGAAGAAAATAAGCAGCGAGTCGCCACAGCTCAGTGAAACCTCTCTGACAGGCTAATTTAACATGTGAGCTTTGGTTTTAACATCATTGGTAAATGTCATGAGTGAGAAAACATGCTAAACTGGCTAGAAAAGATGGGTATTTCCATTGTGGTACACTCTGCTTGTGCATGTCTGCAGCCAAAACATAGAAAGGGTTGAAAAACTACTTGAAATGTAGAGCTAGTGTAGGCATACACTAATGGAAAAAGTTTGGGGTCAGTAAGATTCTTTTAAGGTTTTTGAAAGAAGTATTTTATACTCACCACAGCTCCATTTATTTGATCAGAATACAGTCAAAATAGTAATATTGTGAAATAATATTATTACAATTTAAAAAGACTACTTTCTATTTTAATATATTTTAAAATGTAATTTATTCCTGTGATGTTAAAGCTGAATTTTCCACATCATTACTCCAGTCTTCAGGGTCACATGATCCTTCAGAAATCATTCTAATGTGATGATTTAGTGCTCGAGAAACAGTTGTTAGTGTTATTGCTGTTGAAAATGGTTGTGCTGCTTAATATTTTTGTGAAAAAAATAAATAAAAATGTAGGATTATTTGATGAATAGAAAGTTCAAAAGAACGGCATTTATTTGAAATAGAATGTTTTTTGTAACAATGTAAATGTCTTTTTCATGTAAATAAATCACTATTGTTAAATTTCTATATAAATGCAGTAATTTCTTTCAAACCAAAAAAATCATGACTTGACTAAAATAAAATACTAAAGAGAAATTACACAGAATCCTCAGAATATATGATGTAGAATTTTTTTTTTTAATCTGAAAACTGGTAATGGTAAGTGGTTAACTTTTTTTGATAAGTGGGGTTTGATATTTATTATATTTTTACCTGTGTTTTCACCATGAAAATAGCCATAAAGATGGAATAGTGTTAAATCACAGACAAACAAACAATATTCATATAATGCAATTTAATGCTTGCATTACACAAATTAAAATTCACAAAAATATTTGAAAATGGGCTTGGTGGGGCACAGTTTGTCAAAATGACAAAATATCTTGCGATTATTTAAATGATTCTTTCTCTTTGTTTTTTGCCACTAACAATTTTTTCCTCTCTTTTGCTGTTATCTGTATTTTTTAAATTTATTATATTATCTCTACATTTTAGTGTGCATCTTTTTTTCTTTTTTTTTAAAGTCCCTGTGAACCGGAAGTTGCAACCGACGTCACTTCAGTGTCGTGACTTATTTCCAAGTGAAATGGAATATTGAATAGCGCTGCACGATTAATCGAAATGAAACCACACACGATTTGTCAAAGACTGCGATTATTTTCTGCGCAGCTTGTCAGTGCAGCGCGGCTTATCGGTAGTAAATGCTGCTCAATCTGAAAGCCAGAGGGCGCTCTCACACAGACACGCCAAATATGCCCTGCCACCATAGACAGTATATAAACTGGACACAGCGACCCTATGGGCATCATCACTGTAGCTGAATAAACAGAATATTAAAATGCTTTGATTGATTTATTAAATGTTGTCTTTTGTTGGACAAGAGGTTCATAAATGCTTCTCATGTTTGGAAAGATGTTTGACACGTGTTGCTTTTTCAAATGCACGTTATAAGCGACTCAAACTCACAGTGCTTTCAGATGGAGCAGCATTTACTACGGATCACAGAGCCGTACGTCACTGACAAGCTGCGCTTTAAAAATAATCGCAGCCTTTGCGATTTCATAATCGCAATAATACAAATCGGTTAAGCGTGATTTCCATGTTAATTGCGCTTAATCATGCAACCCTAGAATAGAGGGCAAGGTTTTATTTTAGCACACCTCCTCTCCATCCCTCGCTCATAGCAGACTGACGGTTAGAGGGGAGTGGTTATAGATATTCTACTCAAGCCGTCAAACTGACGTCATCAGAGAGGGAACGCCATTCTAGAGCGGAAGCAAATTTTCTAATTTTGATTAAAGATTATCACGACAAACTAATTTTTTCTGTGTATTAACTTGCACGGATTAATTGTTCACCGCAAGACTAGTAATGTGCTCTAACGAAATAAATAGGGTCAATTTTGTTTTCATGACGACTTTAAATGAGGTGGTTGATAAGGGTATCTAGAAGTGCAGGTTGTTGCCCCTCCCCTTTCTCCTGAGTGGTCAGCCCTTATTTGCCCATGTGAGAAGCTTACGGTGTCACTGAGCTCCAGGCACATGCCTTGCATACCAGCAGATACTCTGCACACAGTTGTTGGGCATACCCCACGTTTTTCAGCCCCGGGGAACGGATTGCTCGCATTCACAGAGAAGCTCGATTGAGGGCAAAAACGACACATGCTCCTTTACCCTGCTCTTGAGAGGTCAAGTCTACGGTCCGTGAACATGTTGTCCAGTTACTCTATTTTGGGCTGACAATTTTAAGGTGGGGGAGGGAGAATAGAAATGAGTGTTGCATTGCATTGTGTCATGCTGAGAAAAATAATTCTTTTTTTTTTCAGTTGTGTCGAATGCATTTGCACATAAATGAATCATAAAATATTTGAATAAGACAACCACTCCTTACAACATAGTGTTCCGACAGCGTCCTCACCCTCTCTTTTTTTCCCCCTGAATTTACGTAAATAAACAACTCTAATATACTTTAAGCCAATAAATAGCTTAACAATATTCAGCCTTACTCCCTAATGTATGAAAGGAGTGGTCCAATTACGCACAATTTGTCACAATTATTTCTATAGGTGTTGGTCATCGTGATGATATTATTTCCTTTGTGTTCTTTACCCAAATCTGTCTGCCTGCATTTGTCTGAATGTTAGTGGCAACGCACAAACAAAAGAAAAATCTTGACCTGCCAGTTTGGCCCCTTCATAGGTGTGGTTATGGTTTCAACCAAAACCCCCTGGAGCTCTCTGACATTCAATAAAAATGGTTTAATCACTCAAAGACATGGCTGTTAATGTTGGAGGATGCAAACAGATACTTAATCTGTTTGGGCATGTTGAGATTCGGTGTTTCTTTTGAATTTCAGTAACTTTTTGCCCTAGGAAATACACTTAGCATGTCAGAGGCTATCGCATCTAAGCTTTGCATCACCTTTAATTTAGCAATCGCTTAGCTTAGCCTAAGGTGAGCTACAGCAGACATTATAACCATCATGGTTTTTTTTCCTTCCATTGTGTTTAAATCACAATTTGAGCGACAGTAAAGACTATTTGAATTAAATACTTAAAAAAAAAATTATAATTCTATTAATCAAAGAATCCTGAAGAAAATGCATTGCGTTTCCACATAAATATGGAGCACAACTGCTTTTAACACTGATAATAATAAGAAATGTTTTTTGAGCAGCAAATCAGCATACTAGAATGATTTCTGAAGGATCATGTGACACTGAAGACTGGAGTAATGCTGAAAATTTAGCTTTACCATCACAGGAATAAATACAATTTTAAAACATTAAAATAGAGAGTAGTCCTTATAAATTGCAATAATATTTCACAACATTACTGTTTTTAGTTTATTAATTTTTTTATCAAATGAATGCTGCATTGGTGAGCATAAGAGATTTCAGAGAAATCTAAGTAAGAGTAAGAGAAATCTTACTGAACATTTTTTTTTTAATTATATGTGTCATATTTTTTTCAAAATAACTTTGCATGGGATAATTTTGCAGAATAATTTCTCTATCTGTTTTCACTGATGGTCAGCGTGTAGAATGCACTTATATCCTCTGTTTGTGCCTGTGTCCAGGTTCAGGCAGCTGCAGCTGGGTTCAGACAGCAGGGTGGCAGAACTGCTTAACCAGGTGAAGCTGAAAAAGTTTGAGTTGGAGCGTTCCCAGATGGTCCAGGAGGAGACCGCCAGGAACCTCAGCCTTTGTCAAATTGAGTGTGAGAAACACCAGAAAAAACTGGAGGCAAGGCTCTATAAAATAAATAAATGTTTCATTTTTGTTAAATCTGTATGGCAAAGATGCCATGTACATGAAACCTCAATAAAGTGATTTCTTTTAGCATCACTGCAAGTTAAAACCTGTCAATTGCTTAGTAGTTAAAGCTGTTAATTCCTTAAAGGAATATTTTAACATTTCTGTCATCTTCTACAACACCATCATGTCATTTCTAACCTGCATGACTTTCATTTTTCCAAGGAACACAAAAAGAGAATTTATTGACCACTCTTTACTATATAGTGAAGTAAATGGGATCTGGGCTGTCAAGCTCCAAAATGATGAATGAAAAGCTGCATGAAAGAATCATAAATGTACCATAAAAGAGGTCCATATGACTGATGTCAAATTTTCCTAACTCTTCTTAAGCTATACATCTATTAATCAGCTTCAGTCGATATTAGACATTTAATTGTCTAAATATTTTTTTAACAAAAAAATTGGTTAAAATGTTAATATTTTGCAATTTTTTTCCACATAAAGATTACCTTTGTTGTTATCTTACTCATAGTTATTCTTTAAAAAACAATTCTTTAAAAATAATCTTTGGCAATTAAATCTCAACATGAATATCCGTATTTTATACTGTACATTTAAAATCAAAAAGAAAGAGATATTCCTTTGTATTTTTTTTGGGATTAATTTTTTTGAATTTTTGCCTTTATTCTGATAATGCAGTTATCAGATATCTTACAGAGAGAAGATAGGAAGCGATGTGGGAGAGAGAGAGAGTGGGGTGGGATCGGGAAAGGAGCCGGGACTCGAACTTGGCTCGCCCGAAGCGCAACCATACATGTCGAAGGGAGGCCTTCATTGGCTCTGACTAGAGAGCTATATACATTTTAAAATGCCTGAGTTAACTTGTAACATTGAAAACAAATTTTTTTTTTTTTTGGTGCTTTTTAGTGATTTATTTCTCTGATCTCTGATTTATTTTTAATTTTATATAAAATATTATAAAATTTGAATATTGTGAAATCCATGAATGGCATTTGCATTAAGCCATTAACAAGTCATATGGACTTATGGAGAGAAGAAAGTATTTAGAATGACATGAGCGTAAATGATAATATAATAACATTTTTTGGGTGATCACTTCATAAATATTACAGTATTCTTTAATTATTACCTATGATTTGATTGAATGACTCTCAACTCATTCGGAGACCAGGCAAGGGTTGAACCCCATACCAGCCTCATAAAATAAGGATTGCACATATTGTTCAGCATCATAAAGCCTATTTGAACATGATATGACACCACCCTTGTTACTCAAGTTCTGTCGTTATATCTTTGTCCTTCTCTTGATCTGTTTATGCAGGTTCTAACAAAAGAGTTTTACGGGCTTCAGACATCATCAGACAAACGCATCACAGAACTGCAAGCCCAGAATTCTGAAAGGCAAGCACGACTGGAGACATACGAGCGATTGGAAAAGGAGCTGGACGATGTTACCATGCAGGCGGCAGAGAGTAAGAAAGGAGACTGATTCAGTCATTGATATTGAAGATCAAAGATAAGATAAGACCAGAACATCAGCAAGGTTGCACACTGAAATTAAATGGTCTTTGAGGCCAAATTTTTCTTAAAGGCCCACTGAAGTGCCTTGGAACGTGCCGCTTCGTATGATGCGTTGATGTAATTTCCACTGAAACAGGAAGCTAAGGCGTAACATATTGAATGGCTCCTCCCCCTTTTCAAATAGCCAATAGCGTTTAGTTTTCCTCACAGACTGCACGTCGTACTTGACAGCACCATGGAAGCGAATCCGAGCGCTGATGATATGTTGGATTCAATAGTAGAGGTGTGAATAAATTCTAGCCATTTCATTCTTAAACAACGTACAGTTGGAAAACAGAATAAAACTCGAGCGTTTGAGCAACCGAACACACATCTCCAACCCATATTGCTCTGTGACGTGTCAACGATCGCTTTGACCAGGTGGTATTTATAGCATAGGGGGCGGGACGCTTTAGATTCTAGAAAGCATTTGATTGGACAGAAGATGTGATGAGAAGCTGAAGTCCACGGTGATGTCATAAAAATCTGTGGTCCGTTTTAGCAGAAGTGAGAGACTGTAAGTTTTGAATGCTTATATCTCCTAAATGTGAATTTTGTCATTGTTTTGGAACACACCAGCTTATCCATATCCTTAAGGCTAACATATTCATACTAAAAGATAAAAAAAAACTTACATTTTAATTTCAAGGGGCCTTTAAATTCTGACATGAGGTTCTTATTTCTGCAAATATGGTCATATATTCTGCACATACAGTATATTCTGCATATACATGTTGATTTAAAGAAATCAAAGCTGTGGTTAAATTAGTGCTGGCGAAGATTCTGTTTTACGACTACTTGTGAAACGGTTCTGCTGCAAAAAACAGTAGTAGTTAAAAGAAAATTGAAACACGCTGTATGTCTTTTTTTCCATTGGTTTTTTGCATGTTCAACATGCCATACTACATCACACCTGATGGTGGTTTGATAAAATGGCCTTAGGGCCTTGTCCTTAAACAACCCTCTTCTAAACGTCAGTGAATATGCTGACACTGAGCTGAGGTGATGTGAAAGGCTGGCCTAGCCAGGTTTTTAACTCCAAGTTAAAAACAGGTTTTTAACATCAAGTCTGCATAGATCAAACTTAAAAAATAATGCCTAGTGCAAGGAATGCCGGATCATTGCCGGATGATACCGCAAGTTGATGCAGTTACTTATTACTGTGATGTTGTTGTCAAGTTAAACTTATCTATCTGCCTTTTTGAATTAATTTTTGATTTTAACGAACTTTTGATATTCGCTTTAACTATTTTTTTATATTCTCTACCGTTCCTGAGAAATACCTCTCATAATTTGACATGCCTGTGTTTGCTGTCTTATTTTACTTAGCTTAGCTTGCTAATTGGTTAACATGCCAGTTACTATACTTTCTAATGTGGCTCTTCAGCTATCAGGTTAACCATAAGCTTCATTAGCAGTTCAGTTAGCTTAGTATGCTAATCGTTTAAAATGCTAAGTAACGCTTCTGTGAACTCATTCTTGCCTTGGAAACTCTCTTCAGCAGCTTGTTGAACGTGCGTCAACCAGTGGCGCACCTATATAAGCAACAAGCACCGAACCTTTCAGGTTGTGGGTTCAACTCCCGTGTGGAACATGCTCAGACCGCAAGAGGTAGTACTGTGGCCTGAAATGGTGCAAAAGTTGATTCTCTTCAAGACATTGTGTCTTTCTGAGAATTATCTAATCTGAATTTAATAAATCTAACGTGATGCATTTAGATAGAAAATCTTCATTTTGAGTTAATTGTCTACTGAACTACTGAAGCTTGTCTTCCAAATGGTACACTGCAATAAGCAACAATCATGTGATCTAAATATTGTGGGGTTGATTCCTGCCTGGTACAACATTATAAGAGTGTGTAATGTTGTGTCACTGCAATTCCCTTATTATCTGGGAAAGCATTGTACTAATTTTCTTCCTCTTGGATTATAAATATGTTTTTCTTCATTCTGTGTTCATTTTCATCTTAACTTCTAAATCGCACACACATTGTAAGAAAAGATAGAAAACTGTTTATAGTCCTATTAGTGCTCTCCCTTCTGGCAATGATGCTTTTTGGGTGGTCTAGACATACTTGCTCTTAAACATACTTTTTTCCTCCTTTTTTGTAGTTGAAAATGAAGATGAGGCAGAGAGGGTGCTGTTTTCATATGGTTATGGTGCAAACATTCCAACAACTGCTAAGAGAAGACTGAAGCAAAGGTGAAGTCTGAGGAGGTCACTCGTCTTTGAAAACCAGAAGCTCATCTTTGTGTTTACTGACTGTTTTTATGTCTGCGTGACTCTAATCATAGGTTTCTGAATGTGTGTGTGTGTAGTGTTCACTTGGCACGTAGGGTTCTGCAGCTGGAGAAACAGAATACGCTGCTTAGAAGAGACCTGGAAAGACATACGGCGCACAGCAGCCAGATCTCTGAAGAGGTGCTGCATTTCACTCTTTTGACAAGAATGCATAGACACATGTACACATACAGTACCATGGGAGTAAAAAATTTGGCAGTAAAAAGCATTTTTTGTGTGTATATATATAAATATTTAAATGGTTTTAATGTACAGCGTATGGAACCACCCGACGCGAAACTGAGTGCATTCAAATATTTGAATGCACAACTAGCCATGGATTATCCCACTTATACCATGGTCATTTGCCATTAGAAAGTGGTTACTGATGTTTGCAGTGCAATATTTGACCGTAAGGGTAATTTTTATTTATTTTTGTCAGTTACAGCTCATTAGATCTTGCATTCTGCCCACTTTGAATCAGACACAGAGATAAAGTAGTGCGAGAGCGAGAGAGATGCACGTGAATGAATTATGGGCAAAAACAATGAGCTCGATAAAGCAATTATTACAAGTTGTGATCATAATGATTACAATATTGGGAAAATTTGTTGGGAAAATATGTTGATTCAGAGTTGACTTCATCTGAAGTCCTTGTAAGAGGCTGGATCCAAACCGGAGCTGGGGTAATCTCTTGTTACCTCAGAATGGGCATACCAAGGTAGAAAAAAAAATTAGCATAGTTGCTGCTATTCATAACACACACATGTGATTGCTTGGCTAAAGAGATCTCTTTAATCTAGATTTAAACTGGGAGAGTGTGTCTGAGCCCCAATCATTATCAGAAAGGCTACCTTTAGCTTTAGTGACGTGTAGCCAATTGTGGTGTCCCATACTCTAAATTTGTGCTCTGCACTTCACACATCCAAGTGCACACACACAGCAGTGAGTATTGAACACCCACAAAAATGCACCCGGAGCAATGGGCAGAATTTCTTTTTTTTTTTTTTTGCTGGTACCTCTCTCAAGGGCTCCTCAGTAATGAGAGTGGAAGAGAGCGCTACCTACATTTCCTGACGGTACTGAGACTCAAACCCGCGACATTCGGGTCACAAGTCTGACTCTCTGGACTTAAGTATCCTAAGCACTACCAGAGTTTTGTGACCTTAAAGGTAAAGTCAAATTTTGTCATCACTTACTCACCCTCAAGTTGTTCCAAACCGGTATGAGTTTCACAAAAGAAGATATTTTAAAGAATGTTGGTAATCTAACAGTTGACGATATCCGTTAAAAATACTCTGGAAATCAATGGCTACTGTCAACTGTTTGGTTACCAATTTTTATTTATTTATTTTTTAACATCTTCTTTTGTGTTAAACAGAAGAAAGAAACACATTGTTTGGAACAACATGAGGGTGAGTAAATTTTTGGGTGAACTATCCCTTTAAAGAGCATGATGGATTCTAGGGCGAAAGAAGATTAGTTAAATACACAGGAGCTAAACCACTGTCGTTTTTGGTCCAATAAGTAATACCTCAGTCTTATCCGAATTTAATAGAAGAAAATTACTGGTCATCCAATATTTCATATCTTTAACACACACTGTCAACTTGGAGAATTTTGAGATTTTATCTGGTCATGATAAAATTAATAACTGAGTATCATCAGCATAACAGTGGAAACTAATTCCATGTTTTTTAATAATATTTCCAAGGGCATGTACATTGAAAATAGCAGAGGGCCTAAAACAGACCCATGCGGCACTCCATAATTTACTGACGTTAGTTTGAATAATTCCCTGTTTAAATAAACTAAATCGCAATAGTCAGATAGGTGCGATCTAAAACACCTTAATGCCTGTCACTGAATACCAGTATAATTTTGTAATTGATCTATGAGTATGTCATGATCAATAGTGTTGAACACAGCACTAAGATATCAAGGCTTGATTTTTAACACTAGTTTTACTTGATCTTAGTGCTGTGTTCAACACTATTGATCATGACATACTCATAGATATTCATAGGTGTTCAGTGACAGGCATTAAGGTGTTTTAGATCGTACCTATCTGACCATTACGATTTTGTTTATATAAACAAGGAATTATTAAAACTAACGTCAGTAAATTATGGAGTGCCGCGTGGGTCTGTTTTAGGCCCTCTGCTATTTTCAATGTACATGCCCTTAGTAATATTATAAAAAAAAAACATGGAATTAGTTTCCACTGTTATACTAATGGTACTCGACCGGTAGCCTGGCTAACGTCAGAACTTTTTCTCATTGAAACGTGGTTCAGAAACCACGTTCATTTTCTCGTATTTGAGGCGTGGTTTACGAATGCCCAGAGCCGTTTATTGGCTGCTACGAATGTCTATCAAATGCGCCTGTACGTAGCTCAATAAAATCGCGCTACGCCCAAGGCAGCATGGGGAAACCCAGGCTACACGACCGGATAAAATCTCAAAATTATCCAAGTTGACACAGTGTGTACTTACTATAGAGTTACGGTTAGGGTTTGGTTTTAGGGTTAGTTGTAATTATGCATAATTTACTGTTATTACTATAGTAAGTACATGTAGTAATGTATCTGTGTCACATTAAAATAAAGTGTTATCTATTTTTTGCAAGAATGAGCACAATTGAATGGACACAACTTTTTCTAGTATTTTAGACATAAATGGAAGATTTGAAATGGGTCTGTAATTTGCCAATTTATTTTGGATTTAGTTGCGGTTACTTAATGAGAGGCTTAATAACGGCCAGCTTGAAGGGTCTTGGAACATGACCCAGAGATAGAGACGGGTTAATAATATTGAGAAGATTTTCAGTTTTTTAGTGGGTATTGGATTCTGGTACTGGTTCAGATGCAATGACAAGTTTATTCTTCCTGTCCTATAGTTGTTATGCATTGCAATTGTTCATGAGGAGTGAAAATTGAGGCTGAATCATAAAACGCTGTTAAACTGTTAAACAATTGTATTTCTGATGCTTTCAATTTTCTCAGGGAAGAAATTCATAAAGTCATTACTACTGTGATGGAATATTCATGCCAGGTGACGTCTGTTTATTTGTTAATATAGCCACTGTACTAAATCAAAACTTTGGATTGTTTTGGTTATGAGTTTGCGGAGATGCTCGGCCCTGGCCTGGAGCTTTTTTATAGCGGGATATACTGTCTTTCCATGCTATTCTAAAGACCTGTAGATAAGTTTGTTTCCATTTGCGCTCTAGATTGCGAGTCTCTCCTTGATAGCATGAGTAATACTGCTGTACCATGGTGCAGTACTTTTCTCTCTAATCTTTTTTTAATCTGAGGGGTGCAACAGTTTCTAATGTACTAGAGAAGATAGAGCCCATACTACTAGTCATTTTATCAAGTTCATTTGTATTTATGGATACACTGAGCAGCTGAGACAGATCAGGGAGGTAATTTGTGAATCTAACTTTTGTGGTTGGTATAATTGTTCTACCTGGTCGATAACGCAGAGTGATATGACAAATATTAGCAGTACGCAGTATGCACGTTACAAGGCAGTGATCAGTGACATCATCTCTTTGCGGTAGAATATTTATATCAGTAAGATCAGTTCTATGCGATATAAATAAATCTAGTTTATGATTAAATGATGAGTGAGTATGGTGATGTTTTTCTTGACCCTAAAGCAATTCTTGAATGTTCAGCTGACAATCAGCACTTTATTGACCTTGACCAATAAGTCTGAGAGAAACATAGGGCACTGGAGATCTATACACAGAAGCCAGAGCAAGAGGTAGCAGGTATTTTTTTCTGATATATAAAAATGTAACATTGAGCACAAGCACTTCAAATAAATTAAACCTGTGTCCTGTTTTCTGAGTAACATTAAGAATATCTTTATAGATTGTTGCAACATCACCACCACGACCAGTCAGATGGGGATTTTAACAGTAGCCTGGTGGAGACTGATATAGTCATTTGGTTTAAGCCAGGTTTCAGTCTGACAGAGTACATCAGTACTATTATCTGTGATCATTTAATTTACAATAACCACCTTAGGCGTGAGCGATCTAATGTTTGGGAGCCCAAGCTTTATAAATTGGTTTTATTCACTCATTTTGTGTTTTTCTGGTTTAATCATGATTCGATTTTGTTTTTGTAGATCTTGTAGTAAATGTATTATTTGACCTCATTATTCGCGGAACAGACACAGTCTCTATAAAATGGACTTCATACTAGGCTTGCTGCGAAAGTCAGTGTTACTGGTGTTACAAAGTTTTTTACCCCCACCGTTATTTAGACTTTTTTTTATAGTAATACAATACAAATCATGTAGTTCAGTTAGAGAACAGACACTAGAGTTAAAATGTCTGCTCAATGCAACGTGAGGCGAACAAGAGTCGCAGCAAATATCAGCAGCAGGAGACAGATTTCATTTAAGACGTGACAAGAGTCACTTGCTGACTTACAAGACGATGGTGGAAGATTTTGTTTCAAATCGAAATTTAAAAGCTGCCATTTGGAAATATTTTGGATTTAAACTCAATGCTAATAAGGAACCTGCAAGGGGTTGGTTGTGTTTTTCTAGTTATTGTTTTTCATTAAGAATAATTCATTAACCCACCATTCAAGCAGTTGCCGCCCCCGAATTGCCGCTAATGTGCACGGGCATTCATAAAGGTCTGCATCCACTGGCGCGAAGCAGAGCGAGCATTTTCAGTTCATTCCTATGGAAGTTGAGCTTCACCGTGCGCATTTTACTTTTGCGTCTCCCAGCCCCCCATCCATCCCCAGTCATACCGGTATTACCGATGTTGTCACACGTCGCTTAACCGGTGGGGACATTTCATCACCATCACATCTCTACTACATGCACACTTCTATCAATTGAGTAGCACAACAAAGACTATGATTTGAGGTTTGACTTGCCCTGAGAACACATTATATCCTATATTAAGATGGCAAAATCAAAAGCTTGAACTGTAGCACCACAGTATAACCTTGCTTTTGTTCATGTTGGTATAAATAATTGTTTGCTTTTGTCTGAGAGGTCACTAAGTGTGTTTCAATAATGTGTTCAGTAATGCTACAAAAGCAAGGGCAAACCTGATCCAGCAGCAGGAGTCACTCATGTACATTTTTTAAAGTCTGTCGGCCAGTCCACCCCAGTGAAATACCAAGTACAGGAGAATGTGCACAAAATAACCATGGCTTTGGATTTCATCCATCCATATGTGCATACACCTAGATCATGTTGTGCAAAACCCATATAACACAAAAAGAGAAATCTAAAAAAATTTGCATCAGTACAGGAATACTTGAATGAATGGGAACTGATGCTGTCAAGCTTGAAAAAGGATTCAAAAGCGCCATAAAAGTATCAGG
Organism: Leuciscus leuciscus; assembly: GCF_965113295.1. Taxonomy (NCBI): domain Eukaryota; kingdom Metazoa; phylum Chordata; class Actinopteri; order Cypriniformes; family Leuciscidae; genus Leuciscus; species Leuciscus leuciscus. Next base: position 34,423,029 of record NC_138727.1, on the reverse strand, counting down.
AAATGTTGTACATTCACCTAGTTTTCTTTGACGTGTTCATGAGAGAAGTCTGATTTGTGAAGAGCTTGTTTATTTTGGGTTGGATCTTTTCAGTCATTGTTCATTTAGTTAATGGGCATGACTTGTTCATTGATATTATTTGTTTATGAATAATTATAACTAATCTATTTACTCAGTGATCCATTCGTAGTGATTAACAGCTCACTGGAGGGGAATATTATCGATGACATGATCTTAAATTTCTCACACAAAAATATTGTAAAATATTTTTATATAAGTCTTTTTGCAATTTTTTAAGCTTTAAAGCCTGTCCCCATTCATTGTAATTGCATTGCAAAAAAAAATATTTGTAGAATTCTTCAAAGTTATTTTTGTGTTTCCTTTTGTGTTCCATGGAGGAATGCATTTGGAAAAAACATGATAATTCAATGATAACAGAATTTAGTTTTGGGTGAAATTCAGAATCTATAGTAATAACTCCAAACCGTGGTACAGAAAGTGTGTTCTAGTCCTGACTGCCTTTCAGATTTCTGTTTCTATTCTATTTGCATTTGTCTTTATAGTAAGCTCAGGGTCAGAGCTCAAACAAAACCACAATCAACCATCTTTGCTTAAAATGGCGATAGAAAAATCTCCCTATAGTTTGAGAAACATTTTGAAATATTGAACCAGTTAGAATAGAAATAGAAAAGAGAACAGCATTTACATTTAACTTGGCGCAATGTCTGTTTTCTGTTTTTAAGTTCTCTCTTTAAATCATCATTGTATTATGTTTGCTTTTACAGATATTCAGTAACAGCAGTATTTGAGTAAGTTCACGAGGTCAGTAATGTGGTTTCAAAAATAGCAGAAAGTACTACAGACTGTAACAGAAACATTCAAGGATCAGCTTTCATCTAAAATAGTGCTTTGGAAAGCCCAACTTCATGCTTTACATGCATACATGCACAGACTCTGCTGTGGGTAAGATAAGAGTTGTTGACAGTTAAAAAAAAAGAAAAAAAAAGTAGATGTTATCACATATTTTTTGGCCTCCTGAATATGCCTTAAAATCAAAGTGCAATAAGATCTCTATAAAATGATATAAATTGATTATGAATATTAAGTATAATATAAAAAGATGCATCACCCTTAAAATGATTTGGAAGGCCCAATTTGTAAAACAGTATTGTGTTAACTTGCACATTGAAAAACATTGTCATTTGACATCTTTGCAGATTCTATAGCCTGATGAGACCATAAGTGAGCTTTTTGGCCATTATTGAACTGGAAGGGCTTATAAACAACATCTTAAAGTCTTAGAGTGTCTATAGCAGATCTCAATTAATGGGTGGACTTTGAAAGGACTCTCCACTAGCTACGTGTTTCCTTGCAACTGGCCTGAGTTTGGAGATACAGAAAAATCAGGTCCATTATAGAGACCAAATGAATGCACAATTACAGCAGAAGCAGGTGCATCTGCTAAATACCGATTTGAATGATTATGCAACGAATGAACTATTACTTTGTCTTTAATAACTGTACAAAAATGAAATTGACTGATTTGTAGCTATTTATTTTCACTTTAATATTAAAGAATATTTTTCTGATCAAAATTGCCAAATTAAATCCTCAACGGTTTACAGTATATTGTAAAACAATAAACAAAGGGGAGGAAGTATATTTTTTTAGTAGTTACTGTTAATTAAATAAAACTCTATGCATGTCTCTTTAAAATGTACAGAAGCTGCTAAAAAGTCCAACCCTTGCACTTTTGAGCTGTTAGTCATCAATTAGTCAGCACGTAATTGGTTTCACTAGGTGATTTAAAGCATATCAGCTGCTAATAACTTAGATAGAATACATAGCATATGATAGTGCTTCGTGAACAGTTATCAATGTATATTACATGTGATAATATGAACAGTATTCACTGGAACATAAGTTAACAACAGACTTACTGCGATAGCACAATCTTTTTTTATATTTTTTTTAGGCTAATCCAAACCTATTCGATTGTATTGTCAACAAGGAATCTCTTTCCTAATTGTTGTTCAGTCCTAGGTTGCAATAAAAAAAAATGCAATCAAGATGACCCTATGTTCTTGCACTGAATTACACTGTTTACAATGGAAAATGCTAGGAAGATCTTATTTATTATACATTAAGACATTTAACACTTTAGCCTGTTTACGTTTATACAACTACAGCATAAAAATAAATCAAATCACAAGAACTGACAAATATACACCAAAATGGGGCATACAGAATGATGTAGTTTAGAATAGCTACTGTATTGTTATATACTGTAAAGTAAATATGGTATTTAGAAGGAAAATGTATCTGGTCCTGATGTTCTTGATGTTCTCTGGTGCACTTTAAGAGTTCAAAATTAAGAGCTCCAACCCATATTCAGTGTGCAAATTGAACAAAGAAATAGTCAGTGCATTGACTTCTGCCTGAACCTTAAAGGAGACTCAAACCGCTTTTAGTTGTAATATAGTGTCTCAGTCTACATTACACTGCATACTACTACTACTACTACTACTACTACTACTACTACTACTACTAATACTACTACTACTTCTACTACTACTACTAATAATAATAATAATAATAAAAGCAACAATAATGTTATAATCGTATTACTATGACAGTAATAGCAATATATTGTAAAACAAATGCACTGACAAATAAATAAAACTTTCATAATTAGTTTTGTCCTAATTTCTATACATGCAAGAGATAAACTTGTGAGCTTTTATTTTGACGGAAACAGTCAAGCTTTTATTTTGGTGGAAAACAAGTTTACAAACGCGTCTCATTACAAATCTAGTGAAATGCTGTAATCGTCAACTATGCAAATGTGGAAATAATGCATAACTATGTTACATCGCATGAGTGCGCACTTCTCTCTTTGCGCAGCGCAGTCAGACAGTCTTTTATGATTATGAAAACTATTTTAGTTTGTTTGACAGCAATGGTGCAAACGCGACATTACAGACCTTTTATGTTATTATGAGAAGTTTAAATATATTTTCCGGCCGCCACAGTCTAGTTGCTGAATGGGAAGCACTGAGATCTATTTGTGGCTGTCAATGTTAATATTGTGGAGAGCTGCCACAAATAAATCAATGTATGGGAAACACTGCTAGCGATACGTAGCTATTCATTTATGAAATCCACATTCCAATTAGAATGACATGGTTAATTTCCAGCAATGCTATACCTTTTTTTTGGGGCAATTAGTAGTTAAATTACTGTTAATTGTAGTGGGTATCTCTCCAGTGGGGTTAGTGACGTTACCCAGAAGACAGGTCTCTGGTTCTTGGAAAGACAATTCCTTGAATTTAGTCTTGTACCCGAGCATATGAACATTATTATTTCAGTGAATAATTCCAAAAGACTTGAATCAGTTACTGAATCCATATCTGACTCTCTTACTGAACATCTTACTGTGACTCATTACTTTGGTGTAAATGTCTCAAAATGAATGTACTTCATCTTTGTGAAAATTAAATCAGTATCATTACTTAACCAGAATTTAATCTCCACTGGGTTTTGGGTTAACCTTCAGAAGGTCTTGTTCGTTGTACAATGGCATTAAAAAACCTCATTACATTAATTATAATTTGGTTTATGCTGCTCAAATAGTGAACCCCCATCCTTATTGCAGTGTTCAAAACAATTATTTGATCTGCCCATATTTTGACATTTCTATTATGTAAAAAAAAAAAAAGCATGGCCAATCTGTTTTCCCATAACGGTGTTATGTACATCAGCTGAAGTCTTCTCCACATATTAATAATCAAGAAAATGCAAAAATAATTTTCTCTAGGTTTTCAATATTTTGCCATGATAATAGAGTGTCACTTACACTTTCACATGCTGAAATTTTTTTTTTGCCATCAGAGGAATACAATGTATTATAAACTATTTTGAAATAGAAAACCGTTATTTTAAATGGTAATAATGTTTCACAATATTAGTGTTTTACATGCAGCCTTTGTGAGCATAATAAAAAATTAAAAAAATCCAAATATTTGATGTGGTGTACAGTGGTGTACATCTGCACCATATACAGTATCTAGTTTGGGCTGCCTAATCATGCTTATTTAAATTGGGAAGTCTTAGACAAATTTCCTAGGGATTTTACAATAGCCCCTTCACAGCATTCCCGGTAAATTGCCGTAAAATGCAGAGAATTACTTTACTGGTAAATACACAAAAATGCTGTTCACACAAGCAATGGCATTCCCGCTTTTTACCGGTAAGAGACAATTCTCACATCAGCTCCAAAATACAGGTAAATTCTGTGATGTCAGTCATCGGAAGTGATCTTTAAACGCTGCGCCGTTGTCTTCATCCGCCCGCATGTGAAGAAGCGCTTTTGTTTCACTATCTGTTCAATTTAACAAAAACGTCTGAGTGAAAGGCATAAGGGGATGATCAAACAGAATGCGCTTAAAAACACGAGACGTGCATAAAAGTATCCAACTGCGGAGCCGCACCGCTGATGAGTGGAAACGAAGGCTGGGTCTCAAGCGCGACACCTTAAAAAAGCTGTGAGATGTGGCGCATCGGTCAAAGATGATCATCTAGCGTATATTTAAATAGAAAAACTATTAAAAAGTTTACTGTAAACAGTGCTGAGTAATCACATCACCTCTATAAGAACTTTATGATTGGCCCAAAGCAGACTTCTTTCATCAGCGTGTTCTTAACTCGTATGTGATCATACCGGTCATCTTCATTCTGTGTTCACACAGAGCACATTACCAGTTATTTACCTATCTGGTAAATTGCCTGAACCAGTTTACCGGTCATTTTGAAAAGGTCCTGTTCACACATAATCTCTTATCGGTAATTTACCAGTAAAGACTGTATGTGTGAAAGGGGCTAATCGACACATCAGTGCCCCGAAAGACAAAGAATCATAAACTGAATAACAAAATCACAAAAAATAATTTTTTTTTTTTTATTCGGTGCGCTTCCATCAAGTTGTTAGAGCGGATGACAGTGGTATTGGTAACCTAGTAACCAACAGTAAATAAAACACTATCAGTGGAAACAGACTATTAGTCACGTGGGTTTAATGTTTGCTACGTCAGCATTAATTCGGCTAATGGGTTTCCATCTCCCACTATTCGCATTAACTCTTTTTCGCACAAGACAAAAACCACGTCAAGCGAGCGTAAAAACTTTTTGTGATTTTATTTTATTTTTCTCTTTGTTTTTTTGTTTTTTGTTTTTTTTGGCGATTACTTCAAAATGTGCTTAAAAATAGGGTGATGGAAACATAGCTACTGGTACTTTTTGTAGAAACTGAACACATATAGGATATTTATTTTGATTACATTCAATTGTACTGGATCCAGAGATATATAAATACATATAAAATATTATATATACAGTAAATCCTGTAAATGAGAGACACAGTCGTCCGGATTAGTTTGAATCAGCTTTTAATAATAAAGAGGCATCACAAGTCTATACTTGTTCCTTTCTGCCCTTTTACACCACATTGTAACCCTGGTACATGCTGTTCTTGGCCCAAAGTAAAAAGATTCATGAATTAATGAATAGATCTACTCTTTTAACAAGGGGTAATAATATATTGTCACCAAAGTAATTATCATTGTCTTATTGGGAGGGTGCTGAGATAAAAAGTACGGAACGGTGTTGTTACCTGATCAGTTGGTCTGGCGCACCAGGCTAATTAGGAATGGCCGGAGGGAGGAAAGCTTAATTGCATCTTTCAAAACTACCCAAGAAAAAAAATAACTTTATATAAATGACTTGTTCCTCAGACATAACATCTGAGCTTTTCCTTTCATTGACGTTTAAAGCTGTCATTACAAGATCATAGCAGACCGTAACTGTCATGCTTGGTGTTCTCACAAAGCACCTGAAACATCAATGTGTTGATGTACTGTATTTGGCCCGTACGCGTATGCCGTGTTTACATTCATCACGTTTCTTAGTCACGTGTTTCATCCCTTGCAGGAATAAAGTGATCGCCCTTTTCCTTTGCCCTATGAGACACACTCCGGCTTATCCTCAGCCAATTGGAAGAGCCGTTGAGCATTGTTAATGAGTTTACCGTGAACCTGGCCTCCGCTTTTAGCAAACAGACCTTTATATGTCAGACATGACTGATTGGCACTTGAATGTCTTTGTTATTCACTGAGGAAGAAAACCAAGTTTTCTTTACAAAATTCCTTTAGATTGCTCACTTAGCCACCCACACAGCAGCAGCCTCACATTGCATGCAGACTTTTACCAACCCCACCCTGCTACAAAAGCCAAGAGATAGCAGAGATCTTACCTGTGAACTGGTCCACAAGCCAATCTTCTGTTTCACGCTCTCTATCTTATCATTCTTCACAGTCACTGACTGATGGCTTGACATAATGTAATGCCAGACAGGATTGTAACTGATCGGTTAAAGGACTGCACTTTAGATACTGTATGTCCTTTTGATAAGTATAACCAGCTCATGTATTCCTAAAATAAGGTGTTTTGCTATATCCTATTAGCAAAAGTATTTACTACAAAGTAATAAATCCCCTAGACAGTCTTTATAATACACTTCCATTCAAAAGTTTGGGTTTGGTAATATTTTTCAATGTTTTGGAAGAAGTCTCTTATGCTCACCAATGCTGAATTTTTTTATCAAACATATAGTGATATAATATAACCAGTATCATTGTGAAATATTATTTCAATTTAAAACAACTGTTTTCTACATTAATACATACAATTTTTAAATGTATTTCTCTGATGGAAAAACTGACTTTTCAGTAGCCATAAGCTGTGTCTGAAACCGCTCACTCGTTCACTCATTCACTAATCCCTACATAGTGAATGGCAGTTGAGTGCACTACATCAGCAAAGAGTGAACGAAAATGAGTGAGCGAATTCGGACGCTGACATAATTATCACGCGCCAGAGAGCTCGGACAATTTCGTCATAAACATTACTTACCCATCTTTGATATTTCCTTTTTTGGCTGTATGAATTGTATGTATGTATTTTTCACATTTATTGCGTTATTTGATTAAAAAAAAAGACTTGCTTGTCATATTTATTTACTTTTTACATTTATATGTGAAAATAAAAGAGAACAAAACACTACACAACACATTTGTTTATTCAAATATAGATATAACGGTATATATATATATATAAATACATAAAACTGTCCAAAAAAAACCCCCTCCGTTATTTAAACATTACTTTCATTACTTTCGCGGGGTTTCCAGTCAGTCAAATGATTGTTAAGTGTCCTTCAAATGATTGTTTTCTATCTCGCGTGCGCCGTTGCCATGGTGACATTGTTGCCGTCCGTCATATTTATTTTTCATTCGCGCTCTATCGCCTTATCGTGTTGGATTGTGGGAAATAGTGTCTCAGCAAGTGTACATCGGATGTACACTCGAATTCAGAGAGGATTGTGGGTAAAAGTAGTGAACGAATGTAGGGAATGATGTCGTTCACTCAGAATTCGGACACCACTACAAAATGGCCGACACCCTAAATAGTGCACTATATAGTGGATAGGGAGCGATTTCAGACACAGCTATAGTCTTCAGTGTCACATGATCCTTCAGAAATCATTCTAAATGCTGATTTGGTGGCCAAGAAACATTTATTATCATTATCACCTTTTAAAAAGGGTTGTGACACTTAATAATTTTTGTGGAAAATCATGATGCATTTTTTCAGGATTCCTTGATTAATAGAAAGTTTAAAAGAACGGCATTTATTTGAAGTATTTACTGTCACATTCAGTCAATTTAATGCATCCTTGTTGAATATATGTGTTAAATTGTAAAAAAAAAAAAAATGTATACTGACTATTAAATGGTATGTATGCGTGTGTACATATTTTATATATTAAAAGTAAAAATGCTACATGTAAATTCAAGCATTAAATATGGATATTCATGTTGAGATCATTGACGTTTGGAAAAATATGTTAAAAAGTATTATTAAAATATATACCATTAAATTAGATGTCTAGTATTGGCCTACAATATATGGAATAGAAGCCAAAAACCAGTAAGCTACTATCATACATCCCTATAAGAAATTATGTGAAATATTATATATATAAATTTTTTTTGTTTTACTTTCTTTCAGTTGGAGGCAGCCAACCAGCTTCTTCAGCAGGCCCAGCAGCCACACAGCTACCTGATTGAGACCGTACGGCAGAGAGACACCCAGATCCACACACTGAAAGACCGTCTCACGCGGTTAGAAGAGGAAGTGAGGTAAAGGAGAAGTAAATAAGCACCACAGATTTACCGATACATCCTTTTTTTATATAACAGCACCATATGAAATCTTTACAAAGCTTTTATTTTGAAAGGATATAGGTGGAGTCTTAATAGAACCATTGCCTTTGTTTTGTAACAATGGTCGCAACGGTTTTTGATTGCTAATTTGTTCCAAAGTATGCAGTTGTATTGACTGAGGAAAGATATCTAAATACATTCCACTTCATTGAGGAGCAAAGGTAATGCACATGCTCACCTGACAGCTTCTTAGTTGGAGTATACGTGCGTGCATTCAAGGGGAGCTGGAATGGATGCCTTTTTTTATTTTTATAACTTTTTCTTGGCTGTGTCACATATCAATGACAGATATAATTACTTACCTCGATATGCAAAGCAGGTTTTCGATGTACTCATGGGGTTAATGTGAAAAATATGCAAATTGCTCATCAAAATTTCAGCATCTATCAGCTTTTATTAGAAGGCTACTTGTGGCCAGGGGGACTGTTTTTTCATAGGCACATGACGGCATCAAATTTGCATATAACGATCATTGCTGAAGCTTTGGTCACAGCGTGTTGAATTATGGCTGCATTTCTGCGGTTCCATCAGTGCCATCTACGCTGCATCTGAAATCCAATACTTCCCTATTATATAGTATGCGAATAAACAGTAGTATGCCCGAATGCATAGTGTTCGGAAAAACAGTACATTTTTTAAGTAAAGTATTTTTAAAAGGCATTTCAAAAAATCTAAATATCTCATATTAAGTAATTATTAATGGTATTTTGAAGTCCGTACGATAACAATATTGTGCATGTTCATTATCGCAATATGTCGTGTTACTGTCTATTCTTGCTAAGGAAAATGTCCAAACTTTACCTCTCTACTGAACTGATGGCGAGATTAGTCTTTGGTGAATGTTGCCTGTCCTGTGGAAACAGGTGCTGTGCAGTCAGTGAGGTGTATGAAATTCATTTATTGCCCGTTTGATTTCACATTACTTTTATTTGAAGAGGTTTTTTCTTAACTGCTTCTGATAAGCCCTACAGGTTGTGTTTGTTTACAGCTCAGTGGTTAATTCTGTACAAATGGACTCTCAGATATAAATTCCTTCAACTCACTGTGTTTGTCACCACTCATTACTCACGCGATATGTATGACAGAGGTATTTCTGTTGAAAAACAGTTTTTGTCATGTAGGACCTTCAGTGCTGCATTTCACACGAGGCACTGGTGACTTTTAAACGCATGTAGGTTGATTAAAAGACACTAGTTATGTTTCCATCCAAAGTTGTGAATTTGACTTGTGCAAAATTGAAATATCGCATAAATCAATGGAATAAAGATCCAGCGAGTCAAAGAGAACAAAATTGTCACTTTCTGATAAACTGGTGCCAAATATCACCATGAAAAATGTAAGTTCCTGCAGTAGGAGAAGCTACTGTGGGTCTTTTTTCGTATATAATAATAAATGACTTGCGCCTCAAAGCGCTCAGACGAAACACAATAAACACGGTAATGTTATCTTGCTTTCGGAGGTTTGGGAACAGTCATGCAAGACAGTTTTGTGAGGTAATTTATACCGAACCATTTTGATGAAAGTCACATGACTTTTTTAAATGCGCATCAAGGAATTTATTAAGTAAATGTGTTTCCATAGTAGTTTATGTGCATGATTTCTTATCAGATAAAAAAGTATCCTCCTTAATTGAGCGCAGATGTGTTTTATACACATTTGTAGAATTTATGCACGCCATTCCCATTCATCATTTTTTTTAATGCAACATCCCCAAATCTGCATAAAAATAGATAGATGGAAACATATGTCTCATGTGTTTGTATTGAATTGTTTGCAGTTATTTACATTTCACTTACAGTATCTGCTGTAACTTCTTAATTTCATATTGTTTATTGAAACAAAAAAATTGTTCACATAAATATGATTTAATATTTGTTACTGCACATATTTCTGTATATGGATAGGACACACACACACACATATATATATTATATAGTTAAAAATAATTGATTGGTAGAGACTTCAATGGGTTAAGTAAGTCAGGAAAAAAAATGTGATAGATGTCAAAATATTTTATGAATTACTAATCAGACTTGTCAGGGTTCAAGACCATTTCTCTTACAGTCGTTTTGAATTTTCACAGTGCGCTGCGGAAAGAGAAGAATGCACTTCTGCAGGTGAAAAACAACATGGCTGCTGATTTGGAGAGACTCCTGAACCACAGAGAGGTAATTTCTGTGTCAGCTGATTAAAAAGAATTTAGAGTTTTAAGTTTTTTCAAGAAGAAATACAATTTAAATTAGAAAGAACAGAATTTAAATCAGGTAGTTTTTTATTAAGTATTATTCCTTTTACGATTTCCTTGCTTATTGTTGTAAATTATACCAAACCCAACATTTAGATTTGGGTGTGTTAGTTTGGCCAGATCAGTGTATTCCACAATACAAATAAATAAATAAGTGACATTTTGTCTTGGGTGGACAGTTTTACACGATTAAGTTGCAACATTGTGAGTCATACATGAAGTACTGTGCTGTATTTAATTATGTTTTTTATATGCTTTAATGACAGTATATTAATCTATAATTTTACAATTGCAGTGGCATTTCCATCCAAAATGGAATTCATCAATGTTAAGGCCTGTCTTGATTTATTGATTTATTTAGTTTATCATTTCACACAAGGTCTAAATCAAAGGAGGACCTTAAAAAGATTTTATTTTATTTTTATTTTATTTGACTGACTGGCTTTTGTGTCCGTGGCGTTACATTATTACAGTAAACAGATCTTAGTAGCCACTAACCACTGACTAACTTCATGAGAAAGTTACATTTCATGATGAAGGCAAGTATTATAGTATTATAAAATACAGAAGTGGTTTGATGAAGAACCTATTATAACTGGCATCATGGGGTGACACTACTGACAGTTCAAAATGACCATTCAAAAACCCTGAAACTGTAACATATTGTAAATACAGAATAACATTACTGATTGTTCAGTCAGAATCTCCCACATTACCTTTTTTTCTGTTTTCCATGAGTAATTGCATTTTTTTTTCTATTCAAATTCATTCTACATTTTAATAGTTTTAGTCTGTCAAATAAAATCTTTTTTGCTTGATTCATATCTTTTTAAAGTGGAAAGTGGTCCACTTTGTTCCATTTTAAAGCAGTTTCATGCATATTTGGATGCTTTTAGAGAGTTCAGTAGAGAAGTAGTCAATAAGTATTAATAAAATAATACTACTCCAAGGTACTTAATTAAAACCAGCTTTTGTGTGCAACATTATCATACATTGTCCATTAAAAGTGTCCACACGTGACCATGTAAGAGAGACGTTCCCACATACACTAGCACACAGTCTAGTCTAGGTGTGTCCTCTTCAATTGTCATCCAGCCTGCCATTCCAAATAGTGGTTACACTGCGTACCTAACATTTACTCTCTTAAGATCTCTTGCTCTCTCATATCTTCATCTGAAAGCATCTTATGCAAATTCGGACGCTTCAGGTCCAGTAATTGATTGACGGATGCCTCAGTTTTGTATGTGTTGGATGCCTTAAGTACAGCTCAGTTCAGTTGTGACAACAACTTTCCAAGAGGTTTCTGAGATGCACTCAGTAACTAGAAAATCCAGTCTCTCGGGTCAACTGTTTCCCATGCTCAAGTCATTAGACTAGTAATAACCTTGCAACTTGTGGTTGTTTTTGATGACATACCGCTAATAGATTGCCTCATTGAGGGAAACTGATGTGTCACGCCATAATCTACTTGACCAATGGGTTCTGAATTTAGTTTTTTGAAAGACGCGGTAGGAAACGAAGAACGAGAAGTCAGTGCATGGTATACATTTTTGTGAAAAATGTCCTTTGGTTTGGTTGACTAATTTACTAATTTCCAATAGCATTTATATTAAATGAATGGAGTGATCTTGAATCTGCTCTATTGAAAGGCGCATGAAGGTACACTACACCTCTTCTGACATTCTGAACTCTCTGAATATTAAGGGCAGGGTGTAACTGATTAAGCACCAGTGCAATATGGAGCTATTTTCAACCAAATACTGCTGGCACACACTGTGCCGACTTCACAACTTCCAGTGGCATGTTGGCAGAAAGCATGCAATCCTCACAGACAGCTGCTCCTCACTGGTGCTTTTTGGCATGCCAGCGCATATGGTCGTGCAGTGATAAATAGAAATATTGAATGACTCTTGCGCATCGGGCTGATCTCCATTCGCCGCTGAAGCGGGTGGTCATGTGCTAGCAGGGGATGTTTTACATTGCCGTCGTACGCTAGAATAGTAACCGTTCACGAATAATAACAGGTTTTTTTTTTTTTTTTTTTTTTTTTTGCTAAGTTACATTTCTTTCAGCAGTCTTTTCTGTACATTTTTGTAAAACATTCCTGTTGCGTAATATGGAATGTCTGTCTCGTTTTCCCCCATTGTATTTTAAGACTGAAAGCATTGTGCTCTTAGGTCAAGTATGCACGTTTTTTTTTGTGCAAAATACTGTACCTTTAACAGACTATTCTATATCTGTCACCAGTGCTTTTCTGTACGAAAATCTTTTTGGCATCTGTGATTGGCATCGGCGTGTTGGAACACGAGCGTGCACAGCAACTCCCAACGTGATCTAACATCAGAGAGTCGTTTTCTTTAAACATTTTAATTTATTCACACAAGTCAAGTAAAAACATGAAGGTTTTTTATGTCAATGCAGCCACAAATTGCTGATAAGTTGTAGCTGAGACAAGACTGTGGTTGAACGCAAGAATCATAAACATATATTAACTCGCTCATTAATACAGTTGTCAGCAAGTATTTGTTTTTGTTATAACCCTATAGTACAAAACCAATTGGTCAGATCTTCATAATATTTATTTTATTGTGGGGTTTTTTTTTCTCTTGTTTTATTTTTTTATCTTTTAATACATATGAAGAAAATTGTTGTTTGTTTTGTTTTATTTTTTGTTTGTTTTGTTCATAACCTTTTACAATAAGGCCCCATTAGTTAATGCATTAACTAACATTTAACTAACAATAAGTGATACTTTTGTTTAAATATTTATTATTCTTTATTTACGTTCGTTAATAAAAGTGCAACTGTTCATTTGTTAGTTCATGTCAGCTCAGGTCCATTAAATAATATTAACTGATACAACTTTTGATTTTTATAACGTGTTAGTAAATGCTGAAATGGTTAATATATGCTTTAGAAGTATTTTTCATTGTTTCATTAACAATTTCATTGTTAATTTGTGTTAACTAATGCTAACAAATGGAACCTTATTGTAAAGTGTTAGCGTATTTTTGTTGTTGCTCCTGTTGTTTTATCATTTTATATGATTTTATGTTAAAAAAAAATAGGGAAAATATGGAAAGTGGAATTGCAGCTTCGCTGTTTCTAAACAACATTTAATCATCGTTCACTTTCAAAATATGAGATATTGGGTAATTATTTTCTTTACTCTCTCTTTTAATGACATGTATGCAGAAACGTTTTTCAGCAGACCTGTATCCGTTCTCAGAACTGTATTACGCTGAGGACTTCAGAGTAATGAAAGAGTGCTGTGTTGTTTGAGGGCGTTTCCTTCAATTGATTCAGAACTATTTACTCTAAAGCAGGACTTCTCCTGTGCTTTGTAGAGGTGCTCTCAGGGCACCCCTTGATGAAGATATGCCTCCAATTACCATTGCACCTTTGAATGTTTACATGAACCCCCAGGCTGTTCCAGCCATGTTTATGTGGTGTATCGTGAGCCACTTTCGATTAAAAGAGGAGAAAGAAAAAAAGTGTCTGCAAATAACTAATTATGCATAAAGCGGATTGCTTTACCTTATTCTATAACATTAGAGCGGGTGTGGCCATTGTAACTTGAATGTGTTGAGGCTTCCAGTTATTTTTAGCTATACAAAAACTGTCCGTTATGCTGCTTGTTATTCCTCAAGTTATTTACCCTATAGCAGCAAATGAATCGGAAATCTCCGCACATCCGCACAAAATAACTTACTTCCGCGTTGAAAAATAAGGTGGATAGTTAACCCAAAAAGTATATTTTATTATTTATTATTTTATAAATCAAAGTTACTTATTATTCTCGCTCATGTCATTCCAAAGAGAGAGTTTTTGTAGGAGCTCCTTTCCATACAATGACACTGACCATGTCTGTCATGCTCCAGTAAGGAAAAAATGTGCCATAAAAGGACTATATACTGTTAGTAGTCTGTAATGTATTGAGGCCGGTTCACACTAAGAACCATAACGATAAAGATATAGTTCTAAAAATCGTTTTAAATATAAAAGAAGCAGTCCACACCACAACTATAATGATGACGGCACAGTGAAACAATATGTCGGAATCACTTTCAGAACAATTTTTCCAGCAGATGAACGCTAAAAACATTAACACTGAATGCATCCCGCTTTAAAGAGCTCATGCATTTAAAGCGGCATACGACGAAACTGCAGCGCGAGCTTATAGTACAGAACAATATAGTCCGCTGGTGTGTTCGCTAATGTAGTTATCGTTATTGTTATCTTTATAGTTATTGTTCTTTGTGTGAATGGCCCTTTACTCTTAATATCTGTCAATCTCCAAAAAAAACAAATAAAATAAAATAACAAATAATCTATAAAAGTACCCTAAATGTAGCCCAAGCAATTTCTGCACTATATTTAAAGTCTGTTTTTGTGTACTATATTTATGTTTATATATATATATATTTATTTATATATATATATATATTTACACTTGTAAGGGGTAGTTAAATTTCAGGACTTCGGCAGAGGGGAAGATTTTCAGTCAATGGTGACTCAAATTTCTATTTATGATACATTTTTAAATTGTTATATCGCTTCAGAAGACTTGTGCACAGGTTGCTTGGGCTACTTTTATGGGGTTTTGTTTTGTTTGTCCTCTTTTGGAGTTTTACAGATATTATTATTACTATAAACTGTTGTATGGGGGGGGGGAGGTAAGTAGAGATTCAAATTTTTCCTTTTGTGAAAACATATGAGTGAAAAACAGTGTTTTGAATGACATGAGGATGTGGATGTTATGGAATGTCGATATCCAGCATCAGGACACTTTGGATGTTTGTGTTAGCGGTTTTAGTTTTAATTGCCCTTACATAAGGGCAATAGCACTGCTGGCACAACAAGACTCCTGTCAAAAGCTGCTGGTTCTTTCTTGCCTGTTATGAAGGGGAAGCAAACTGACAATATTCTGGGAAGGAGCTCTTTAACCTTCAGGCTTCCACTGATTTGTTCTTATCCTGTTGCAGGAACTTTCCGTCATGAAGCAAGTCCTTATTAGCATGCGCTCACAGCAGCACGGTGGACATCTGCCTCTCGGGACCGATGGTACGGGGACCGCAGTTCACAGACCCAAACCTTTAAAAAGCACAGATGAGGAGCAATACAACTATGGGCCCAAACCCACAGTGTTTGTAAGTTTTACTTGTCTATCCACGAAGAGAGCCTTTCAAACAGCATTTAAGGACAAATAGTAGCTTCTCTGGGAACCAAAAAGGGACACATTTTAAAGTTATTTTGAACAGCTGATACCTTTTGTTTGATTGAGCCTGCTATGTGGGCTGATATTTACTTTCACATTGACTTTTACAAGTTTAATAAAATGTTTTACTCAAAGCAAAGTCCAAAGAAATGGTCAATGATATTTAACACTGGTGTTTTTTTTCTTTTCTTTTAACAGACCAATAAAGAAGTCCCAGAATGGTATAGAAAACCCAAACGGAAAACCAAGTAGGGACTTGTTCAACTCGTTTAAGAGTTTAAGGATGCTCCATGTCATGCAATCACTGATACAAGTCTGTTTAAGTTTAAGACCTATTACATAACTAGTTACACAGGTTTGTTGTGTAGTCATTGTGAACCTAAAACTATGATTTTTTTTTTTTAATGGTAATAAATAATTTGATGTTGTCCAATAGGTGTGTGAATGTTTTTATTGAATTTTATTTTAATTTTAAAAAGTATATCAGGTTGTTTAAACAACAGTATCTGCATATAAGCATTTTTTTATTCTCTATACCCTGTAAAATAGCTCAGTAGAATGTATTATTTGATGGTTATAAATCTGTATCCTTCTGTTTTGATTCGTAAAACGCGAGACACTGTTGATAAAAATAGAGGAGCGCGTGCATACCTTAATCGCAGCAGCATTGCACACTTATTTGTGTCATCTTAATGTTACGCACCACAGGCTCGAATGTCCAACAAGAACAGCAGTAGCAGTGAGCTGCATGTTATTGATGCATTTCATTGATTCAGTCAGCTTGAGATGGATATTTTTATTTGCCGTGTTGTTAAATTTGAAATTATGGTAAACATTGATGTACTTAGGGATCATATACTGTTTGTAAATAAGCCTTGTTTCCCAGCTTTATAAACAGGAAGCGCTGTGCAGACACATCTTGGTAGCATTTGTACCTTGTTCAGGATTCCAGTTATTTTAGTGCTTTAGCATTTGAAGAAAAGAAAAAAATCTTATTGCATATACCTTAACAGTCGTTTGCTAAATAATGAGATCTTTTCATATTAACTAGCCAGATATTGGCTTATTAAATCAGAAATAAATGTAACAGTTCCTCCACAAAATAGAGAAACTTATTAGAGATGACATAATGTCGCCGAATGTGGACCTGGATGCATTAATAAAAATACAAAACAAGTCAAAATGTGAAAACATGAATTCATTCATTTTCGTTGAATAGTTCTTATTATAGAAAATGTTATAAAAGTGGCCTATCTATAAATAGACGTCATCTAAGTACAACATAATGATATTTGTGTTCTTTACGCGAGTAACTGATTCACAAATCCAGTAAGATTTTCGGAAGTATTTTGATTCACTAAAAGAACCGGCTCATAAGATTCGGGAATCAGACTACACTGACCACGATGCATGTTGTTGAATCACTTAAAAGAACCGGTTCACAAGAGTCATTCGTTCGTGAATTGACTGAATAAGAAGCGTTTTACTTGCTATGAACTCTTCACTGGCTTCTATGTTATAGTTTTTAACAGAACTAAGTAAAAAAATGTTTTCATCACAAAATGAAGTTTGAATTAACTTGTAAAAATAATAAATAGGCTAGCCGACAATTCGAACACATTGTCGCTGTTAGTCAGTAGGCTAGGCTACTAGTGAGTTTAATATTAGCCTTATTCTGCACTACAGTCATTATTTAAATGCTAAGGGGCAATACGTAGGGCTGGACATATTTAACTCCGGCTGTTTTGACGGGCTTGTTCCGCTGTTACAGTATCAGCAGTAGTAAAGGTGTAGCCGTCTCACTTTCTCAGTCCCTGACAGAGTCCGGCCCCGCCCTTTCAGCGATTATAGGCTACATATATCCCGGAGCTCCAGGAACGGAGCGAAGCAAAACGGGATATTACTACCGAAAGCGCGCGCACACATACACGCACGGGTGTCATTCCATGCACCATACACTCACTTCCCCTTCCTCGACGTCTATCAAAACACATTTTGCGGACGTTCTCTCCGTCACATCCACGGGTTTATTGCCGCTATACGCTTCTAACGATGAGCGCTGCGCTCGCACCGGGACAAGATGACTTTCTCTCGCTTCTCAAACCCTCACTATCCGACGGCTTTCAGGAGGACTCCTCTCTGTTTTCCTTTGAAGCCAAGAATCCCGATACGGAAAGGGGCTTATCAAACGACTATTGTCAGGTAAATTGTTTCTATCAGTTCTCTGAATGGTGCTCTCGAAGACTGTATGATTCAATAAATTAAAGATCATATGCCTCAGTTGTGTGAAAGGTGGGCCATTGTAGATGATGCGGCATGCTGCACGCCTGCAGTCCCATCAGCATCATGCCCCATTAAATGCGTTCAGCGATGTGCGATCCTTTCATTTAAAGGAACTTTTCTGTTCCATAGGTAGGCTACATTTAAAAAAATAATATATATATATATATATAGATGTAAATAGACGTTAAGTTATGTTTAACGATAGCTGAAATGTTGGATTTTCAGATGCTTAGAAATGAATCATTTTAATTTTGTCCCTCATCTAGATTTTTTAAACCTCACATCCTTCAATACACGCAGGACAATTTTACTTTGCACTTTACCATGAGAACTTAAACATATGTTAAAGTTGCTGCCTTAAATGTGTAGCCTACCATCAACTTGGACGTTTAAGTCATTTACACTACATTATGTTAACTTAAATTACATTAAACTGTTTTTGTTTTTTTAAATAAAAAATAGTCGAACCTGATATAACATAAAAAAGTTGAAAATTGCTCAACTTATTTTGATGAGTTAAAGCAATGTAAAAAAAAAAAAAAACGTTGTCATAAATTATTGATCATATAATTTTTCAGTGTAATAGAATGTTGTTGTTTTTTCTCTCCTAAATGCTTTATTATATACACCATATCAGGCAGATAAGTTAACGTTACAATTTTAAGATGTTTTAAAAACATGTTCTGCGTTGAGCTTTGTCATTTCCAAAGTAGGCTAATGTTGTTATTTGAAAGTTGGTTGACTTCTAGATAACTTCGCGAGTTCAGTGCTTAGCTTATCCCGTGTTCTCCAAATAGTAGCCTAAAAAACAAACAAATTAAAAACATTACCCTAGCCGTCATTACTGTCACACATAGCATAAGTCTAGTTTGAAGAATCGTCGTTGTTCAAGATTTCAAATCCAAAGCGTCCTCAATTGTATAATCTGTCATTATGCACTTCAAATGGATTTGGTGGTGTTTTTGGGGGGGTTTCCCCGTGTCTGTAATGCAGGGGAGAGTCTGGGCTGGGTCGGATAGCGCACAGGCTCATGTCAGTTGCTTGCAGTTGGTTTCTTGGCTACCGAACCGTCAACAACTGACTCCCCTCCCTCCTTCCTCACCCACGCGCGCTGCTCTCGCGCTCCGAACTCAAACTTCCCAGCAACGCCGAGCCTCAATCTGAAAACTTGTGAAAGAGATACATGTCCGGCGAACAGCTGGAAGATCTAAATCCAGAAATAGCTATGCGTAGCAGCCGCGTAAAGAGCACTTAAAGAGCTCTGGCATTCCGAGTATATGTATGTAGTATGTGTGAGTGTTTTTTTTTATTTTCCCTCGTGTTTATTCCTCTAGTGACTCTATAGATGTTACATTCAGGAGGGAGTAATGAATGAGTCGTAATTGATTATTTTGTGCTGATTACGGTTTTATGATAATTGGTTGGCATTTATTTGGAAAGGCTGAGCAATCTCTCCAGCATGCTTTCCACCTGTCAGCAAAGTCTGTTTTGAGCTTGTGGTATGAGCGCTGTTTTACAGTCTTAGGTGGAATGTAGCAGAGACATATCGAAGAAGACTTGATAAATGCTTTACCTCTGACTGCTCCATACAGCAACACAATCGCTTTGTGCTCTCAATATATACTTGATCAAAGATCAGGTGTTAAAACATCAAGTCCTGATTTTTAGATTTCACATCTTCAGACAAAGATTTTGCGGGTAAAGTATATCTATACCTGCAAAATTTCTAAAATTGGTGGTTGGCCTATCTCATGATGTAGGTAATGTTGTTATAGCCTATAAACATAATACAATGGTAATTTAGATGAATTGAGGTTTTACACCAAATTTACTTAAAATTTGCACACAAAAAAAAAATGTAAATGTAAATGATTTATTATTAATTGATAAGATTTAAAGAAAAGGAAAAGTGACCTGTTAATCGGCCAGCAGACATCGTTATCGGTTACCTCAAAATATCAAATACAAATTATAAATTGGTTCATCACTTGATGCACATGACGTATTTCGCTTTACCTGATCCAACATGCTTGCCTGTTCACATAACATATTGATATTCATATTCCTAAATAATTTTAGGTCTTTTTATTATTATACATTCTAGACTAATTGACTGTTAGCTAACTTGTTGTGTTAGCAAGTCCAATGCTTATCCCGTTTTCTCAACAAAAAAAAAAAGTCATTACTCATTACATAACATATTAAAGAATCATCATTGTTCAAGATTTCAAGTAGTCTAACTGTCCTCAATTGAAGAGGAAGAAAATAAATATCCATCAAAAACTCCGCCTGGCCAATAAATTGGTTTGTCGGTTTATTTTTACTTGTTCCAACATGCTTTTCTATTCATATGAGGGACAATTATATATTTCATAACACCGATTAGCAAATAATCACATGTGTACTGGAGAATAAATGCTAAAATGTGTTTTCTATTATTTTGCTTAATATATTTATATTGTAAGTAAATATTGAGTAGTCCATATATTTTTACTCCAAGCCAACTTGTCGTAGCTGAGTAAGCAGGCAGGTTGGCCATTGTTATAAGAGTAAGTGAATATTTGCATTCTTGCAAGCTTTTCTAAAATGTTATGTATACTGTCTGTGTTTGTGCTCCACCAACACAAGCAGTCCCAGGAGATGCTGCCAGCATTGCTGACAGAAGCAGCGTATGCAGTATTCCAGTAGTTATTATTCTGAAATCTGTTTACCTTGTTTGCATTTAATGGCCCTTACAACTGCATTTACAATTTTATGCTTCTCTCTTTTGCTCTCTAGGCTAAATTAGAGATGGATAAATACCTGTCTCCACAACCTATGGCTCTCCCCGACTTAAAGAAGTCAAGACGAGAGAGTATCTCTGTAATGGACCAGTTTTTCGGAGACGACCACTGTTCCCCCTACAGCATCAACATGAATGTCTTCCTGCCCGACATTGCGTATCTAAGAACGGGCTTGTGCCGGCCGGCACGGCCTTCGGTCCCCAGCCAGGTCAAAACTGAACCTGTAGTGACACGTTTCTCTCATCCAGAGTGTCCAGTGAGCGCGACCGGCCCTCCATCCACGTTACCAGATTTCACCAGCATCTTTAACGCAAATTCCACTTCAGGCTCTGGAATGGACACCATGGACGATAACACCGGGGTCTTTGTCAAGCAGGAGATGCAAGGCTTTGACATCCCTCAGGATGGGCCACTCTTCCAGCTCCTCAACTCAGAGCTGGACGTCCCCCATCAAGCCGATTCTCACGCTCACTCTGTGCCCTCACAGATGCCTACTTTCCACGACCTGCACTTAGCGACGCAACAGACTGCTTCCAAACCATACTGTGGCATGTCCTCTGCCGGGTACCATCTCGGCCCAGGTCACTTCGTCCATCCTCAGGGTCAGGCTCACTCGCAGCTCAAAATGCCCTATCTTCCCCCTACGCCTCCCACTTCAGAACCTGGCAGTCCTGACAGACAGAAGGAACTGCTTCACAATCTGACACCACCACCATCTTACGCCGCCACTATCGCCTCCAAAATGGCTGTCCATGCGCCCAGTCACCCAACCCCCACCCCCACACGACCTTCCGCGACCAACGGGTCCATGCCTGTCCGTTACAACCGAAGGACAAACCCAGACCTCGAGAAAAGACGGATACACCACTGTGATTTTCAAGGTAAAGAGAATAAACAAATTGTTTCAATTGAACTTAAATTAATCATGTTGAGCTAAAAAAGCATAACAGCCAAATTCACAAGATGTCCGGAGCACAACGCTGCTTTCTACTGTGCTTTCTTACTCACGCTTGAGTCCACTGTTAAATAATTCAGAGACGGGCAAAGCCTTTTAACCAGTGCTCAAAATGAATGCCAAAGAGTTGACGTCAGGCTAATTGTTATTGAATCCTGTTGCATCAAATTGACTGGGCAAATTGTAAAACAGACAAGCCTCACAGTGCCATTAATAGTGCATTTACACTAAGAAGCTGCATGTCTGATATGACGTGCTTCGCAATTAAGAACCCATCACTGCTTTTCTTCACTGAGTGGGGTTTTACTGCTAACGACATGAGATGGGCTTTGGATTCCTAATTGGAAAAGAAAGCATACTGAAACCAAAGAACAGGATGCTCTTGTTTGTGACTGTGGTGATGAGTGAACCAACTGATTTTGTGTTGGTGACTTAAAATATTAAATTGCTCTCTTGTTGTACTTCAAACATTAAAATGCCATTGTTTGGTTTATAATGTATAACTGAAATATTGAATCATTTTAATATTGTTTTAATGTTCTTTTTTTTTTTTTTTTTTAATAGCCTCCCAGCATTTTTATATCTCAAAACATTAAAACAATCTTGTCATACTGTTTATGCATCAAGCATAATAACTGCATTTTTTATTATATTTCCCCCGTTTTCACAGACAAGGTTTAAGCTTATAGTCTCAGTTTAAAATGCATGTTTGAGCTGTTTTAACTGAAAGCAACTTGTACTGACATATTTTAAGATATAAAAATCTTTGATTTTACCATTGTTTTGTCTCAAGATGCACAACAATAATGTTTTTTTTTTTTTCTAAGGCACATTTATAAAAGCTACTTAAATGCCATAATTAAACTAAGGCATAATCCTGGCTTAATCTAAACCCTGTCTGTGAAACCAGGCCTTGATCATTTTAATTGTTTTAATAACATTACATTTTTTTCATCATAAATAGCCTCCCAACATTTTTTTTTTTTTCAACAAAATGAAAGCACTCTTTTCGTACCGTTTATGCATCAAGCATAACAGTACATCGTTTTTTTTTAATACTTATAATTTAAATATTTAACAATTTATAAAAAAAATTTATCAATAGCCTCCCAAGATTTTTATCACTCAAAAGATCAATGCAATGAAAATCATTGCATTGCTTTTTAATACTTATAAATTATCGTTTAAATATTTAATGTATAATTATTTTCATAATGAATAATATTTTTATTAATAGCCTCACGACCATTTTTTACAGTCTTTAAAAGGATTAAAATACTCCTGTCATACTGTATATGCATCAGATATAATAATTGCATTATAAGTTATTTAAATATTTAATCATTTATAATTATTTTATAAATACTCAACACACAAATGCTTTATACTGTTGTGAGTAACAAAAGCTGTTGTATGTTTTTAGGTTGTAAGAAAGTTTACACCAAGTCGTCCCACCTGAAAGCTCACTTGAGGACACACACTGGTAAGAGTTCTCCAATTAAAAATGGTTTTATTTATGCTCGATAAAGCTGCCCTCCTATTTTGGCACTTTACTGTCATGTTGCTGGGCAGAAGTGCGTTGTTGGCATGCACATGCGTTCATTCTTGCACGATGCCTGAAAGCTATCCTGCGCCGCTTCCTAATATGAGATTGCACCAAAACCATGCCCAAATACATCAGCAGGAACAGCCTTTTCTACTTCCTTTTCCATATTAAATTTTAACGTCCAATATTTGAATGACCTCCTGGCAACATTTGAATATATCAGTAGTACATTTAAAAATGTCATTGTTAAGCATTGCTCTCTCTCTCTATAAAAATATATTTGGAGATACACATTTAGTATCCGGATGGAAGTAAACAAGAGCAGACCTCATTTGACCCAGAGGAGTGAATCTGAATATTCATGCATTCCAGAACGTGGCCTTTGGCATGTGAACTTAATAAACTGATAAAGTATACTTATCAGGCCATCAAAAGTTTGTAGATTTTTCCAGCTATAGATTTACTTTTTATGTCACCAAGTCCTGAGCTTAATTACTTGCTCTTACTGCCTGTAAAGCACTATTACGATAAGATAACAACACCCACTCTTTTCTATAAGTCTTGACATGGCATGATTTAGTCTTTTGACAATGTTGCTGTATTCGAATAAACAACATGTCAAAATGAGATTTACAATTACAGTGCAGGTGCTACTTTCAAATTCATAATGATATTTTTATAGATAATAGGCGGGTCAGTTTAACAATGCCTACATTTTCTGTACACAATATATGCAATATTGCTTAAAACAAATACACACACACACAATAAAAAGAAAATACAACATTTATTAAATAAAATAGAAGTTTACCAAATTCAATGGAAATTTTTCACACTTACAATACTGTTTTAAAGTTTGCAGTCTATAAGATTTAAACAAATAAGTCTCTTATACTCACAAAGGCTGCATTTATATGTTTAAAAATACAGTAAAAACAGTAATATAATGTATTAGTAAATGTGGAAATTAACATTAACTATGATTAATAAATGATTTAGAAGTATTTTTCATTGTTAGGTCATGTTACCGAAAACGTTTGTATCAATATAAATGTCTTTACTGTCACTTTTGTTCAATTGAATGCATCCTTGTTGAATAAAAGTATTAATTTGTTAAAAAAACACACACACAAAAAACACCATGTACAGATAACAACTCAAGATACAACCCAATCCAACCAGTCCCTGGAGAGAAGAGATGGGCCTCAGGCAGACAACGCATGAGATGCCCAAACCAAACATGTCATTACAGGATCCCTGTTCAGGGCTCTCCTCACAAACGTTAAAGCTCAAGACAGGCACATGTCCTGACGTTTTGCTAGTTAATTGTTTTTGAGCGCCACACCTACTGAATGAGTTTGACACAGCTGAACTCGCAGTATCACTCTTTATAGTTCTTCGGCTCCCATTTTCTATTACTTAAAAGGCTATAGCCCAGATGAATGAAAACATTGTGATGAAGTTTTCAGTGTGTTATCATTTGCACTGATATTTCAAATAATCTAACAATCATTTCATTACTTAAAGCACTTAATATTTACAATGCACAACTCCAAAACTAAATCTCAAAACAAATAATTGTCATAATTTATTCAGCGTCATGACTTTCCGAACCAGTATGCAGTTTTTTTTGTGTAACACAAATACGTTTTTTTTTATTTTTTAAATGTTTATTTTTTGTCTGTCAATGTGGTCCAATGTTGTTTTGGACCCCATTGACTTTCATTGTATGGACAAAAAAAAGTTGAACATTCTTCAAAATATTTTCTTTTGTGTTCCGTAGAATAAAGTAAGTCAAGGTTTGGAACAACATGAGGATGAGTAATTGATCACAAAATGTTCATTATCTTATGCAAGGACACAAAATAAAGTCTTTAAATCTCACGTCATTCTTTAAGTCGTCTAAATATAAGATTCGCATTTCTTTTTTACCATCTGTCATCGACTATCCGAATTTCAAGCTTTGAAAGGGTTGTAATGCATGTGTTGAGCTGGCAGGATTTTCCGAAGGGATTAACAAACCGACTTGATTTCAGGAGGAAGAAATAACCTTGTCGTCTTTTGAAAAACACACTTTAAACCCGAGTTCTAGAAAGGCAAACATTGCGCTGCTATTTATGGCCGACTATGAGTTTAGTCTTGTCAACCTCCACGAACATACCAAAATTCTGAAATACTTTAATCTTAGAGATCGAGTTAAGTGAAGTTTATTAGGTAGCTCCACACCTCTCAGTATATGTTTGTTATGGTTACTAGCAATGACATACAGAGAAACGCTACCCACACAGATTACTCATTTAGGATTACTAATGTATTCGTGAAAAGAAACCAGTTTTTTACTGTGAATGAGTTTCTTCCGTGTTCTAGTGGTGACTCCATGTGCTTAACGTTAACTTAACTTGATGTACATTGTGTTCAGGTGAGAAGCCGTACAGGTGCACGTGGGAAGGCTGCGACTGGCGGTTCGCACGTTCTGATGAGCTGACGCGTCACTTCAGGAAGCACACCGGAGCCAAACCCTTCCAGTGCGCCGTGTGCAGCCGCAGCTTCTCTCGCTCCGATCATCTCGCCCTGCATATGAAGAGGCACCAGAATTAGACACAAACACACACTCACTGAAACAGACACATATGCTTATTATTATGCACATGAAGTGATAACAGAACAACTTATTTCTTTCTCTACGCCGCGACGAACCTTATAATGTTTAGGGTAATCTTCTCTCTCTGACCTGTCGAGAGTGTTGAGCTGTCGACTGTAAACTGAAAAAAAAAAACGTTTGATATTGCCATGAAAGCCAATTTCTTGTGGTACCTTCAGATATAACGCCCCGTTCCTTTTTCATCTCTCTTTCGGATGTATAGATCAAATTTCCTTTAAGACCCTCATTCTTGTACATGAGATCCTCTAATTGGATGATGAAACGTTTTTTAAACGTAATGAAATGGAACTGTCAAATATACAGGATTCGTTCTTGTACATCTGCAAAGCACTAAGACTAAAACTCCCATTTTACTTTGCACTTGAATTAGACTGGAAATATGAATATCTATGTATGATAAATACTTTTAATATATATATATCACTGGAATAGTTACTGCTCATACTGTGGATTCAAGTACACAGCCTATACTGCGATTCCCTCTTTTTAGTTGCTGAAGTATTTATAGCTTTGGATGATAATGTGCTGCTACTGAACAGCAATTATTTCATGAATTATTAAACAATGGTATAGAAAAGCAATGAGAAGTGGAAAAGGGCTTTAGACAGCTGTGTGATTTGTACAGTCCCCTTTATACACACAGAAGCATGCCGACCGTTTGTTTTCCCACTGTCATTGATGCATAAGCTCATATGAATGTACGAGACCACAGTGACTGTTCTTTTGAAATAATGCCTTTGGATCACATTTCATCTTAAAGTGCCTTTTCATGTTTGTTTTTATCAGCAGCACATGCTATGACTTCTTGATCATAAAAAAAAAACAGTCAGTAAAAACTCAGCAGGTTACCATTATTTCACTATTACCACAATTCGGCTGCCTTTCGTGATTTAAAGACAGGGTTAAAGTATCATCTGGTTCATACTTGTAAAATCAATGTATTTATTGCATTGGCTTTGTGAAGTGGAATTTGACAAGTTTTGTGTAATTGAAATGCCTTAATGTAAATACTATGACATTTTATTGTAAATATTATTTTGATTTATTTTCTTTTTTTGTTGTTGTTGAAAAAGTAGGGCATCATATTGCTCTGGATTTTGGCTGTGTGACTATTTTTGTTTCTTTGAATTTTTTATATTTCACTTAAACTTATTTTGTAGATTATATTTCTAAATTGGTTGTCCTCATGACAAACATTTTATGTCTACTGATTG
This sequence comes from Leuciscus leuciscus, assembly GCF_965113295.1. NCBI lineage: Eukaryota > Metazoa > Chordata > Actinopteri > Cypriniformes > Leuciscidae > Leuciscus > Leuciscus leuciscus. The sequence goes on along the minus strand of NC_138727.1, from coordinate 34,395,784 downwards.
AAATGAATTCTAATAAAATCAACTTCATAGTTTTTAATGGTTTTTACAAACTGAACTTCTCTTACACATTTTTTTTCTGTGTTAAATTTCTACGAAACTATAATAATGTGTCCAGGTGAGTTATTATTTATAGAGCCCCTAAAGGGACCTTTGCAAAAAAATGATAATAATTATACACAGACTTTTGTGTGCGCACAAGAAACATTTGTGTTCATCTCATAATTACCGTAATAACTTTGAACTGTAAAACGCCTTCACGTGCTCGTAGAACTTGTACAGCGTGTAAACTGGTAATTTTCTGAGAGCTACGACTTGTACCACCTGACCACTGCAGATTTAAGATGTGTTCGACTTTAAGCAGCGCTTTCCCGTTAGCATGCAAAAAGTTTTTAATTTTTTTATGTTTGCAGTCACTTTAGGGCCTCCATTACTACACTGGTGGAATAAAAAGTAATGAATCATCCTCCCTTAAAGCAGATAAACTGCATTTCTATAGTTTACACTGGTGTATGCCTAGGGTTTCCTGTTCACTCCCTTTAGAGTCACCATAAACTAGTTGACCAATTTCTATTTGTTGATGTGGTTCAAGAAAAATACTACAAAGAAGTAAAGATAAAACTATCATCAAAGCAGAATTTTATGTTTCAAAGATCACTTGGACCCATGCCAAACACTTTGAATGTGCTCTTATCTGATAGTTGACATCGTAAAGGAACGATTTTCACAAATCAAACAAACCTTCAAGCTCTGAAAAAGAAAATTAATGGGAATTCCTTTTTATGTCAACAAATGTCAAAAATGAGAGTGATGTTGACGGCGCAATACCTCAGTGTTATTTTTATATTGTCCAGTGCAACCCATTTAGAATTTTACATCTTTTTTGTGTGTTCCAAAGAATAAAGAAACTGGTTTGGACCAACACGAGTGTGAATAAATGATGACAGAATTTTCATTTTTGGGTCAACACACTATATATTAATTTATATTTTAATGTTATTCAGAGATTATAGATGGCATTAGTGACCTTAACAGTAATTTGATAGGAGAATTTGGTTGTAATTCAAGATTTCTATATTTAATATGGGCAAGACTGTTACTTAATAGCTGACGTGCAGCTCATGTTCAGGACAGATCCCACAAACATCACAAACTCCACATTACAGCCTTTCAAAATCAATCTTATCACTGGAATCTTAATGGTGTCGCTGCCGGAACAGATTATTGCTTTGCTCACAGGCTCATAGATCCCATGCAGAGTCCACTGTGACCACTGAAAACGTCCTATATCACTCAAATTGAACCTCCTCACAATAATTCTGGAATTAGTATGATTCCTAGAATGATAAATTTAATCTGATTCTCAACTGGTATTTGGTATAAAAAAGTATCTGTAATGTTCACAATCTCAGGCCCTGAAACTATCAGTGTGGAATGGATGGACATTTGTTGAACGCACTGTTTACTCTAAGAGGCATCGGCAGTTTCTTGGGGTGCAACCGAATTACAAGCTGCCAAAACGTTGGGGACCCCTGTGAGCAAAGAAACAATACAGCTTTTGATATGAGATCAGGAAACACCACTAAGGAAAATAAATGCTTTCATTGCTTTTAAAGAGAAGGGGATTTTCTCCCTCTCTTCTACATATGTTCTTAGTTTGATTCCTCGGACAAACCTCAGGCCCTGGACATAATGAACTTCAGATGTCAAAGACAGGCAAACAATGGAAGCTCCACTGGACCCAATCAGGAGGTTCTTCAGGGTTCCTCCTGAGAGTTGTTACTCCTACAAGTCCTCTTCTCTCCTCCACTCTTTCTTCCTCTCCTGCCTCCCCCTTTCCGTAGCCTACATGGAGGTTTTAAACCCCCAGGGTGAACATTATTTCTCTAATGCATAGGGCCCCTAGTTTTTCTTCACTTTCAGCCCTCAAAACATCATAAGCTGCACTTTCTCATAACCTGTCCGGTCCAGATCAATACAAATGAGTCTCCCTTTGCTGTAAACAAACAAAAGTGCCAAAGACAAAGGAAACAGCTTTATTTCTCACAGATTTGTACATTATGATATGGATAGTGCCAGACAGGGATAACATGGACTGGCATCGACCTTCAAAATAAAGGTTATTTGTTGGAATTGATGGTTCCATGAATAACTTTTAACATTCATTGAGCCTTTCCATTGCACAAAAGGTTTATAGAGGGAAAAGGTTCTTCAGATTATTAAAATGTTATTTAAACTAAGGAAAACTGTTCACTGGAATGTTCTTTGGGGAACCAAAAATAGTTCAGTAACACTTTAGTTTATAGGGTCCAATTCTCACTATTAACTAGTTGCTTATTAGCATGCATATTACTAGGATTTTGGCTGTTTATTCATTCTTATAAAGCACATATTAATGCCTTATGCTGCAATATTCTACATACCATAATCCTACCCAATACCTAAACTTAACAACTACCTTACTGACTATTAATAAGCAGTAATTAGGAATTTATTGAGGCAAAAGTCGTAGTTGATTGTGAGAATTTGACTATAATCTAAAATGTGACCAATGGTTCTTCTTTTACTACGAAAACCCCCTTTTGGAGCTTTTATTTTTGAGAGTGTATAATCAAGTTAGCATAATATATCCCAACAATAAGCCTTGATAGGTTTGTAGTTATTCGGATTGGGAAAGGTCAAAGGCATGTTAAAGACATTCAGCTTAACTTTAGACCAATCAAGCAAAAGTGATGATTATATGAGCCTTTTATGTAAGCCAGTAAAGTTCAAGCAGTCAAGGTGTCAGTTTTTGGGCAGAAATGCCAGTCTGATTTACGGCACTCCACATATCAGCCGACTTTTATCTTCCCTCAAGCACTACTCATGCAGCTGGATGGTCAGGGTAAATGTTCAGCAAGCAAAACTACACTGAATGTTCAGAGGGAGTTTCCTGGACACACAGTCTTTGGATAAATTACTAAGGGTATGTTTACACGACAACGATGTACTAAACACTTAAACGTTTTTCTTTGCTTTTTACGCTTAAAGACGACAATGTTGTCAGAATGATCCCGTTCAAAAGGATCTGCTAAAATGACCAAAAACGCTGTATTATGCATGCCAGGCCAGTAGTTGGCGATGTCACTTTGTAAAGAAAAACTACAGGCCTATATATAGACCTTATGCAACAGAGAAACAAACGCACAGTCATCTTTAGTATTTTGTCTTTGAACTTCTGTTTTTGCAGCTCTGTTTATTCAATGCTATCTCACAACCAATTCATACGAATTCGTACGAGTGAGTAAAAGGTGGCTAATTCGTACGACCTCACTCTAATTTGTCTAAACTCATGTGATGGGTAGGTTTAGGGGCGGGGTCAGGTGTAGGTCATTTGCACGAATTCATACGAATTGGGCAACTCGTAAAATATGTACGATTTAGCAAAACTCGTACAAATTCATTCGCGTGAGGTTTAGCCACCTCGTAAAATTCGTATCATATATTTCTATGGCATTGCTGTCGAAGAGTAATTAGTTGGTGAAGTAGATTTACTTATTGTAGAGTTAACGAAAGTTATCATGAGACTTGTAATGTTTGAAGCGGATGTCATAACAAATGTCAGTAGCCCGGGAAGATTTTAAAATGAGCGGTTCATTCACCTTACCTTCATGCTGTGAAAATACAAACCGTAAGACAGAAGACAACAAGCGCAGCGCTGAAAAGGGGTGGGGCCACATAGACTTAGCATGTAATATTATACGCATGCGCATGATGTCACGTTTTCACAAATTAGCATTTTTGTAGTTTACACAGAGATAAAGTATCGTTTCCAAAAACTTGCTTTGATTCCCGTTTTCATAAGTTTGCGTTTTCAGGCGGCCAAAACGGCATTGTTGTGTAAATGAGCGGCCAAAATGCATAAGAAGTTTCCTGTTGTTAGTTGAAAATGATGCCATGCAAATGACCCCTAAACGAAAGGTGATTCTTCTTTAAATACATCTGCAATTGCATGAAAATCCTAAATTACAGAATTCTTCTTTTTGGTCAAATGAATAATGAGAGAACGATAGTCAGTGTTCAAAGTTAACACTGCTTTGGCGAGTAAACTCAGTTAGGCTATTCACCAGTTGGCCGGTAACTTTATTATAAGAGCCAAACAAGCCAAAATTCATTATTCTACTCTCACACACATACATTCTCCCTTCACATACATATTTCTACTGTCACACTCATACATTCTCCTTTCACATATATACAATTTACTCTTATGCAAATGTATTCAAAGTATACATTTAATATTATAAATATTAAATGTATGTAAGAAGAAAATGTATGTATGTCTGAAAAAATATTTGTATGTAAGAAAATAATGTATGTGTGTGAGAGAGTATAGTGGAAACGGAAGGCGTATAATGGAAACGGAAGGCAGGTCTGGCGCGATCGGGTTATCGGATATTATACCATGCGCATGATGTCACGTTTTCACAAATTTGCAAATTCACCGGACTGTGGTCAAGTCAGCCGCGGTTTGAAAATACACGGTCAAGCCAGACGCCAAAAAAATGGGTGTGCGCCTATTAGCCTACTATGATTACGCTAAATTCAGAAAAAAGCAGCGAGAGAAATGTCCGCGGCCGTGCTGTCGGATGTCGTGCGGGAGATCGCGACTTGACAATGTTTAAAAGAGATTAATTTTCAGTGCACACAATGTTTTTGTAAAGAGAGTTTACAGTTTTAAAGTTAAATAGCTACGTAAAGTGCTTGTATAGAGTTGGTGTATGTTAATTGAGCTTTATAGTCTGATTACTGAAATGTTTATGTCAGTATTGTCTTTATTTGGTGGAATACACTGTTTCATTTTCTGTGACCATACAGTATCAGATAATATGTAATGTGAGTTTATTGAAAGAGCGTTTAACTTTTTGACACGAAGTTACGCTGCCAGCTATTTCAACACTATGAAACAAAAAAAACTAGCCTAATTTATTATTGTCTTTGTTGAATTTGCAGATTGTACAGTAGGCCTATGTGACAGCCTATTCTGTGTGTGCAACAGGACATAACTGGTCTCAGACCTGATTCTTTGTCTGGATCCATAAGCAGTCCGCACTACATTTAGACATCCATATAAGGACTCCAATGTATTTACTGCTGCTATATTTCTTGAATCCTCAACAAATCTTGAGACTGAAAGAAATCCTCATAAGGTTTGAATGTGATCATAAAGTTCTCAATGCAGCCTATCATGCACACAATAATCTGTTTCTCTTTGCATTTGCTCAATACATTCCAGCACATTATTAAAAAATTGTCTGATTTCATGTCCATTGCTACTTACTCCAAAAAGTAAAAACTGTAAAAAAAACCAAAAAAAAAACAGGATTACTTTGAATAGCATCATTGTAAAGTTGCGATGAAGAGGTGAGCACATATTGCATGTATTTCCAGGTGTGACTTCCTGCTTAAAGAGGAAGTAATGGATAAAAAAAAAAAGAAAAAAAAAGAAAGAAATGTGAAAGGAGAATGTATGTGTGTGAGAGAGCAGAAATGTATGTATGTGAAAGGAGAATGTATTTGTGTATAGAAATGTATGTATGTGAAAGGAGAAAGTAGGTGTATGTGAGAGTAGAAATGTATGTGAAAGGAGAATGAATGTGAATGTGAGAGTAGAAATGTATGTGAAAAGGGGAATGTATGAGTGTGACATTAGAAATGTATATATGTGAAAGGAGAATATATGAGTGTGACAGTAGAAGAATGGATTTTGACTTGTACGGCCCCTCATATTATTACGAATAATATACACATTATTACACATTCAAATCAAACACATGCAAACTGTCTATCTCAAACAACTCAAACTTGTACCTTAGTAGAAGGTTTATCCTCAGATGTTTGTCTAGGCTGCCTAAAGTTGTCTTCTCTAGAGCTCCATGTGGTCCTCACCTTAAGCTACCAGAATGATGTCACAATGTATTCTGAAGAAACAGCATTTTTCTTTTCTCTTGTGATGCTCCTCATTTGTAATTCACTTTAGATAAAAGCGTTAATGAATAAATGCAACTATGTTTGTGACAAATGTAAAAGAAAAACAAATCAAATCTGACTAAATATATTTTAAATAAACTAAATTCAGTTTCTTGGCTGATGGGATATATTTACATTTTCTCAATTTAATTGCTATAGTTGTGTAAAAAAGTCAAATTTGGTCCTGATAGAGCTCACAGGTATTTTTTTTCTTTCTTTTTTTTTTTCTTTTTTTTCTCGAAAGCAGCAATTCATGTGTCCGGTTAACTTATTTGTTGAATTACTCACAAAACATTATAGATATTGTATATTATCACATTCAAACAGGAAGATTAACACAGTCACAATAATTTAATCCAAAAAACTAAACCAAACTTCTAATCTTCTAAAGTTAAATAATAGCATGTCAATTTGGACCATGAGCACAGCTGAGCAGTCTTTACTTGAAAGCAGAAAGTCATGTAACCATCTGGTTGAATTACTTTGAAGATTTTTGCATTTCCTGTTCATCTTTATGGAACTTAAATATGAAGTTATATTGTTTAACTGACAAGTGCATCTTATATTTACCGAGTGTGATAAGGACTACTGGCTCATCGAGCAGATTAAAAACAATTAATGTCACATCTGGGCTTCTGGCCGCAGGCCGGTACAACATGCTGCTTTTAGTGCAATTTTTCCAGTGTTGCTTTACAGACCACCCACACAGAAAGGAGGACCTGTTCCCAACACACTGTGGAAACATAATAAGCATTGAATGAACACATGGGAGCATGAGCTTATGGTTCTAATCATGTTCTTAATACCTTAATGGACAGTGGTTTCAAATGGGTACTTTCCCCTCTTAAACATCAACAGTGCTGCTCCTGAAGGGGGTTTAGGGGCTGTGGGTTACTCATGGCTAATCTTGACATTTGTTTGCCATAGCTGAAGACAAACTTAAGCTTCCAGAAGACAGCTTGGACGCTGGTACGCATCTATGTGTTAAACAGAGGGTGATTCAGTGGCCTGCAGGGTCCGTTTCCGTGATTCAGTCTCTCGGTACTCTCACACCTCAGCGTGAGGAAAACAAAATGGCAGACGGCGAACCATGAAACACTGCGAGTTTGAGAGGCAATCTCATGAGCTGATGTACTAAAACAGCTGCGGCATGGGAACGCTTCAGACTGAGCCTCAGTTGTTTGATTGTGTCATGGCGGAAACACGTTCTCATGTGGTGACCGCTTTTTCAATTCTGACCCTTTGTTTATTAAGTAGCCTACACTTAAATTAGTCGTCTGTGTAGGAATGAGCAGGATCTTATTCAAGAGCCATCGACGTCACGTAGAGACGGTCCAAAACAGATTATTTATAGATGGTTTGATTGACAAATGAAGTGCTTTGTTTGAGGCTGATTCAGCATAAAGAAAAATAATGAAATGAGACTCAAAATTAACATTCAGAACCACAAACGATAGGGAATCATTCACATTAAATGTAATGCCTCCATAAAGCAACAACGGCTATGAGAAAACCTCACAAGGGTTATATTTCAACTGGGTTTGCAGGCTTATGTGGAGAGGTATGTTATCTGCTTTTATTGAGCACCCCTAAAATGTCAATTAGCATTATATATAACCCACATATAATTTATTATCATTTTTTATTAGGCAAAATTAGACAGATAAACAGTCAAGATAATTTAGTTCAAAATCAAAACAACAAAACCATAAACGTTTATTATTCTTAAGCCATATAATAACTAGTTCAGAGTTTAGTGTCATTGACACAATATTATAGTTTTTATTAATAGTTAGAATTTTTAGTTTGAATGATTTATATTTGTATTATTATTATTTTTAAAAAAGTGAATATTATTTTGAAAATGAGAAATATTTCCTTGGCAACTTGCTGAAATAATATGTTGCGCAATATGTTACATATAAACCTGTATATGTTATAATAATACCTATTATATATAATTATATATAATATTTTATGTTTATTTTTTTTTTTCAATTTATGGTTTTAGTTTTTTAGTTTTAGTTCACTATAACATCCCTGCTGTAGTAAAAGAAGATTGAAACAAACAAACAAACAAACAAACAAACAAACAAATAAAATATGAATGCAGTACAATAGTGATGTTTGGTGCAAGAGAGTAATTACATTTTGTGTGTTCTACAAAACAAATTGCACAGAATGGTGTAGCAAAAAAATCTGTCTGTAAAAGCCTAAACTGGTTTGATATTTCTCTGTATTCCTTTTTGTGTTTTGGCTGTTTCGCTGTACATACAAGTAAATGAAAGCCTACTATATAAGATGTTGTTTTAGCAGATTCCCATTGTGACAACTTACCTCCTATAGTTATTGCTCACCGAAAGTTATTACATGTCAGCACCCATATATTGTGCACTTTGTTGAGGTTATAGTGGGTGACATCATTTTTCATCCAAAACTCCATTAATAATTATTCAACCATCATTCTACATTGATTTATATTGGTTTTTGCTCAAAGTACACTCTAATAAGTCACCATTTTATCTGTTAATGTTTATGTAAATATAAAACTAGGTGAAGACCCTCTTGAGTGTTCTTAAGAAAAAAACAAAAAAACATTGGCTGCAAACACTCTGCACACAGAAAATCAAGACATGAATAAGAGCATTTATTGATTTACTATCCTCTGTCTCACACACATAGCCACACATATGCCATAAACCTGACGGATTTTCTCAATGAGCACTTATCAAATGTAGAACAGGGAGTCACAGAGAACAGGAGACCTCCTCCTTCTGTAAACAGCACACTCACTACCTGCAGCATACATAAATGATTAATGATTGTGATTCAGATATTAGATTAGTTTGAGGTAAAAGGGTAGTTTATGCCATTTCATAACTGAGGGCTTTCAATAGCTCTTTGTTGGATAAAGCACTCCCCTTTCTCAAGGCTTCATATGTCAAAAAGAAACTTTCTGGTTCCCATGCAACCGCCTGCATCTCCTATATGATGAACAGGCCTGAATGCAACCCACACATTTTACGGTTTACAGATGGCAGTACATTCATTCTTCAGTATGTCTAAATGTTTTGCAGATTTCATTTGTTAAAGCATACAATCACAAGGGGTTACAGTATAGGCACTCATTCTCTGCACTGTAATATATATATATATATATATATATATATATATATATATATATATATATATATATATTTATTTATTTATTTATTTATTTATTTATTTATTTATTATTTGTTATCACAACATTTTTTCTTTTGTCCAAATCAACTTAGATCATTTATGTGGTTCAGATAACATAACATTTGGAGTTTCTGTTGATTAAACAAATCTCCTTTTTTAATTTCAATGAACTTACATTTTTAAATGAACTTCAAAGGTAACTTACTTTTTTAAGTTAAACCAACAATATATTTTGTACAGTGTGGGTATTAAGTAATGAGTAAAAAAAGAAAAAGAAAAAAAGAACAGCAAGCAAAGACAGTTTAAAATGCACAATCATGCACAATCATGCACAATAGACAAGCAAATGGCAAGAAAATGTCACATAAATATGAGGAAACTTCACATGATGTGTCACACTTGACGCATTAGTTCAACCAGTCCATCCTTCTTGCTTAAAAAAATAATAATAAAAAATTCTGAATTCTATTAAGGGGTCTTCCTTATTATGATTGGCAGCAGCCCAGCTTCCATGGCAACAGATTATTGAAGCTAATGGGTTCTCATTATGATTTTATTCACTCTGTGTGTAATCTATGTTAGGTGAGCACCCTTACTATCGGCTAGTGACCACACACCTGCCATAAAGCATGCACACACACGCACGCACACACACACGCACGCACGCACGCACGCACGCACGCACACACACACACACACACACACACGCACACGCTCACAGCAAAGGTGAAAAGTGTTGATTCCTATTAAAGGTTTAAACATTTGTGGAATGCCACAAACAAGTTCTCTGCTTCACAATCTTTTTGTTTATATAAAACAGATGCTCCAGGTGTCTCTGACAAAAAATAGGTTAGATGTCTTGTTAATAGATATTTGCAGAGTGAAATGGACGCTACTGGATGTCAGTGACCCTGAGGGCAGCAGAGAAGCTCCTTCTTCAGATTCTTCCCTGTATTTACTCAACCTGAAAAGAAACAGACCTGAGTGTAGCTATTTATAAGAATCTGGATTTTTTTTTCCTGTATATACATACATATATATTTGAAGAGTTCAGATGCAAAAGCCTCTCCAAGTGCTATCTGAAATTTTCTTCTAGGATGATAATTTTTATCAAGCTCGTATATTTATAGGCAATTTTCATTGCCATTTAAGTGAAATTACTGAACTTAAATATACAAGCTTGATAAAAATTATCATTCTAGAAGAAAATTTGTGATGGCACTTAGAGGCTTTTGCATCTGAACTCTTCATACATACATATATATATATATATATATATATATATATATATATATATATATATACACTTCTCACATATTTCACTTCTCTGGGGCATGTTTTGGAATAAATTTTCCTGATTATAATATATATAAAATAATAATGTAAAATAATATTAGATATTAATTATTTTAACATTTTAAATACATTAAATACATTATCAAACAATTATCGATGTTATACCATTAATTAACATGAAATGCAAAAGTAGCAGTAAATAATAGGCCTACATAAGACAAAACTCACACAAAAATAATTTAAATTTTATTTCATTTTTGCTCAAAGATCTGATTTCTGATGTGTACTATAAGGAGGTTGAATATAAAATATATAACATTAACCATATAACATTAAACCAATCAAGTTGTGAAATAAATTTTGATGGATTGACAAGGCATAAACAACATGATTGAAGCCCTAAAACCATCTTTCCATCTTTAAACTGTAAACAATTATATAATCAATAAGTTATGACAACATTTGTTTTTACACTGCTTTAAATCATCAAAATAAGTTAAGCAAATAACTTTTTTATTTTGTTTTTATAAAATTCAAGCTATACAAGATTCAACAATTTTTTTTGAAGTCAGTTTAATGTATTTTAAGTTGAACGATTTAAACATCCAAGTTGATTGTACTGAAACATTTAAGGCATGCAGCAACTTTTTTTTTTTTACAGTGTATAAATTAAAAAATAAAATGATATTCCAATGTTCACTTTATCCAACCGGAACTCCAGCAAGCTGGGCTTGTGTGGGTGGTAGGGATGTAAGAAGGGTCTGTTTGACCTTCAAAGTCCCAAGACATTTCTTTTCTGTTAGTTTATGGTACGCATATATGTCTCAAAGGTGGCGAGGCAATTTGTGTGCGCGGGCGGACAGCCATTTCAAAACTTTCAGAGTGAATTCCTCTTCCCCCTCACTCTTCTCCTGGGGGCTCCCAAATATGAACTGACCGCTCTCGTTTTCCCATGCTCTTGGAAGCTCTCGTTTTTAATGCACACGCACACACACGATACACACGTGGATGAGAAGTCTTCAACACACAAATGGAGTCTGCTGTCTTGATGGATCAGACGGCTGCAAATTTCTCCTATTCTCTTTCGCTCCCTTTTGCACACAGCTGTCGCTTTTTCACTGTCCACATTGTATCCAGTGTTGATGGAAAACAGTCTCTATAAACTCCCTTTTCTAATGGCACATTAGGGACCTTAAACACAATAGCATAAAAAACACTAAACAGAATTCTGCTACCAACCCCTGAACCTTTACCTCCCACCCTCACACACACATTCACTGACTTACTGACCTGAGTGGGATGAAGCTCCTTAGCTCATTCCACAGAAAAAGACTGCAGATGTTCCTCAATCACTTCCATCAGGATCACTGGCCAGATCAGGCTTAACGTCACGATTCCCAGACATCCTAGAATGCCCTTATGGTCCGTCACAGCTGAACAGGCATATCTGACATATCTTAATCCATATCTGTCCTCTTGCATGGGCATTATGCCTCATGGTAAATGATAGCTACATGTTGTTCAGCATGTATTTTGAGTTTGATGAACATATGCAGGGTTCAGAATCAACATGCAAGTAAAAAGTTTCGTACTTTTTTCAACAACATAATATATGATTTACACTTTCGTTTACAAGTTTGGAGCGTTTTTGAAAGTAGTATCTTATGCTCACCAAGGCAGTATTTATTTGATCAATAAATACAGTAATATTGAGATTCTATTTTAATATATTTACATACATATTTAATATTATTCTATGTGAATATATTTTCAAATGCAATTTATTCCTGTGATGGCAAAGCTGAATTTTCAGCATCATTACTCCTTCAGTAATGCTTCCTTCAGAAATAATTATAATATGCTGTTATGATGCACAAGAAACATGTCTTATTATTACAATGCCAAAGTTGTTTTGTTTATTTTTCAGGATTCTTTTATCAACAAAAAGATATATATATATTAAATATATATATATAAAATTTTTTTTATTGAAATATTTCAACATTATTAACCCTTAAATGCAAACCTCGCATCTTTAGTAAACTGGGGCATCATTTACTACATAATTTCCCATATATTTTTTAAAAATTAGACATCAACCTTCTCCTTAGTATTTCTCTATCAATTCATAACTAGAAAATATAAATGAATGCTGCTTTCCCATGAATTTTTTTGTAAAAATTAATACGGTCGCTAACGACCCGAGGTCTGTAACAGTGCAAGCATATTTTTCCTGCACAACAATAATTGAATCTTTGATGACTGAATTAGTGCAATTCACCTTTTTCCCAAGGTGCTAATGCCTGATACACAATGATGAAGTGACGTTTCACTCATAGTTACCGCAGGCAGAAAACAAAAGAATAGGAAGTATCATCAGCAAAACTTGAAATGGCTCAGCGATTTACTGCAGAGCAAGTACTGAACACAATCAGATATTAGTGTCACTGTCACTTGATGGTGGATCTGGTGAAGAAGCTGTCAGTGATCAAAATATTGATTTTGAAGATGTTGAAAATGATAGTTTTGAGAATATGTTTAAGGTCGTGAATATGAGCCAGATGCTGAATATACTGGGAAATGAGCTCTGATGAGGACAGTGATGATGGTATAACATATCTGCTCAAACGGAACCCTTCCAAGCTCCAAAAGTAACAAAATATGATTTATTTTATTCTTAATTGTTACTCTAATATCAGGAGATATATTACAATAAAAACATTATTTCTGTGTTTTTGTGATATTGTGTTTACTTGCAAATCTCCTACATGATTTTGCAGGAATCACAATTACTTGTGTTATTTGTAAGAAATATTAAAGCCAAAACAACAACAACCCACATAAATATTTTTATAATACAATTAAAAATAAATATAAATACAATATGCAAATATAATATTTTATATTATTTGATCATAATATTTCAACATATTAAAATATTTGTTATTGAATTTAATTTAAAAAAAAGGCCAGTATGAACAGTTTAATGGCGAATGGTGAATTCACCCACCTTTTTCCAGCGTGGTAAAAAGTTTGTTTAGGATTGTGGTCGTAAGTCTTTAGCTGAATAGCATGGAATAACCTGCTTATCTAGAAAAGGCAGCATGGAGGTGGATGAGTCAACACAAATGATGCCTGCATACATAGGAAAGAAAGCAGGGATATGTGGCATCTCACTGTAGACAGACACTTTCTGTCCTGGGCAAGATCACAGGGATTCCCTCACTTCCGTGGGAACATTCATGACTCAATAAGGAAAGTAAAAAAAAAGAAGAGTCATGAAAAGAGGAAGAAAAAAAAAACAGTACCCAGATGCAATCACCCCTCTCATTTCCTCACCTAGTCACTACCATTTGCTGTGGATCATTTCACCTGTGGCGTTACAAAATCCCACTGTGGCAAATCTGAACACATTACAAAAAAAAGAGCCATACAATGATTAATAACAGCAGCTTCCTCTGATATAACTATATTATCAGCCTTGTTCCTGACACAAAGAGGAATCGCCAAATATTTACCAGAACTCCCATCCCCCAAGGTCAATTATCTGTATTATAAATGCAGTCGCAGAGCTGCCTGTAATGGAGAAAATGGGAAGTAAACAATTATTAAGTGACTGCATTCGGTTACCCAGAAGACAGTGTCTTTGGAACATTATGTGACCCTGGACCACAAAACCAGTCACATGGTTACATTTTTTTAAATTGAGATTTATATTAATCATATCAAAGCTTTACATTGATGTATGGTTTGTTAGGATAGGACAATATTTGGCCAAGATACAGCTATTTGAAGATCTGGAATCTGAGGGTGCAAAAAAATCGAAACTGAGAAAATCGCCTTTAAAGTTTTCCATTTATCTTCGCAATTGTGCTGCATTCATTCACAAAAATAATTTTTTTATATATTTATGGTAAGAAATTTACAAAATATCTTCATTGAACATGATCTTTACTTAATATCCTAATGATTTTTGGCATAAAAGAAAAATCGATAATTTTGACCCATACAGTGTTATTATTGCCAGAAATATACCCGTGCGACTTGTGACTGGTTTTGTGATCCAGGGTCACATATCACAATCATTCTGTTTCTGCTTATGCATGATTTCATTCAAACTTTTACGATGTGGTTTTCAGCCATCAGTTACAGGGAGGGTTTTACGAATCCCAGAGAAAAGAACTGCTTGTGACACTGCAGTTAAAAATTGCATTATGTCCTCATGTGTCATTTCTCCAGTGTTTAGTCAACTCACTGTAAACTAGCGTGCAGGCTTGATTCACGAGACTTCATACACTATTGTGTAGAATATGGATCTAAAGGCCTTTTGATAGTGCAGAAAACTTCAGAATATGATATAACTGACTTCAAAAACATTCTTTGAGGCACCATGCAAACATCGCCAAACATTTACACACTCACTCACTCTCTCTCTCTCTCTCTCTCGATAAAACCTTCATGTTTGTTCATGCACCAGCATTGTGCATAACAAAGAATGACTCATAGGGTGGTTATAAAAAGCACACCTTTACAATTATCAGTTTAGCCTTTGAACCTGTAATTTTGCTATAATGGCACCAGTATAATTGTGACTAAAACATGACAGAGACTTTGTGGAGTCTGGCAGCCAGCAGTGCAAGTACTGCAATTGGCACTCTCTCTCCTAATGCCCTGGGGTCTGTTGTGAAACCTGTAGCGTTGCACCAGAGATTTGTATGGACACCTGATTCTTGCTCAAACCTGCAAACGCTTCATTAAACCTCACACGTTTGCTTCTGCGTGTCATATGGCGTTGGCTTCGGTTATTTGTTGTGATGTGACTTACGTAAGTGCGCCTTTTGATCACTGTTGCACAAACTTTAAAAGGCATAGTCATAGACAATGTCTTCAAAGGTTCAGAGTTGGAATTTGAGTTTTGAATCATTTGTCAAGAGCCAAAATTATAACTAGGCCTACTCCTTTTTTCTCTCTGAAGAGATAAAGCAGAAAAAAGAAAGAGCAAAAGAAAGACAAGTGAGCAAAGCCCGTGCCAACTAAAATACGAACATCCTGCCTCCCCATTCTCTCTCTCTCTCTTTTCTCCACACACACATGCTCAATCTCTCTCTCTTTCTGTTTTGAAGAGTGCTCAGCGGTTGTGTTATGACAGAGATTCTTTTGTTTGGATTATGAGGCAGAGGAAAGGGGAACAACAAGCCTTACTGCTGTTTTTACTGTCAGATAAACAATATTTTCATAAGGTGTTTCTCGTCCTCTCAGATCAGAGAGAGATGACTGATTGAGACATGCAGGATCTGTTTCCAACTAACACAAACACACTCAGTGTGTCCAGCTCTCCTCCTGACGGTTGTGGAAGTGTGTGACACTCTATGGCTCTTATTGCTTGATGTAAAACAGCATTATGAAGCTTCAGCTATGAAATGGCCTTTGCTTTTATTATGTGTTGCACTCATTAATATACATATAAGAAAGAGACAACATCATTTGTTTGAGTTAACAAAATGCTACATAACAGGAACATCATTTTCATTCAAATCATGACAAAATCTGAGAAACCGGTTTTAGTCCGGTCTTAACATTTAAAGGTCATCCCTAACATACCAGACAAACAGGTTTTTTTTCTAAATAAAGATTATATACTTTTATTATAATAGCCTACATTTTGGATGTGATTTTGAGGTATATTTATTTTTAAATTACATTTTAATCATTCTATCAGATAAAGAAAGTCATATTAAAAGTATTAATACGTTGCACTGTGCCATTTTAAGCAAATTTTTCATTTAGGCCTATATTTTGGATACCAGAATCAAACAAATAATAAGGTAGAGACACTTTTAAGGAGTATAAGGTCTAGTTATGATGGTCTTTTTAATATAGCATAAATGTCGACTTAAATCTAAAAATAGGCAATAGATTATTTTTATTTAATTGATTTTATTAATCGACCCATTTCATATTTATTTAATAATTGAGCACTTTTATCGTCGAGGACATTCAAGGAAGTTTTATTCATATATTTAGAAAATTTGAAGAGTGACATGCGCAAACAAAACCTGAAACATTTTTGCATCTCTAATTGAAAATAATTTGAGCCAATGTGCAAACATAAAGCACTGGTTGAATCTGTCAATCATCATGTTGTCTTATTAATGTTAAGAGCCAGCCGCAGATAATTGTGGTCACGAAGAGAGAACATAAAGACTTTTAGGCAGGGTGTTTTATGTTTAAAACATAAAGGCAGGGTGATTTAACCCACGCACCCGCACTAATAACAAGGCACGATAGTAACGAAAGGTATTTCATCATCACTTAACCTAGACTGACAACACCCAAGAAAAACGGGTGGCATTTTTTCGTCAAAATGTTCGTCATGGTGAGGGTAAAGATGGGTTTAAAGGTTATATCGTGAGTCACGAACTGACCTGCATGATGAGGTCCAGTTTAGGACAGCTGTCTGAAAAGATGCCTGAGAATCTGTTAACACTGGTGTTCTGCTGCACCCTTGTGGCCAATTTGAAGAAGTACATATAGGCCTAGCTATATATAAAATGTACCTGGTCAAATGTAGGAAAACATGGACATGTATATAAAATGTATATAAAACACAAATAATATTTTATATTATCATAAAATATCAAAGTGTAAGATATTACACATTCAGTGGATCCGGCGGGGGTGTCTAAGGAAGTCTATAGGTATAGGCTAATACCTGAGGAAAGGTTAGCATTCTCATTAGTAGCTGCTCGGCTGGCTTTTAAAGTATGTGACTAGCCAGTCATGGTGTAAAGTATGTGACTAGCCAGTCATGGTGTAAAGTATGTGACTAGCCAGTCATGGTGTAAAGTATGTGACTAGACACTCATGACCACAACTGACTTCAAAAGCTGAAAAATGCTACCTCGGACTTAACAGGCACTGGCAGTATACTGAGGTAAGGTAACAAGCCCATTTCAAGCTTTTGCGATCCCTTCAAAAAAGTTGTTATTGACAAAACATCTACTATAACATATTAAAATATGTGCAATTTATATATTGCTTGCAAAAATAAAATTCGGTTGCACTTTATTTTACAGTAGTCTACGTGTAGGCTACTTACAGTGTAGGCTACTTACCTTAGAAAGCTTTGGGTAAAATGAGGTAACTTGACCCCTAAACCTACCCACCACACACACACACACACACACACACACACACACACACACACACACACACACACACACACACACACACACACACACACACACACACACACACACACACACACACACACACACACACACACACACACACTCAACCCCTAAACCTACCCATCAGTTAGTTACATGGGTTAAGGTTAGGTTTAGGCCAGGGTACGTTAGTTACATGGGTTAAGGTTAGGATTAGGCCAGGGTACGTTAGTATCTAGTTATTGCAATTACTATAAAAAGTACATAATATGTACACGGAGAACATGACTGTAAAATAAAGAGCTACCTAAAATTATTTTGGAATACACAGTTACTTCTGAATGGCTGATTATAAAGAAATAGAACAGTGCAGTTCTGGGATCTACCAGCAGAGGCTAGTAAAATTCCATTAAAAAATCTGCACACTTTTTTTTTGACATTTTAAATAAATAGATAAATAAACAAAACATGTATAGTTTTCTATATCCTTGTAGTGTTTTTGTAAAATCAAATTCTAAAAATCCATCCATGTTCTGTTCGATCCGTTATCATCATTCTATTCTATTCAACAAGCTGTTTATTAGTTTTAAAACTCATAAGGGACATCTGTTTGGGCTTATGTCTTAAAAAAAAAAAAACACACAAGTCTTTTCTCTACATACAAATCGGTGCTTTTATTCATGCCTTTTTCTAACATATACTGTATTTATATATAAATTCACAGTTAGATCCATATAAAACTGAAATGTTTACCATAACATCATGTACAGATACATCATTGTAGAAGAGAAAAAATAAAAGGAATGCCCATTTGACGTTCATTTACACACATGATTTTTAGTCAGTGGGTTCCCTGTAAAATACTATAAATTTTGGCATCACATATTTATGGACAGAAGGGTGCAAATCTCAGAATACAGAACAAATATATGACATACAATACAAACAAACAAAAATTAGATACCACATGGTAAAGACTATAAAATATACAGACATCTGCTACACTAGTTTTGTGCACAAATGATGCAAGGAAAGTTTAAAAAGGTGTGAGAGAACGTCTCTCTCATATGACGAGTCCTGAGAGGACATAACACTACATTAATGGTACGACCGTCTCCTCACATTCAGTTATATATATATATAAAAACAACAACAACAACAACTTCAGATTTCATAATAAAGTGATAACTGGAGCCCATGCAGAGTTTGAAGCTAAAATGTGAACTTGCAGTAAATGCATTGTTATAATGTCATTATGTTTGTTTGTCTAATGTGTTTGTGCCATTATTGCCATGCCATTGTTACACTGCAAATTGTAAATTAAATGTCTTTTTTTTTTTTTTCAAAGTGACTTTTATTTGCAAAATGCAAAACCAAATCTTGCACAGAATGGACTTAGGCTACTCTGCAATGCTTTTTAGACAAAAATAAGTATTACAAAAGGAATTCTAAATATGTTTGAGACTTTTGTGAAATGAAAAACTGCAATTCCATGAGGCTTCCAATGAGTAAACCTGAAGGCAAACCTGAAGGTTTGGAGAATCAAATACATTTAACAGCAAATGGCTTTTAATAGTTCATTAGTAAAAGACTCCTTCATGAATAAACCTCACATAAAAGTGCAGAAGATAAACAATATGAGGGAAGGCAGATCTCCTAACTCCCATGTCTTTCACCTCATTATTGTTGTGCGGGGGAATCATTTCAGACCTTCTGCATGCGACACTGGCAGATAGAGACCCGCTCCGTCTGCTTATTGTCCATCAAGTGTCTTTTTCACACTATGCATGTCTGTGGGACGTGTCTGCGGCGGTGGAGGGCGAGGTGGTCCGAGCGGGAGAAGCTGCGGTCACAGTCGCTGCACTTGAATGGTTTAACACCGGTGTGTTTGCGGTAATGCCGTGTCAGCTCGTCAGAGCGAGCGAACTTCCATGTGCAGTTATCCCACGTGCACTTGTATGGCTTTTCACCTGAGAGAGAACATTTCGGAAATATTAATAAAAGACCAGACTTTTTATGGAACAGGATTCACGTTTTTAAAAACATGATAGGCTCACCCGTGTGTGTACGTCTGTGGGCTTTAAGATGAGAGCTCTTGGTGTAAACCTTATTACAGCCCTCAAACTCACACCTGTGAATGCGTCTTCTCTTTGAGTCGGGCGACTCTGAAGGCCTGGGCCTCCGAAGACTCTCAATACTGAACGGCAACAGGGAACTGCAATGACAGCATATGATTTCTAACGTTATTAAAAGCAATTAAGAATTTTCTTTTGAAGACAATTTTGTTAAGCATGAAAATGGTAGTCTGTTGTAGTTTTTAATGCAGGATGACAGGGAGAAATAATACATTATTCATAAATAAATTACAATACTTTACAATTAGTTATTTAAGTCGGTCCCACTTTATATTAAGTGTCTTTCCCCCGGTTTCACAGACAAGGCTTAAACCTAGTCCCAGACTAAACTACATGTTTGAACTATTTTAACTGAAAGCATCCTGCACTGACATATCTTAAAATATGTCAGTGCCATTGTTTTGTCTTAAGATGCACACCAGTGATGTTTTTTTCTAAGTCATGTTTAAAAAAAAAAAAAGCTACTTAAATGTCCTCCTAATTAAACTAAGGCCTAATCCTGGCTTAATCTAAGCCCTGTCTTTAATACAATGCATTTACTGTGTACATACATGTTTTTACATTGTACTTACATTTAAAAAATACCTGCATGTAATTACAGCTGTAATTCATTACTGAAATAGCATCTATAATGACACTGTTGACCCTTCCTTTACACCTTAAGTTGAGAGCTGTAGCTCAGACCTCACAACTTTGCAATGCTGTTTGTGAATGTTCGTTGGAACTGTGGTTTGGGGAAACACTGACTCGTTGAACTATTTGAAATTGCAACCATAGTTTGCTAACAATGCTTTTCGGAAACACACCCCTGAAAAGTCTTTAACCATAAATGTAAGGCTTTAAATGGCCACTTGAGGGAGCTATAAAGGAATCAATGGACGGCAAATGGACAACATCAGACATTTTCGAAATGTCTATTTAACGTCTGACAGGAAACCTCCTGGTGACGTATTGCAGATGAGCAAACACAAAAAAGTACATCTTACAGATGTGAACATCTCTGAGATGTACGTGTGCTATCAGGGTGGTTTACAGGAGAGATGTTTCATTTTTTCAATGTTAAATGATTTCTCAGTTCCCAGCTTAATATGTTCAGTTTGGTGGCACTAGTGGTTTAGAAATGACACTATTATTATTTACATTATAATATTTTCTCAGTTAATGATTAAAGGAGAATATTAATTGTTTATTTGATGAAAACCAATGCTTTTACTGTGTTAATATATTAAGTGTCAGGGAAATCTACCTGTTCTCATCCCATCTTGAAATTGATTTAAATATATATATATATATATATATATATATATATATATATATATATATATATATATGTGGCAGCAGAGGCATTTTCACCCCCCACAGAGCCACTTCCTGTTTCTTTTGGGCTACAGGAGTGTAGTGTGTGTGTGTGTGTGTGTGCATATTCATGTGCAGGATGGGGGGCATTGGGGGGGCACCTGTAGCCTTTGGCACACTCCATCACTTTTGGGGCCCCAAAGAGGAAAAGAAAGAAAGAAAACATCCTAGATCTTTTCTCCTCCATTAAACAATATCTAAATTTTTTCAAACACTGTCACTATTTTCCACATTCCATCGTGTGGAATTTGTAGTCGTCCGAGGAACTCCATCTAGAGTGTTTTACAGTAAGAATCAACTGTTAGATTGTTGTCAGTGAGAGAAGCAGGGAGGGAAACAGCAGCTGCCATCAGAATAAACTCAGCACAGCCATTTATGTTCCGTCTTTTGTTTGGATGTTTCCCAGTGGAGAACACCAGAGGGGCTTTCCAGTGGCAGTGACGTGCAGGCCAGCATCGCTATCTGGGGATCAGTTTATCAGAAAAATAAAGGTAAGAATGAAGTCCATTCATTATTGACTAGCTGACCACGGGTCAAGGAATATATAAACCTGCATCGACTCCTGCACCTGTGTCCACAACACGTTCGCATGCACTCCCTCTGAGACTGAGATCACTTCCTGAAGCTCAACTGGTTAAACAAGGTCATGTGTATGATTTTCAGGGAACGCAAGATGGCAAAATGTTTACCCTGAATACGCCATCTGACAAATATACTGTAAAAAGTTGTGTTTTTTTTTAAGTTAAGTCAACTGATCACTTTTTACAGTGTACATAAATTTAAATATTTAAACCTAATTATAATAACAAAATTAATATCACAATAATTAAGGGGAAAACATTAGCGGATTTATTTATGAATAGTTTTTCCCAATTCAATGTGTCTTAAGATATCTCCAGGGTGTTTTTTGTCAGATTTCAAATTTTGGCAACAAACTGTCTAGAAACTATATATACAAACACTACATGAATCACTGGATCAAATTCGTATTGATTGAAGAACCAACAGGTCAAATCAGCAACTCTCTCTCACACATTCTCTTTCACAATAATATTCACTCCTGCACCTTGCTATAAATCATACTGGCACCTTTGTCCTTCCCAGACACATTTAGACAATCCAGCCTTTTTGCCTCTGTCCCTACTTGCAGTCACAGGGAGAAGTTACTTTTAGATAAGCTATATATTTTTGTAGCTATAGCTCGCAAACAAATAAAGTATAGGTGCCACATACAACTCTCTGTTCAATTCTTAATTAAAGTGCCCCAATTATGGTATTTTATAGGTTCCTAATTTTGTTTGGGAGGTCTCCTATAATAGGTTAACATGCACCCAAGAAAAAAGAAAAAAAACACTTTAATTGTTATCATAATATACATTGCAGCATCACCTCTTTTCTCACAATGTCTGAAACGGTTTGATAATGGATCCTTTCTGAGAGCCTACTCTGCTCTGATTGGTCAGATGGCCCAGTCTGTTGTGGTCATGGTGTACAATAACAAACTGTACTTAAGTACCATTTATACTATACGTTAAAGAGAAAATGTATACTTTTACTCCTTTCGTTACATTTGCAGCTTCAAAGTGGAAAAAAATTATGGAAAGCAATCTTGGCTGATCGGTCATAGCAATATCCAGTTCACAAATTAATCTTTGATCAGTTCGGTTCCTTTGAATTTGACGAACTGATTCGCAAAGAGAAGTGAATGATTAGTTTTGCAAATCTTTTGGGAGACAATAACTCTATTTGTCATGTACTTTGATCTTTGAAACTCTGCAGATCTTTTACATTCACAAACAGCTATATAAACCACTATATTCAAACACAATATCTATGTCTATATATACACTCACCTAAAGGATTATTAGGAACACCTGTTCAATTTATCATTAATGCAATTAGAAAGGTAAAGATAAAATAAAGAAAGGTGATTTAAGCAATTTTGAGCGTGGCATGCTTGTTGGTGCCAGACGGGCCGGTCTGAGTATTTCACAATCTGCTCAGTTACTGGGATTTTCACGCACAACCATTTCTAGGGTTTACAAAGAATGGTGTGAAAAGGGAAAAACATCCAGTATGCGGCAGTCCTGTGGGCGAAAATGCCTTGTTGATGCTAGAGGTCAGAGGAGAATGGGCCGACTGATTCAAGCTGATAGAAGAGCAACTTTGACTGAAATAACCACTCATTACAACCGAGGTATGCAGCAAAGCATTTGTGAAGCCACAACATGCACAACCTCGAGGCGGATGGGCTACAACAGCAGAAGACCCCACCGGGTACCACTCATCTCCACTACAAATAGGAAAAAGAGGCTACAATTTGCACGAGCTCACCAAAATTGGACAGTTGAAGACTGGAAAAATGTTGCCTGGTCTGATGAGTCTCGATTTCTGTTGAGACATTCAGATGGTAGAGTCAGAATTTGGTGTAAACAGAATGAGAACATGGATCCATCATGCCTTGTTACCACTTTACAGGCTGGTGGTGGTGGTGTAATGGTGTGGGGGATGTTTTCTTGGCACACTTTAGGCCCCTTAGTGCCAATTGGGCATCGTTTAAATGCCATGGCTTCTGACCATGTCCATCCCTTTATGACCACCATGTACCCATCCTCTGATGGCTACTTCCAGCAGGATAATGCACCATGTCACAAAGCTCGAATCATTTCAAATTGGTTTCTTGAACATGACAATGAGTTCACTGTACTAAAATGGCCCCCACAGTCACCAGATCTCAACCCAATAGAGCATCTTTGGGATGTGGTGGAACGGGAGCTTCGTGCCCTGGATGTGCATCCCACAAATCTCCATCAACTGCAAGATGCTATCCTATCAATATGGGCCAACATTTCTAAAGAATGCTTTCAGCACCTTGTTGAATCAATGCCACGTAGAATTAAGGAAGTTCAGAAGGCGAAAGGGGGTCAAACACAGTATGGTGTTCCTAATAATCCTTTAGGTGAGTGTATATATATATATATATATATATATATATATATATATATATATATATATATTTATATATATATATATGTGTGTGTGTATATAATGAAAGATAGGTAGGTTGTAGACTGGATTATAAATACTGCTGATTAATAAAAATGGTGTCTTTACTCTTGGACAGCGCGGGTGATCGTCAGGGCACTGGATCCTGTTTCATTCACACTCTCCAAGGTCACGTTGGGCAGGTCATCATCCTCGCTGTCACTCAAAGATCGCCGTGGTGACAGTCCATCTGCGATTCGGTGTGTGACTGGATAAAAACAGAAGTTTGGTGCAGTTGAATTTACAGTATGCACATATGATTAAATAATTCCACAACTTACAATCAGGATACTGCAGTCCAAACAAACCCAGTGTTGATTTTCTGTACTTGATTCAGAGTTTGTACATGGATTACTGTAGCATAATTCATACTGCATGTGACCTCTGAAATGCTGGTGTTTGATGAGAAATGATTCAGTTGTGTGGACACTGACTCTACAGTTTGATTCTATGGCTGTAGCACAATAGACCAATAGACACAATAAACCAAACTAAGATTCTAATTTAATGGCACTTCAATTAATGTTTGAATAAAAGCTTTGATAGACAGCAGAGAATTTCCTTAAAGGATGGACACAGCCTAGAAATCTAGACGCACCCTAGCGGCAGCAAAGCAGGGTGGTCTAGCAACTCTCCGTTGGCTTGCGAGCTGGAAAAACCAAACTCTAGTCAGGCCAATCACATCGTGTATAGAGTCGGTGGGCGGGCTTAACATGATGACGGCAGAGTCGCGACGGTTCTGCGTGATGGCTGCCGCTGCTGGCGAATCGGCTTTGGCCTCGACTCTGGAGGACTTGGAGTTAAGCTTTTCTTTGAGAAAAGAACAAAGAACGGCACTGAAGTCATTATTAAAAAAGGAAGACGTGTTCAGAGTTTTGCTGACCGGATAGGGCAAAAGTTTAATCTATCAACTAGCTCCGCTGGTGGGAAAACGCTCTGGTTGGTTGTAGCGCTATCCTATTGCTTGCAGAGGGAATTTGAAAGACAACCGTTTATCCCGCCCCTCGGACTGAGCCCTGCCAATGGTGAGTTCCCAGACCCAACATCTTGATGTGGGTCTGGCTTGCCAGGCTAGGATGGACAGTGTTTTTAAAGAAACTTTGCAGATTTTTTTCATAGAGACCAATAAAATCACCATTAAAGTAGTACATGTGAAGTTATCTGTAGTCATAAAATACCTTTGTGTGATAAACAGATCAAAATTTAAGTTTAAAATTAAAAAGTGAATTTAATTGACATTTGAATTTAATTTGTATTGTAAACTAAAACTATAAAAAAAATGTGTTAATTGAAATATAGCTGAAATGTGACATTTAAGTTTAAATTTAATTGACATCAGTGTAGGTATTTTAAACTAAAACTATCCAAAATAATTTTTTATTAATTGAAATAAAGCTGAAATATAAATATTAGATAAAAAACTTAAACACAAATTATGTTGCCTTGACAACTAACTGAAATAAAATAAGTTGAAGTACTAAAAATGACTAAAACTGAAATAAAAAAGAAAGCTAAATGGAAAAAAAAAGACTAAAGCACAACAAAATTAATACAAATTATAATGAGAACAAAAAATATTATAAAATTAATAAAAAATATTATTAATAGTATATAAGAATGGTAAAATAACATTGATTTACATTTGATTACCCACTGATAATATCAACATCTGCTGTGTAACCTGAGCAGGTTTGATGTTTTGATGTTCAGTAATGAGAATCTCAAGAACGTGATGTCCACTTTGCCATGTGAAACGACATGCACATGAGTAAATAATGACAACATTGTACTTTTTGATTGAACTCAACTGTTCCAAGCACAACCGAATGACAGTATAGTTCACTCTATTCCTATAATAAGAGAGCTGGGCATGTTTGTATTGTTTTTGTTTGGTTGTAATAGCAATTCCAAAGGTCTCTGTTGTCTTCGTGTCATTCCATGTCCTGTCTTGTTGCCATGGATACTTCATGAGAGACTGCAGAGCATAAGGGCACGGACCCTCAAGATAGGGGGCTGGTCTCTGTGTGGGAATCGTGAATGTTTTTAATGAACTGAAATTGGATCATCAAAGTGTGAACTGCACAGGCCTAATTATGTGTCAACCTGCTTGTTTGCACACACACTGTGGGCTTCTGATGTAGATAAATGCCCTTCTCTGACTGGTCAGTATATAGCAAAAAGTGCTCTGAGACACAACACGCACACAAAAATGTATACGGAGACTTATATGACATAGGACATCTCCAACCTCTATCTATGCCTCCGCCCCAGAGGAAAACAGGATGAAAAAAAAGAGAAGAAAGAATGAATGGAAATACTTCCTAGCCACAGAGCCCATTAAAAACAGCTTTGTTGCCCAGAGGCAAGCTTTCCTAGAAAAAGGGTTTGAGTATGAGCTTGTGTGTGTGTGTGTGTGTGTGAGAGAGAGAGAGAGAGAGAGAGAGAGAGAGAGAGAGAGATAGCTGGGAGTATTTAAGTGACTTACCTTATAATTAATCAAACTAATATTCAATTTAGAACATATTGCAAATATATATATATATGTATATTTTCTAATATATATTCTTTTGTGTGTGTGTGTCTTTATTGCAGATGCTATTGTGTTTCCGCATACGCTTTGTCACTAATAAACCCAAGTGCCCTCGTTTAGCTAAGCAAAGTTTTTCCCATCGCATCTACTTCCTGCGGGGATTTAGCGGCCGCCTGTTTTGAGGAATATAAAGAGCCGAGCACAATGGAGCTGCACTCAAAAGAGCTGAGCCTGTCTAACACACAGCCGGGCTCTGGCTTCTGTCACTGACCCTGCCAGCAACATGGAAACTCGAAGAGAGGCTTTTAAACGCAGTGCTTTGCACCTACGGAGGAGGAGAGAGGAAAGTGGTGAAAGGAGGAGAATGAATGTCTTTGCAGAAGGATGGATTTCTTAACCTCACCCACCGCTTTTCTATGTCTGTCAAATACATGAGGTCAAGGGTCGGGTTGCTTGCTGGTGTACCTGATGAGTTTTGGATAAATAACTTCAAATGCAGTTTAAAAACAATAAAAAGAAAGCACAGGCTTTTGTATCGGGTTGTTATGTTTAAACACTAAATAAAATGGTTGAATATGAAAAAAAGTAGTGAAATTACAAGTGGAAGTCAGAAATTCGACGTCATTAATATTGACATTAACACAAAGGAAAAATGTGTTATGGATGATTTCTGCAGATATTGTGATTTTTTGTGTTTTTCTTAAAAGAAACTTTGGCTGCATGTTGTCTGTATTTAACAGAAAAAAATATATTAAAAAATCACAGAAGTGTACAATGAACAAAGGTCTATTTCATAAAGACCGACAAGCACTATTTGAATACTTCTTTCACCTTTCTTAAAACATCCACTTTGCTGTATTCTACTATTCCTTTTGTTTGTTTCCAACCTAGATGTTTTGCTTTTAGACGATCTTTCAAAACATAATTTTGTACATGCGGTTTACAGCAGAGATTGATCCGACTCAAAGTGTTATTTTAGTATCATTGAGATACTGTTGTGGGTTTTATTAATATTTTGAATTGGTTATTATTTTTGAGTTTTCCTTTTTCATTTTAAATTTGTTAAAAGTTTTAGTCATTTTGTTGTGCTTTTTGTAATCTTTATGTCTAGTTTTTATACATTTTTATTTTAGTTATTTTAGTACATCAGGTTAAACTAAATAAAAATGAGAAACACCTTTTTTTTTCATATGCTGGGAATTTCCCAAAATAGGAGGTTCGTGTCACAGACAGTTCAGTAAGTTTGACAGACAAATTGATGTAACAACAGGGGACTTTTCAGCTCAGTAATTTAATTGGCTAACAGCTTGAGGCTGCCTACATGTCTGCGACAAAGCGACAGTTGCAAATCCATTTGTTCTTCATGCCTGATTTTGCCATGTTGTGTCGCACCTCGTTGCATCCAACGTAGACAGCATCACTGATTATAATGGGTTCTATGCAGGGTTTGAAATTAACTTTTTCACTCATCGGCCAATTTGGCTACTAAATTTGTAAGTTACCGGCCATTCAGAACTTCTACTAGCCAAAAAAAAAAAAGAAAAAAGAAGAAATAAACCAGATTAACTGCGTCACAGCAATATATATATATATATATATATATATATGCAAACAAAATTATGTCATCCAGCCTTTCCTCCCTTCCTCTTTTATTTCATCCTCGTCACCATAAATGTAATTTAGGTGGACAGATCAATACAGGATGTTGGAAAATAAAATGTATTTTCTGTTAACCAAATGCTTTTTTAATCTTCGCTATTGCTTCAATGCAAATGAACAAGCGTGCCGTTATTTGTTGTATAGTGACGTGCATGTTCAAGTAAGCCAGATATGCGCAGATTACGTAATACGCTGTATTCAATATATCATGATGACTCACGAGTTGAGTATTTGCGCTAAATCTGCACAGATTTGGCTTACACGAACTTCCCCAGCAAAGTGAGTAACAATATAATAAGTAACACGCCAAATTGGCAAGTGATTTGACAGCGTTACCCGCATTTGGCGGGTTGGTGGGTGTTAATTTCAAACCCTGGTTCTATGTGCCTTTGTCTTTTGGTGTAGACATGGTGTAAGACATTCAAGTAGCGCTTAGATGCTTATCTATGTCTCACCTTTCCTGTGCATCCTGTTTTCCTCTAGCAGCGGCATCATGAGCCTGCTGTTGCCCAGCGATCTCACCCCAGTGTAGATCAGTGGCATGGGCTGCATCACCACCGGCACCCGTCGTGGGTGGAGGTGGACCGGGCTGGAGCAAGGAGGCATCAGCTGGGGTATGTGCAAAAACGACTGCCCCCGGAGACTCCTGGATGGGGGAGATGCCACCACTGGGCCAGAGCAGGACGGAGACATCTTCAAACGAGGAACCGGGGTTATCACTGAAGTGGAGGAAGATGAAGGCATGGATAATGATGACGGTGATGAAGATGACAGAGACTTGCTGGAAGGAGGGGACCGTGGACAGAATCGTATTGATGATGAGGACGAGGACGAGGGAGACGAGGATAAAGATGACGGTGCTGAAAGTGACGGGGAGGTTCTGGCTCTGTTGGTGGACAGGTCCACTGGCTCTGTTTGCGTCTGGAAGGGGTCGCACAGGAATCGTCTGTCGTCTGACTGTGTCCGAAATCTGCGGTTCAACACCAGCACGCCCATCTCTGTATAGTCATGGATCACAGGAGACTGAGAGGAAAGAGACAGACTGTTAATTGCTTTCGAAACAGGAGCATCCTAGGATTTCAGAAAATTGAGCTCATGTGTTTTAGAGGAATATTTAAAGCTTTAAAGAAATTCATTTAAAAATGAAAACTTTGCCATCATTTACTCATCCTGATGTCATTCCAAACATGTATGACACAACATAACAATCTATTGTGTTCCAAAGAAGAAAGTCATAGGTTTAGGATGACATTAGAGTGATTAAGTGAAGACTACTAAAAAACATTTAGCAGACGCTTTTATCCAAAGTGACTTATTTATGAGGAGAGCAATAGAAACGATCAAACCAACAATAGGGCAACAATATGCAAGTGCTGTGACCAGTCCCAGTAAGTCTAGCACAGTACACATTGCAAGGATATAGATATATAGAATAGTATGTGTTAGCATTAATGGGCCAAGTGTTGATGAAAAAGATACATCTTCAGCCGTTTCTTGTAAATGGCTGAAGACTCAGCAGCTTGAGTTAGGCAGTCCAGGTAAAGGTCAATGATGTGTATTCAGCAAGGGGACATTAAACTGATTATTACATTTATAATGTTACAAAATATTTCTATTTCAAATAAACTCTGTTCTTTTGAACTCTCTATTCATCAAATAATTCAGGAAAACACTTCATCACAGTGTATCAGCACAACTTTTTTCAACATTGATAACAATAAGAAATGTTGCTGAGCACCAAATCAAAGAATCAAGTGATAACCAGGTGTGTCACTGACTAGAGGGAAGGATTATACTTAATGTACAACATTTTTAATAACTGGTAAGGGGAGATTCTGAGTGAAATAACCTCAGATCGCTAACTTTATGGGGGCTAATGCTTCATAAACAGGGACTAGCAAAACATACAGTATGTATTGAGAGTATTTATATTGAGCCCACTGCTCCGGGTGCGTGTTCACGGTGGGTTTGTGTTCAATACTCACTGCTGTGTGTGTGCATTTGGATGGATGAAATGCAGAGCACAAATTCTGAGTATGGGACACCATACTTGGCTTATTTGTTTATTATATGAGAGGAAAACACATCACAAACATTTTTTTTTTGAAGAAAAAGCCATCTTTCAGGCATTTACTGACTCGGTTGTTATCCTAAATTAACACCAGCAAATCGCCAAAACACTCCAGTCAAACATCTCAGAAGCACTCACTCAGACTCAATGAAATCATGGACAAAAAGTGGTCTGCTGGCAGCATTATTTCTAGCCCAAAAATGTCCCTTCTGTTTTTTACTGCGGTTGACTTGGAGGCTGTTCAGCCGAAATGGAACATGTTTTGAAACTTCATCTCTCCCCCATTTCTCTCTCTCTCGACTCATGCTTCACCTTTCCCACCTTCCTATCCCTCCCCTCCTGCACGGCCCACATCCAACCCCTCGAATGGGGGGCTACCAGTCATTATGGCTAATTTTCCGAATCCGAATAGCTTCTGGTGAGGACGGCTTTAATAGTGGGGAGCAATGCATTTCCAAGAAAAGGGGCTTGGCGTTGAGCCCACTTAAACAAGAAGCACGTTTAGGCATCTGCGCCGCCTGTTGATTTAACACACTTCAAAGATGAGCTGTGTGGCCCACGCACATCCTGCACTCGACCCGAACAACGGCACGACAATGACAACTGTAAAAACGGGTAAAACAGGGTGCAAAATGTTATGTGTGTGGGTTTAGCTGTGCATGAAAATGGAGAGAGAGCATAGGACACGGGGAGTAGGGGAAACACGTGTAAATGCTTATTTGGTCAGGCCTGAAAATCTGGCATGTATCCTGAAGACTCCAAGCATGAGACACCTTAATCTAAACCACTAGAGTAGACAAGCAATACACAGTGTGTTAAAGGCAAAGTAAAGCACAGTTACTTGGTGCAAGAAAAAGTCCTGGTATTTCACTCCAATATATATATATATATATATATATAAAAATAAGGAATTACATTTTGCATAAAGATAATGAGGCCTATTTTTAGGGAGGACCATAAAGATTCTTGCATTGTAACATTTCATTTCATTACAAGTAGGCACATTTGCCCCCCATAATACCAACATATTAATATCTCCGCAATGCCATAAACGATTGTCATTGTCATGTTCTCATTACTGTAATGATATATTAAATATAATATATATTGTATAACATTCAACCTAATTCATTTGTGAGACAGTCAAACAGTAGGGTGGCCAAAACCAGTGAAATATAAACTGATTTGATAAGTTCTTGTCATATTTTCTTACCATTTTCTAAACTATAGCGAATAAACTGTGATAATGTGAGAAATGTTGAGGGTGTCTGAATACATTTTGGTTGGACTGTATTGCGTGTGGGTGTAAATAATTAGGAAAGTAATTGTCCTGAAATATCACATCTCAATAAAAATGTACTTCCAAGTCATCAATGTAGCCTTACTTGATCAATTAAAGCCTTAATTTATTTAGGACTAAGACATTGTCTTTACAGGCTTTGTGACATTCACCCACCAGAATATGTATAACAGTTAGTTTCGGTCCTCAAATTTGATTGGTCAAGTGGAGTTTCAAGAATGCAGATATCCTATAACAGCACTGGTTTGCATCACTCTGTTTGCCTGCGTTCGCAGTGATCCAAACTGTGTGACTATGATATTGAGTGTTGGAATCCTCTGACTACACCTGTGTGGCATCGCTTTGACCTCTTACCCGTCTCTGTGACTCTGCAGGATCGATTTTAACTGGCAGGCCTGGCATCCCATCCAGCATCAACATCCTGATAGCACTGTTCCTGTGAGGCATAGCAGAAAAACAACGTTAGGTTTCAATAACTTGAAGTGTTATATCACACCGTGTTGTTCTGCAGACATTCGGCCATAGTGAGGAACAGAGAAATCAAATATGTTTGCTATAACTGTGATGACACGTCTTCTCAACCTTAGATTTGTCTCAGATTATATAGGAGCTGTGCTTGGTGACAGTCCAACAGATAAACTGTGAGGATAATAACAGTAAACATATGTGAGAGAGCAAGCCAAATGGTTTTAATAAGCATTCATATATCATTCTTAGAAGTGTTTACTGCTGCTTGAGGTATTTTACAGTCATGTTTATCAGAAACGCTGTTTCATTTCACTGTATACATGCAGTATAGAGCTGAAATGATAATAACGTCACTCTGACTCTACTGACTCTGATCAAGATCTGGGGTCTCATTTATAAAACTGTGCGTAGGATCCTTACTAAAAGTGTATGTGTTCCCGAAAGCCAAAAATGACATACGCCAAAAATTATTCAGACTTATAAATCCGTTCGTACGCCAGAACCTGCGCAGAATTCACTTTATAAATCCCAGTCAGCAAGATTGTGCGCACATGCGTCTCCACCCCGAAATAACCATATATGGAGCTTACAACGCCTACAGATCCTCATCTGCATATCATTTGCATATGATTATTCATCCACGTGATAACGTTTAACGGTACAAGACATTAGGAAAATATGAAATACGGATGTGCCGTCACAGTACATTTATAAAAATCATGTAGTAGCCTATCCTTGCCTTGTTTTTGAATACATAAATCAAATAGTGTAAAATACATTTCAGAGAAAGTTTTTCTCAATCTTTTCCACTGGCCAAAATTGTATTTTTAATTGATTTATATTTTTAATGGAAACAGATAGGCCTTGTGCATTATTTGCACGAAACTATTTTCTCAGACAATCTGGTCTTATCATGATAAGCAATTATCTCTGTAGTTAAAACATTAAAACACAGCATGCCAGAGGAAAAGTGTTCAAAAACCTCGCATATTTCTATTGATTGAATATAAAAAAATTTGTAACTTCTCAGTAATGATTTCATGTTTAAGTGTTTAACTTCATTAATTTGAATGACGTATTTAATCTAAATGTTTATTTCAGAAGTAAAACAGCTTAAATCAGCTGTTATTTGCGTCAGTTTCACTAAACGGCCCAACGCGCTCGCTGGCGCGGACATTTAAGAAGGGATGGATATTTGGAAGTGATAGTGAAATTATATTTGGTATTATCTTTCTGTATATGTATAATTTTCTTTAGATTTTCTGTCTAAAAGTGAACAAAAATACATTTAACTCCAACATCGGTGTTGCCAAACTGCTCCATCTCCAAAACTTCGTACACACGGGTCAGAGTTTGCGTGCAGGTGCGCAAATTTTCCGTCAAGTTTGTTTTTATAAATCACAATCACATGCGTCGGAAGTGGCGTACGCCTGTTTTGTGCGTACGCAACAGTTATAAATGAGGCCCCTGAACAGATGCTTTGACTTCTGAAAAATTCTATTTCTATAGAATTCTATGACATTTCTATTTACATCTCTTCTTGTGAGCACAGCAGCTTAAAAACAATTGCCTCAAATTTGGCTATTTTAGATTATTTTAAAGTAACAGTCCTGAATTATAACATCTGGGTAGCCATTAGTTACTCAATAAGGAATGTTCTAATACATAACTTTGTACTGACATTGCCCATGTTGTCACATTCAGTTAAGATGCCATTAAACATGGGTAGTTTCAGCAAGGAAAGAAGCATTATACAGCAGTGTTTACAGCAGTGGGTTTACATACATTTAGTGTGTTCATGATTTAACGTGGTGTGTGTATTTGTGTGATTTGTGTGAACCTTGCACACACTTTTTAAATGAAAAAGTGAACTGTTCATGTACTAAATGTCAACAAATAGCTTCCAATTTCCAGACAGCAGGAAATGAGAGGTGAGAAAAATTTACACTTGCACAAATGACTAGAATTCAAATGGACAAGCTGTTACTTTCACTACTAGAGAATCACCCTCTGCTAGCAAATATTAGCTCCCTGCTTCAGTAATGCCATTATAAATCTAACTGGAAGGCAATGGGCCAATTACATGATACTAATTTTTCCCGGATCCATTGATTAAAATCTTCAATACAACTAATTCAATGAGGGTGATTTTTAACTTCTGAATTAAAATGAATTTGTTAATGTCAAAAAATGTCATGGCGATACAACTTTCCTAGTATCATACTGAAGAAAAAAATAAAAGAAAGAATACAATTCTTAAAATAAATCCATAAAGCAGTTTGGCACAATCACTTATTAATATATCTTATGTTTTAACAAAACCACTTCACTGCTTATTAATATTCAAGTCAAGTCATGTGGTGAAACCAACATGGAGAAAAAAAAAAAGAGTAATTATCAGTAATATCAAAGAGGACCCTTATGACAAGTCTCTTCAAATAGTTGATCATTTGACTTTTTTATGACAAAACAAGGTAAGTTTGTAAGTCAGGTTGTAAAATGTCAAATTGTGAGACCCTCAAAAAACTATAATTAATGATATTTGTTTAAAGGGCACCTATTATGTAAAATTCACTTTTACATGGTGTTTGAACATAAATGTGTGTTGGCAGTGTGTGTATACAACCACCACGCTATAATGATAAAAATCCACCCAGTGCTTTTTCTTTAATCCCCATAAATAATTTGCAGTGTCTCAGAACAACCCGTTCTCAGATTCAGGGCAATGTGTCGTACTTTTGCACAAGCCCCTCCCACAACTGTTGACCGACACTGCCGTATTAGCATAGACCCGCCCTGAGTGAGCTGTACACAGTCCGCCATTGTTTCGACGCCGGAGCAGCTGTACACAAGAATGTCTCCTAAGGGATTGAGGTGTTTTGTTGTTGGATGTAAGAATGAACATAGCAGTCTTCATTTACTCTCGTTGTTACTCGAGGATGGATCTGTACTACCAACTGTTTGTGATCCAGCTAACAGTCTCCGGAGCGATAGGCCTAACGTTACTGATCACTTTATTACAGTTCATCGAGTCGTTTTACGGATATAAAGTTTACCAGTTTATTAAGCACCCACTGAAAAGGTGTGTATATATTTGTTTACTGTTAGTTGTATCGAGTGTTTTGTGTAATTCGCTGTGTAATCACCTCTATGTACTCACTGTAAGAGAGAGAGAGTTTATGGATAAGACTTCAATGCACACTTCTTGTACTGTGTTTATTCCGCTCTTACAGTGATTCTCTGGAGTAAAATTAACACTTCATCTTTTGTGTGAAGTACAATAAACTTCATTGAACTCATCAGTATATTTTTGACCATCATTCGGACAGGGTCCGCTACAGCACGCTTGTACTAATAGTTGATAAAAGCAAGATGAAAAACAAGTTATAACCATAATTAAGCTAAACTATACATGTTCTATCTCCATACAGCATATATTATCTGGCTCTGTGGACATTATTGTCCGACCCGGGTCGAAATGAACACTGCTACTGAGAGTTTCTGTTTTGATATTATCAGATGAGATTGTCGTACCACTGAGCGCAAGCTCGTGAGGCTCTGCCCTCTGTGCCGGGAGCAGCAGCTCATTTGCATTTAAAGGGATACACACTAAAACGGTGCGTTTTAGCCCCAAAAAGTAACAATTTAAACATGCTGTAAAAAATTATCTGTTGGGTATTTTGAGCTAAAACTTCACATACACACTCTGGGGACATCAGAGACTTATTTTACATCTTGTAAAAAGGGGCATAATAAGTGCCCTTTAAAACAATCTTTTACCTTTGAAAAAATATTTTTACTCAATGGTTCATTCAGTTTCAAATGTTCATAAAATTTCATTTCAGTGTACATTTTAAGAACTTGGCGCATCGTGAACACTTTTATTTGTCATTTACCTTTCTCACATTTGAGCAAAATCTTAAAATAATTTGGATCCTACTGGTTATTATTCCAATTTTATGATTTATTTTTTTTATTTTATTTTTTTACTAAAACGTACACTGAAGAATAGGCAGCAATGGTGCATTTGGAAATGTTGCATAAGTCTGAATCCTCCCTTGGTTATTGGAGGTCATGATGTTAGTCCTGTCTCATAACTCTGCAACACTGATAAATTAAGGATTATATCTGGAAATCACCTGATTTCTTCCTGTTACTGCAGTGCTTGCAGATTCATTAGAGAGACTGGAAACTGCTGACTGTTTTGGCTTCTGTTGACCTGGTTAGTTTAGACCTGCCTCTCTCTGTGTGTGTGTGTGTGTGTGTGTGTGTGTGTGTGTGTGTGTGTGTGTGTGTGTGTGTGTGTGTGTGTGTGTGTGTGTGTGTGTGTGTGTGTGTGTGTGTGTGCGTGTGTGCGAGCGCGCCATAATCCTTGGCAGACAGGAAACGGGTGGGGTCCGAAAGGCTGTGCCCACTTAAAATCCCTACTTCCAAATGCTGTGTATATCCATGTGTGCCTGGGTTTTCAAGACAGAGAACACCCAAACCCACATTAATTGCACCAATCTGAGGACACTTCACTTCCCCATGAGTGCTCTTACCAGAGAATCTCGATTTTAAAGCATTGGTGCACACCACACCCAGGTGCTGATTGACAGCACCCCACGTCACGTGTGCATGTACAGTAACACCTCATACAACATCTTTAAGGCTTCTACGAGTTCTCGGGTACAGCCATAAGAAGTGTTTGGTTGTTTGGTGCTGGTTGGACATTGTGGTATTTTATATTTCCTTTAAACTGTTCTGAGACTTGGTCTGAATTATAAGGTAAATCTGTAATGGATGCCATTACACAAAGCTTAGTGAGCTCCCTACCTAGACAGCTTTAATGGGATTAGACTGAAGGTGCACTCTCGACACAGCAACTGTACAACCAGCTGAACACCAGTTTGGCCAGGATGGGAGGCCAGCTTGACCAGCTTAAACCAGCTAAGACCAGCCAACAAGTTTATAAATATATTTCATTCAGTACTGAAAAGTAGTTTTAACTAATGACAAATTTGTGGGTGTTATTAAAGTATTACGTCATTAGCTTAGCAACATGCTAACCTCAAAATTGAAAACGAGATCTAACAAAGCAAATCATCGTTGGTACATTTCACTCAGAAAGAAAGCAGTGACTCAACATTTTTTGTGGGGAAGTTGGCAAGTATCATCAGAATGTGACCTTGGGTCGGAGCTGCTTCCTGCCCACTGCCATGCTACTGATAACCAGGCTCAAATCTCACCAACAATGTCTCCTGTACAAACATCTTCCTCATCTCCACTCTTCCCTTTTCTCCTTCCTCCCCTGGAAAGATAACAGACACAACTGGGTCACTTTACTCACAAAACTTTGAGATACTGCTCCAAGATCAGACCTCTCCTTTTTAAAATTGATCTTATTAACTATGAGCTGAAGAATTGAGCACACTGCTCTGGATCCGTCCCCAAGATGCAGACTTCTTCTGGATTCTCCTGCTTTGCGTAATTGTCTTTTGCCAAAAAGCCCTGAGTGACTTCAGACTTTCCATTTCAACAGAGCTCATTTTCCTTGGCAGGACAACTTCTGTCGGATAGAGCCAGGACATTGTCAAACCTCCAAGAGAGAAGTGAAGGAGAGAAGAAGAGTGTGTGAGGAACTGCTGGGGAGAGGTGTGCTATTACACTATTTGAATCAACTGTGAATGCACAGCAAATTATTGGCCAGACCCTTGAAGTAAAACAATGCCAGGAACAGATGTGGCCACTAATATAAACATTCCAGTCTTCTGTACTGACTCCTCTTGTTCAGCAGATCTCTGAACAATTTCATCTGAACTTGTGATGCCACTAAATATGCTCATAAATAATATTCTCTCATTCTTGGTTCCTGTTAGAATATTCTCGTTTTGTCCCTATCCATGTCTCGGTATTGAGGAGATCTACTCCATCAGAGATTGAACTGTGGTAAATGTGGTCCCCAAGTGGGAAATTTCTATAGATAGATAGATAGATAGATAGATAGAAATATAATTGTCTTTATGAGTGAGTAACTGAAAAATAATAATAAAAAAAACATGGATTCAACACCACTGTGTTCCTCACGATCTCTCAAATTCTACTGTCTAATTTTGTGTCTAAAATGACACATTTGTGTAAAATTGACATGTTGATTTGACCTTAAATTGTTTCAAAATCTAACTTTTTTATTATATTAAAAATGTATTATGCTAAGGATCTTTCAAAACAAATGATCTGACAACGAGACGAAAACTACAACAATATTATTGTAAAATGAATCATGACAACTTCTGAGGTTATTTTCAGAGAGCATGTCCACAATGTAATAAAAGAGACGACCAAGTAGCACTGGTTTCAGTTACGCTGATGAGTGTTCTGATATGTGTGCGCTTATCAAAAAATATCAGACTGCTGAATGGCGAAATCGACCAATCAGAATCAAGTCGTCCAGAGAGCTGTGTAATAAAATAGGCAATTGCATTCTCACGATTGTGCTATTGTTTAGAATATCAGCAAGGCTGTGATTACATGTTTAACTATATATTTATATGGTTTTACTTCTGATCTATCAAGCTTGAACAGGTATATGTTGCGGACAGTCCATTAACTAGCACTACGAGAGTTGAATCTGTTAAAGTTTTTTTTAGCAATTCTTAAAAGAAAAGTCAAAGGTGGCCCAAAAACTTTGATAAAACACTACACTAAATGATAGTTGGAGGATTTATTGAGTCAGTGATCGTTCAGGGACTCTTGATCAAACTGACTGACCTCTTGGCGGCCCATTTTACGCACCTAGTGGTGATCAGTAGTTGTAAAGAGATTTTGGCATTATGGCTACAATAATAAACATTCTAGACATGATGTTGATATATGAAATCCTTGAATGCTCTTCATGGATGAAATGGCCTTCTCTCTCAGCCTCACAATCGATGCTTTGTATGAAGATTCATCTGCTCCTCGCAGTCTTTAAAGTAAATAAACACTACAGAACGTCTCCTGCAGATTCCTCAGATTTAGTTAAAAAAAAATCAGGCTTCTGCATATTCCACTTGCCTTCAGAGAGAACTAGGAGTGAACACGCTCACTTACACATCTGCTATTGATTTGAGGGGAGCCTGGAACCCCTCCGTTTAAATCTGTCAGTGTTAGGAGCGCATAGGTTAGTATTTACTGACCTCATGTGGGACCTACTTGCCTCTTGCCATACAGGTGACAGCGTCTGTGAGTGAATGGAAAGTCTGTCAAATGTCGATCAGGCCATCTATCAGGTATATGGGAAATGAATATAATCCAACCATGTCTTTTCTGTCTCACAGAAGACTAAGTCGATGAAAGTAACAGTGCGCTCTGAAGAGTGAAAGTGTCAACAAATGTTTTTCCTGTTTCGCAAACAACTCGACTAAACCTCAAGATGCAGTCTACTTTTTTTTTTTCTCCCATCTTGTCTGTAATATCTTCCTCATCTGCACAGTGTGTTGTAAGAAGTTCTTGCAGGTTCGAGATCAGCTTTACAATGGTGACGATCAAGACCTTACTAAGCAAGCCTGTTCCCAGATCAGGCCAAAAAAGATGACAAATGGCCTCTCGGTCACAGCTTGGACTGGTTTGCTGTGCTCTCTTCCATGAAGACAGCGGGCCAGAAACATCTGAAGCTCTCTCTCTGGTGTTCCGCTGGACAGGGTGAGACAGATGTGTGCAATTTGACTTGAACTATTGAACCGCATGCCGTCAAACTGTTTATTATCAGAGGTCTGGCACACACCAGGTTGCGCAATATCTGAAGGCCATGTTATTAGGCAATATTGTGCAATGTGTGGCGTCAACCGTGAAGAGTTTAAGAAAAATGTGTTCCTTGAAAATAAGAGCTTGAATAATAGGGGCAACCAACAAATGATTTTAACATTCCCTAATGCAGGTCAGTTGACTCACACTAATCATAGAGTGACTGTGTGGACTTCCTGTTTTTTATTAAGAGGCAGCCTCTGAGAGAAACATTTTGGGATATTGTCTGATCTCAATCGTAATTAATGAGCACAGCTCTAGTTGAGCTAGAGTTAATTGTGCTCAGCTGAGCAATCCATTTTGCACTTTGTACGGCGTTACATCTTGCTGTCTTCACACCTCTGATTGCTCTCAAATTTGTCAAGTACAGTATATTATACAGAAGGGAATTACATTTTCAACTGTTTTGGAGAGGACAAGCATTTTCTATATGCTGTGCTTGCATGGCTAGGACTGGACGGGCGGTATAGCTAAAAATATATATCTAGATAGTTTTATGTTATATATTTTTGTTTTAGATTTCAAATAATGCTTGTATATATATTGATATTTATTAAATTACTCTGAAAATATTTTATTGTAACCAATTAGATATAAAATCAAAACAGGAAACTAAATACAGTAAAAAAAAAGTACTTTAAAATAATCAAGGCATGTTCTCCAATGTTTTTCACTAAATTAACACACAAAAGAATGCTGGTTAATATATAAAATAAAATTAATAAACAACAATGTGTATATGAATACTTCCATGCCATTTATTTATTTATTTATTTATTTTAGTTTAATTTTACCTTTATTTATGGTATTGTTCCGTATAAGACCATAAAAAGCAACAGAAAGGTAAGGGTGAATGGGACTGGGATTTGATTCAGGCTGGATTCTGTTTTGTTTATATTTTATCAGTGTACACACACACACACACACACACACACACACACACACACACACACACACACACACACACACACACACAAACATTTTAATCCAATTGAATAAAGAATCAATTAAATGATTAATGCAAAATAACTGAACCAATTAAACTATTTAAATTGTGAGACAAGGAGAGGTCACAAAATGAACATAAAGACAAACTTTTTAGTAAATTTCATAGCCAAAATTAAAATCACAATACAATATTGGTTAGTTCTACATCACCAGAAAAGAATTGCAAATATATGGTGAATATCCAATATGTCACACTGCGGTCCAAACAACCACCCACTAAGGTGTTTGAAAGTCTTGCCTGTTTCACAGCTGGAAGAGATCTGCCCGCATTCCCAGTAGGCTGTGCGGACTCAGGGGGCAGCGATAGCCCTTCCCAGCTGTCCTCGGCATTGTGGGAAAGCCTGAGCCTCTTCTAGAACAGTGCCAGAAAAGATTCGGCCCCTAAAGCGCAGCGTGAGTGCCAGTAACCAAGCATGCTAACTAGCGTGACTGCTAACCACCCAGAGACCAAACCTCATACAAAGAGTAAACTTACAGAAAAGAAGCGAAGAGAGAAAGGAAGCAGAAGGAAAGGAGGACAGGAAAGGATGTGATCGCTAGAGATTACGCAGCCCTTCCAAAACAGATAATGACCACAAAGCACTCTTTTTTCTATCTCACAAGGCATGAGTTTTTACCCCTTGAACAATATTAGCCCTCTTCCCTGAGTGTTATGATGCCCCTGCTCGTAACGAGCAAGGCAGCTGTGTTTGTTTTCCAGCAGTGCATGCTCACACAGGGCTGGGTAAGAATTGTTTTTCCTTCTCTGCCCTCGGTGAGGCTGGAAAACTCACAGCTGCAACTAAAGAAAAAAGTGGAGAAAGTGAACAAGAACCAACAACTGCAGGTGAAAACCAAAGAAGAGACTGAAAGGAGAGAGAGAGAGAGAGAGAGAGAGAGAGAGAGAGAGAGAGAGAGAGAGAGAGAGAGAGAGAGAGAGAGAGAGAGAGAGAGAGAGAGAGAGAGAGAGAGAGAGAGAGAGAGAGAGTAAGACGTAAAGAGGTTGAGAAAAAGTACAGCTTTTAGCTCTTCTGAAATAATTTGCCCTGACAGCAGCTGTGGAGCTGAAGACAACTGTCTGGCTTTGACAGATTTCTAACCAGGAACAGATCACACATGAAACTCTCTCTCCCTCTTCCTCTTGCGTTTTGGAGGTCAGGTCCCTCCAGGAGTGGTTGTGGGGTCAGAGGTCAAAGTTCAGTCAAAGTGTTCACAGGAAGTGTATCCGGTACAGGCTCTGGTTGGAGCCCTTTTGCAGAGCTCTGTTTAATGGGCCAGGCGGTCACTGGGGAGATCTGCTGTTTCCCCGTACTGTACAGGAACCACCCTGCCACTTCACTCTTTGTAGGCTGGTGACTCACAAAGGAGATTTAGTTCCTCTGATTTGTGTTGTATGTGCACATATGTGTAGGAGCATGTCTGTGTGAAAGCATCTGGGTTTCTATACCAAGAAAAGCTGCAGTTCACTGAAAATCATTTTGAAAGCGAAAGCTTCAGTACTCCAATTCAAATGTCCATTAACTGTTGAACGTCCCATGCTGACTAGGGATGATAATCTAAAAGAAATCAAAAGTAGCAATACTAGTCTTTCTGTATTGTCACAGAGCACTAAGTTTGGTACCCGAGTGTTGTCTCTGTGAAGAACGTTCACATTTCGCAGCTGCTGCAATTGTGAATGAACAAATGTACTTCTTAGCTAAAAAGCTTAAGCTCTTATCTGGCTTGAGTTATTAATGTAACACAGTCAGTGAGTGTAAAACGGTAAGACAAAAAAAAAAGAAGGGATGTGTGTCAAAATATCAGATTTGTGCATTAGGTCTGGCACTGTATTTTACTGTATTTTATTATACACTATCCAAAATACAGGAGGAGCTGTAACAGAGGTGAAAGGTACTACTATACCATTTAAGTAATAATATGTACCTTTATTGTATATTGCACGCACTCTTTAGGGGTAAATAAAATGTACAACAATACAACAATATTGACAATAATGATAAAAATACTCACTGCTCTTTATTAGTTTTGTTTTTCTTTATTACTATTTACATAGTAAATAAATAAAAATAATTAATACTTCAAAAACTTCAAAACTATGTTTTAACTATTGATTCATTGATTTATTTCAGTTTTTTAATCAAAGGTCAGTTCAGTTTACTTTTTTGTTCTTTATTAATTGCATTGTAAATAAATAATAAATACTTAAAAAACAACAACACATTTTTTATTTAATTTATTTTAATTGTATTTTATTCATTTATTTTGTTTCAAAATTGAAACCAAATATCAAGAATTGAAATTTCACTATAGTATCGAATACTAAAGTTTTAGTCATGAAAACCCTAATACAAATAACTGAATAAACATGTATTTACAATCCACAATACTTTTAGATAGATACGGACCAACTAAACTACAGTTTTAAGTAAAAATAAAATCTAAAAACTTCCTATCCATCCATTTTTCAAACTGCATGTCCTGCAGGGCCACAAGGATGCTGGAGCCTATCCCAGTGTCTCGGATCGTTGGCAGAGAAACATCCTGTATGGATGGCCAGTCCATTACAGGGATTCTACAAACGTACAACACACAAACTCTTTCCACACCTGATTCACACCCCCTCAAACTATTGATTCAAATCATGTTTGCACGAAACCCACACATTCACCCTTTAGCTGCCTCTCACGCCCACATTGTGTTCCTAAAGACCACATCTACAACAACAACCACCCAGAGGTGAACCTGCCAGAACTACTGCTGACTCACTGGGTCATTCAAGCGCCATAGTGAGAGGAAACTTTGCTTATTTTATTGATGTTTCAGGTGAAGAAATGCTTCCAAAAACACAAGACCTAGTGACCCCCGAACTTCCTCACCATGCAACTGCAGCACAAAGCT
Source organism: Leuciscus leuciscus (assembly GCF_965113295.1). Taxonomy (NCBI): domain Eukaryota; kingdom Metazoa; phylum Chordata; class Actinopteri; order Cypriniformes; family Leuciscidae; genus Leuciscus; species Leuciscus leuciscus. Next base: position 34,351,914 of record NC_138727.1, on the reverse strand, counting down.
CATCCGGTGTAGACGCGACAGACACCAGACAGCAATAGACACTCTGGAGGAACTCTCAGGTGCGGTTTCAGTTCTGTGGTGCAGACGATGCTGTATATTTATAGCTACTTAAATTGTATTTAACACAAATTGTGCTGTGGTTTTCTTGAATGAAGTCTAATTATTATTCAAAGCTTTGAAGGTCTGATTGACTTGGCTAGGAAAACCATGTCACATACTTGAGAGGGAAACCACTGGCAGATGGAGAGACACAAAATCATCCATGCCAAATCAGACCAACAGATGCATCGCTCTAGTTCTTTACTGGACTACAACAAAGCTATACTGTTCTTCTGTGCAGGTCTTATGTACACCATATACTGCATTTATCATGAAGCCTAATGTTAATTTGTCGGTATTTGAAGCAGTAGGAGAGAGAGAGAGAGAGAGAGAGAGAGAGAGAGAGAGAGAGAGAGAGAGAGAGAGAGAGAGAGAGAGAATCAGAGAAGTCAACTGAATGCAATCCTGGAGTCTTTCATAAGTACCCACAAAAAAAAACCAAAAAAAAAACAATCATATAGCATTTATATAACATTCATAAATGTGCAGAGAACTATTTATATAGCTGAAACTGCCTGAGCAGCCATGAAACATATAGGAAGAGAGAACCAAACCTCAAAACCAAACTCAAGACAGCAAAACTGTAAACACATATGTATGCTCTTAAATAATATTAAGAATTAGGCTATAGATTTACTAAGAATTCTGCCCATCTATTCAGGTCATAAAGTCAGGAGTCACAAATTATACAATTACACAAATATGTCAACAGCAATAAAAGTGAAAAAGAACCCCCAAATAAAACATCTGCAACATTAATAATAACTCTTATGCTATTAAAATGAGAAGTATTACTGACGAATGGACAGTTATGTTAACATTGAAAGTCTAATCGTTTTTTTTTTCGTTTTTTTTTTATTTTTATTTATTTTTTATAAAAAAATAAAGGTATTGATGAGCTCTTATTTACAGTGACGATTGTAACTGTCAGTTAAATGACAGCTGACAGGAGGTCTACAGTCTAACAAACTAACAGACTAAGAAGTGGTAAACTGAAAGGAAAAACATCGGACAGTACTGACCTTGTTTATTAACCTCAGTAACTGAGAGCGAGAACCACTATCCTTAGAGCGTCCTTTTGTCTCCCTCTTTTCTGTCTTGTCTTCCTCTGTCGCACTTTCTGATGTGACCCCCTCTCTCTCTCTCTCTCTCTCTCTCTCTCTCTCTCTCTCTCTCTCTCTCTCTCTCTCTCTCTCTCTCTCTCTCTCTCTCTCTCTTCCCTCCTCCGCCGTGTGTTTCTCAGGAGGAAATGAATGGATGGCTCACACGGTGCTGTTCTACTCACAGAGCTTGAGTCACATGACCAGACTGAATGAAGGGAGGGGGTGGACCCTCGGGCTGCCAGGCGAGAGGACAAGCAGTGTGTGTGTGTGTGTGTGTGTGTGTGTGTGTGTGTGTGTGTGTGTGTGTGTGTGTGTTTTGTGTCACATATAAGAGACAGAAAGTGCCAGACTATGAACATGTTGTGGGTGTTTATCTATGTATTTATGTGTTGCTTTATGTTAACTTTCTGCAGGAGAGAAAGATCTCAAATGATTCTCAGAAGTCAGAAATTTGAATATGAACTAAACATTTCTCATCAGCTACACATTAATGTTATAGCGCTCTTAATTCCCCCCCAAATCTTTCCAAAGCACAAAAGGTTCTTTATAGTGGAAAAAAGTTATTCTGATTATCAAAATGTTCTTCACACAAAAAAATGCTTCTTCTAAAGTAAGGTTCTTTGGGGACTCAAAAGTGGTTAATCTGTGGCAAACCCCTTTTTGGAACCTTTAGCCTACTTTTAGGAGTGATATTTTAGGAGAAACATCTCAGAGAAAGTTGATACTTAAATTACATGAACCAAATATCTCCATTAAGTCTCCTGAGCAATGAAATACTGACCTTTGAGCAATAAAATATTCCTCTGGGAATAAAGAAAAGTAAATAAACCAACTCTTGTTGATTTTTATTGCTCTTTAACAGCTCAATAGGATTAACAGAGATCTAAACACATCTTAATGACGAAGAAATGCCTGGATAGTGGCGAACACACCATGCTGTCTAGCTAGGAAGTTGGAGCATTATATTTTGGTCTTTAAGCTCTGTTGCTTACATGGCAAAACTGATCCGCCACAGTAAACCACCACTGGGCCAGTGGTACAATGCCCCAGAATGTCAATGACCTGCACAATGAAATGGTATGTGTTCATCATTCCCAAGTGGATACAGGATTGTGGGACCTCAGATGTATGAGGAGGCTGCACATATAAGATATGCAGCGAAATATAGTGAATAAAGAAGACAGGGTTAAAAAAAAAACATATTGTAAATATGAGAAATAATGTTAGAAACAATCCAGAAATAAACTGCTTTCACCCTGTGTTAATGAGCAACCAAAATGTCCATTCAGAGCAAGCACTGTAGCCCTCCCTAACATGTGTGTGTGTGTGTGTGTGTGTGTGTGTGTGTGTGTGTGTGCAGCTAATTGAGGAAGTCTGGGGGATGTGCGTGACTCTCCTTGGAGGCCACTCGTCAGTTGCCATAGCGACCTGCTCTCCCACCTTGTGTCGGTCCTGTGCTTTTGTGGAGGTGTGAGAGGAGGTGGAGGACTCGCTTTAGTTTTTTCTCTCTTTCCACCCCCTCTCACTGCGATACTGTCTCTCAAAGCTGTTGGAAGCATCCTTTCCATTCTAACTATTCGGTTGGCTCAGTTAAAGTGAACAGGAAGTTGACTGTGATGAGAAATTGTTTTTTCACAGGTAAAGAACTGCTGTTAACTGTAAAACTGTGGGCAAAGACACAGTAGAAACAGTCAAACTGTATTTGGCATCTGTTTAGCTGCTTCAGTGCCACTGCAATTTGAAAAGAAAACAAAAGTTTTGCATGGAAGTTTAGTGGTTTCACCAGACATGCAATGGTCGTCCATCACACAATCTGACAGAAATGTTGTTCTTGTATTTCTGAAAGGTAATTGGCTAGACTGACAGGACTTTATCTGCTGTTGGTGCAGGCGTTGAAATGTTCATTTTACATCAGTCAAAATGATGATTGGACTGTTGACTTTGGCTTGGTCTTTTCCAGCGCTTAAAATGGATTTCCAAGGGTTTGTGTTTGCTTAGCTCTGTGATATGAAGAGAGAAATGAAAAAGAATAGTGTGGAGAATATCAGTAATCTTTGATTATTGTCTTGGATTACTAAGATTCTGCAGAAGCTAGAATGGCTTGTAAAAAATAAAATTGCCTGTTTGTCTTATAGTTAATTCACTGAAGTGGTGTCAGTCAAGTCATACTGAGGGAATTGTTTGAAATTATCATTTGATATATTATTACATACTTTCCAAGACTGAGATATAAACTAAGAGAGGTTTAGAGAGGTTGGCAGTCACTGTGTATGTAAGTGCTAGCCAGGATGCTAAAAAAGCCAGTGGAGCATGACGCTAATGTGAAGCCCAAGGCAAGCGTATGCCTGACTGCTCTAACACCTGCTTTCAACCCGTGTACATGACTCTAATAAAAAAAGAAAATACCTTAACATCCTAGCTAAGGTGTGTTTACCTGAGGATAACATGGATGTTTTAAGAGAAGATCATTAAAGTAGAGAAACTAGACCTTGAAGGAGAGTCTAATCTGTAACTGTCACCTGCCCGTATACGGGCAACCTAAATTTACTTCACTATATTACTATTAAATCCTAATCTAGTCATGACAAACTATATATCGTTGGAAAGGTCTAAGACTCCTTAATAGATATTTCAGCACTGTTTTTTGTTACAATTTATGCCGGAACAGTAATAGATGAATTTATGACAAGAGTGCACCTCAAAAAATCGACATCATAACAGGCGTTTCTGCCGTTTGTCACAAAAAGTCGACGCACACACTTTTAATAATTTAAACTTTGGTTTTCATGCTAAAAGTTCATAATAAAACATTTAATATAGTATTTGTCAATAAAAAATATTTATAAAATAATATTATCCTCTAAAAAGTATAATATACATATTATCCTCTAAAATATAATATTATCTTTTTTATTGCCTTTTTTATTACATCACATATTTTAGTAGTTATCATAAATTAGGTATCATTTGAAAGCTTACGATCTCAGAATTCATCCTGTGAAACTGTTTTGAAATTGGACATTGTGTTACCATAGAAACGGTACTCTAAATTATTATATCAGGCTCCTCCCCTTTTGGGCGTCGTCATGTTTCATAATTTATGATCAAAATATTTTCTAATCTTGACAAAACACATATTGTCAGAAAGGTCTGAGTCTCAAGGTTGCATATTTTGTGACAGAAGTGATATTTGGACAGAAATTTATTAATTTGTTATGGTAGAATGCATACAGTTAAATTCAATGGAATTCAATGACACCCGGTGGCTATTTTTGGTAATACGCCTAAACAAAATCTCATGGGAACTTAAATTTTTGTGATATCAACTTCAAATTTGGAACACAACTTGGTTAGATATATGGCTTTGATTTTATAGTAATTTTTTTGTAAAACATATTTTGTACAATATATATTTTATATAAAAGAAAAATATTAAATAAATTATATTTTATTTAATGTAAATTTAAACTTCTATAACTTTTTCATACTTTAATTTTTTTGAAGTGCTTTCACCTCAGTAATAATCTGCATTTCCCCCCCTTTAAAACAAGACCAAACTTGGGTCTATACTCCAAAGCATTCTTGAATTACAACCATTTAAGCTTGAATAGTGCATTTTAATGTCCATTCTCAAAAAGGGGGGTGACAGCTAAGGGGTTAATCAGCATCTACTGTATGTGAACCTTTACCATCCATTAGACCTTTCCATTGAACAAAAGGTTTATTAATAGTGGAATAATAATGTTATTAGTTTCCTTTCAAAACTGTTCACTGAAAGTTTCTGTATGACCCAAAATTGTTCTTCTATGGCATTGCTGCAAATAAAGATCCCTTCTTTTACATGCACTTTAAAAGTTTAAGTAAGACTGATTATTTTAATTAAATATTTGCACGGTCGATAACATGATAATTTGATTGTAGCTTGGCTTCTTTCAGAATGTATTTGTGTTAATCGGACTACAATTGACATTGTATGCTTGTGCCAAAAGACAAAAGTGACGTGCGACTGCGATGTGTATTTAAGCATACAAATATTCGTTTACAGACAGATGAAGATGAAGTTTGACGAAACAAAAACCCAGTGAAGCTAGATTGCAATGTGCGTAAACTTAATATCTGTGGATTTGATTGGCCCAGACCTTGCTATAAAGGATGACTGAGTAGCTGGCATGAAATGAACCCTGTCAGCTAACACACACACATCACACACACTGACTGACACACACACACACACACACACACACACACACACACACACACACACACACACACACACACACACACACACACACACACACACACACACACACACACACACACACACACACACACACACACACACACACACACACACACACCTAAACAAACTTTTATATTGTTTCAGCTGAAGAGCCCTGCAATCTTCAATCAAGTACACTGGACCAGACTGTGAGAAAGAAAAACAAGGTAGACCATGGTCACCGAAACATACAGGACAGAGTGAGTGCTCAAAACTCCAATTATTGTCCAAAAATATTATTAACCGCTTGAATTAGATAGCAATTAAATTACAGTTGTCAACGCTTAGAAATGGAAAAATAAGTAAATAAAATACCAAAGAATAGTTAAAAAATCTCGGTGTTAAAGATGGTGTTTTTTTTATTTTAATAGTTTCATTTAAATTTTAGTCATTTTGTTGTGTGCTTTTGCATTAGTTAAAAAATATATATTTATCTTTTTTATTTATTTATTTATAATACTTTGGTACTTAAACTTCTTTCAATTAGTCGCGAAGTTTAATTTTTAATAAAAAAAAGAATAATTATAATTTCACTTACGGAAAACAAACAGTTTTAATTGAGGTTAACAATAACATCACTGATTAAAGAATGACAATCATTAAACCGTTTTATCTTTTGTGAGCGAGTTATATCAGAGACTGATGAAGAAATGGCGCTGTAAATAGGATGTGTTGTAATTTGGTGAAATTTCGCTCAGTGTCTCCAACGTACAAGGGTTGCTATTGTAATTTAGGAGGTATGTTTGTGTTTGTTACTGAAGCTTGATTACCCCCAGGTTGACACTTTTCTATTTTACCAGCAACACTCACAAATACAAACAGCATGGACACATTGTGCAGCATTATGGGTAATTGATTGCACTGGTAATATGATGTAACATATCGTGACAGAGGAGACACTTTCAAATCTAACAAAATGTGATTCAGTTCTGAGCAAACTATACTACTACTATTCAGTTTAACAGCTCTCATGTGAATAACGTTCACTAAACCAGTGAACGACTCTCTCAGAACAAAATCAATTGCTTTGATTTTGACCGTTCCTTAGTTTACCTTAAAACTGAGAAGCATAACCTTGGACATCTTGTTCCTTTCGGTCTTATGTTCACTTAAGGGTTTCATTGTGGTTTTGCCGTCCAATATTTTTCAAGTCTGGTGCTTTTTTAAAAACCCTAGATAATGTATTTCTCAGTGCTGTACGACTCCTTCAGACTCTCGCTGCCAAAATCAGCCCGACTGACCACCCCCCACACAGTCTGCAGGGGGCCAGGGAGTGTGTGTGTGTGTGTGTGTGTGCGAGCGTCGGAATGTGTGTGTGCGCGAGAGAGTAAATGTGTGTGTGTTTGAGGGAAGTACTTCCTCCTTGCCAGTATTCCCACAGCCTCCATTTTCCTGTTGTGCTCAAAGTGTCCTTTAACAATGCATCGGAGCAAACACACACCTTTAAGAGGTGCAAGTTAGAGAAGAAAGCTTTATAAAGGCAAAATATAACCGCACACTCACTTCAGCATTTTTTTTTTTAAACATTTCGCCAACAAGCCTTTGTTAAGGTACCTTGACAAAGGCTTGTTGCAAAAACGTCGGAAAATGATTAAATGCTGAAGTAAGTGTGCAGTTATATTTTGCCTTTGTAGTCAGACACACACAAATAATCACAATCATATTCGTTTGACTTTATCCTGTGTGAACTGCCTTTCTTCCCATTCCTTCCATGTCTGTCTGTTAGTTTATCCCCCCGTAACCTCGCCGATGGTTATTGAAATTGCATGGTTGGTATCAGTGAAATTCCTCTCTAAACTGATGTAGCTGTTGATGAATTACTGGCAGCCCTGGTAATTCATTCCAGAGACCGTAGTGGACAGAAATCATTTATGGGAAATGTGAACGAATCCCATCGTATTCATTTGACTGTCCTCATAGGGTGTGTGGTTATGCTGGTCGGCGTATAGACGCACACACTCTGCCACGTCGTTTGGGGTCCGCACCCCCGGCCCCCCTTTAAAGCCCCCAGTGCAGACCAGAGCGCAGTGGGAAAATGAGAGACAGCTTTTCGGCGTGGTGGAGGGAATGCTCGGACGATGAGAACATGTAGTGGAGTGAAGTCAATAAGGAGGGGGAGCTGCTGACTGGCCTGTGGAAAAAGAGAGCAAAAGGAAAGGAGAGAAAGAGAGAGAGAGAGAGAGAGAGAGCAATATGTCATGATTCAGAGGAAAAATAGTTTGTTTTACAACCGTGTTCACATTTCAAGGGTCTTTCATATAGATCAGTCCATGTTAAACAAGACAAGGAATCAATTTCACGCCCGGTTTGTATGTTACATGTGGTGTAATTGGTGACATCAATTGTCGGGCAGCCTGAGGGTTGGTTTTTCCAAAAATGAAAACTCTGTGGTCATTTACTGTTGTAACCAATACGACTTTTGAAACAGACTTAATGAAACCTGTGTGATTTCTGTCCCTCCATTGAAAGCCCATTCCAACGAAACGTTGATGCTTCAGAAAGTTCATAAAGGCATCGTAAAATTAATCCAAATGAATCAAGCAGTTCTTCTGCGGAGACATGATCACTTGGGATGATGAACAGATTTTTAGGAAAATGTAGGCTTTAAATCACATATAAACACATATAAACAACATACAGCACATAAGAAGCTCACATGCTTGCTTGACACACAAGAACAAGCCTCATTGGTTCTTATGCATCAAGCAAACACATTTGATCTATAGTTTACCATATTTGATGTGCTCTATACTATATGTGTATCGATCAATGTTTACAATGAAATAAAACCATAAATTAAATGTGTGTCTCTTCAGAAGACTTGGATTAAACCATTCCATCCATTTACAAGTTTTGGCGGTGAACTAAGCCTTAATATAGGGATAGTTTATCCAAGTATTGGACCCCATTGTCTTTCATTGTATGGAAAAAAACAAACAAACACAGAGACATTTTTTATAATACCTCCTTATGTGTTGTACAGAAGAAAGAAAGTCGACAAGTTGAATCGACATGAGGGTGAGTAAATGGTGACAGAATTGTCATTTTTTGGGTGAACTACCCCTTTAAATGTCAGTACAGAATGTGAGTACTACTATAAACATTTGTCTGACTCATTTACTAGTGGTGCACACAAACTAGACCCATATGGCACCAAGCCGTGATGCCTATTGCATTGCATCACAGGAAATAACCTTACGGGAAGCGTCTTTTGATAAACAGAACCTGCGCTGATAAAATTCATTACGGAATGTTTTTTAAAAATGGATTTAGAGACAAGTTGCGGGGGTTACAGTTGAGAAGTGGAAATAAAGAAGAAGAGTAAAGGGGGAGGACAGTAGGGTGAAAGAGACGAGAGGGACGAGAGAAGCCAACAATGTGACACAGAAATGAAAATGATAGAGTGCCTGCGAAGAAGTAAAGGATGAGTGAGAGAGAGCATAAATAAGAGGTTATTTTGAAGTGAGTGCCTCAGTAGGAAGACAAAAGAGAGGGGGCGAGAGAGAAGAGTGGTTGGCAAGGTCTGGAGGCCCTGGCTTAGCTCTGAGTCTGTCTCCTAATGGGCTCAGGGCTCCCTGATTTTCAAAACCAGAGGGAAACATGAGCGCAGACTCCAACCTCAGCATTCCAACAAACACACACACACACACACACACACACACACACACACACACACACACACACACACACACACACACACACACACACACACACACACACACACACACACTCAGACCAACCTCGATCTCTCGCTCTCTTTCTGTTTCCCATCTCCCCATCTTACAACAAACACTCTCATCCTTGCGTTCCCTCTCAATCCAACCTCAGCCTTATCCAACACACTTTCCCTCTCGAACCCACTTAACCCTTAATGGAACAGTTCAGCCAAAAATAGAAATTCTGTCATCATTTACTCACCCCTCATATCCATCTAAACCAGTGTGACTTTCTTTCTTCCATGGAACACAAAATGAGAATTTTTAAGTTTTTATTTTTTTTATTTCCCCCATGCAGTTGCAATTAATAGAGGTGCTGCAGGGATGAAGTATTTTTGTCACTCTGGAAGTTAGCATTACCCTGGATTTAAAAAAAAAAAAAAAGAGAGAGAATAGGATTATTTGATTGACTTTTGTATTATTGCAGTAAATAAGCTCAAAAGTTAAAGATTATTTTTGTTGATCAAGATAATCTTCACAAGTGAACATGTTCATTTTAAGGCAATCGCTAGAAGTAAAAAGCTAAACTTTGGCTATAAACAAACTACATCACAGTCGCATGGCAAGTGCACAGTATATAAAGTTATTGTCTCTCAAAAGTAAGAGTCGACTCTGAGTCAATTAAATGAATCATTTTTAAAACGAATCCTAAGCAGTTTCGTTTTGACGGCAAGACGAAGCATTAACACAATTGCCCGCCCACTTATTACACTTATTACAGACACCAGGGAAAACTTGAACTCCCTCAAACACTGCAGCTGATTCCTGTGGATACTGGATAGCATCGTGTCCAGAAGACGCTGTGCTCTACAATGTGAAGCTAAAGCCATTTTTTGCCCAAGCATGAGCATGTGAAGAATCAGTGGTTAAAAATCATCTTTACAACGATACCAAAGCAGTATAATCCTAAACTTTTGCTGTGTTCCCTTCATTTTACTGATGACTATTTCTCAAATCTCGGAGTTCAATGCAGGATTAGCAAAACGCTTGCTCTTGAAAGACCGGTCAGAACCCAGTTAATTTGGACTAACTTTCTCCTCAGAATCACAATCTGTAAGTATGAATAATTATATATATTTTCTAAATGGGTACGTAGACCAGGGTTTCTCAAACTCGGTCCTGGAGGGCCACTGTCCTGCACAGTTTAGCTCCAACCCTGATCAAACACACCTGAGCAAGCTAATCAATGTCTTCAGGATCACTAGAAACTCACAGCTGTGTTTGATCAGGGTTGGAGCTAAACTGTGCAGGACAGTGGCCCTCCAGGACCGAGTTTGAGAAACCCTGACTAACCATGTTCCGTACAACAACTATGTACAGATGTACAACGATGTACAGATTAACTTTTACCGCAGATCGCTGAATAAATACTTCCAGGTCATACACAAAATATATGTGTCATGTTCATTTCTCCCTCTTTCATCCCCGATCAAGACAGAGACACCCCAGCTGTTTGTTCCAGTGCGATTTCAGTAAGTTTGCTAGGTGCGCCCACTGCGCTTGAAAATGGCCGGTGGGCAAGCTACACTTGTAACCCAACAGCTGCTTGGGTGGGGAGACAACTAGAGCAGCGGAAATTTACATTTTGATTTAATTTATGCTTTTCACAGTATTACAGTCTTTATGAAATGAATATTATGTTATCACAAATTGTTAAATATATTACGTTTTTGTTGACTAAATGCTTTGAAATGGGAATTTTTAAACGATTGCGGGCGTTGACCGTTTGGCGCCACTCTCAGGCAGCAGAAAGGCACTGTTTACCCATCATCCTGCGTGCATGTATGATGTTTATTCATAAAGGGTCAATTAAATTAATGTTAACGTAACTTGTTACATGAATTGAATATTTTAACATTATTTAACATTATTTAACAAATTAAACATTAACTATAACTCAATTGACTGTGATGTTATCTGTACGGAACACTATTGTAAGCCTGTACGGAACATCTTTAACCCTTATCATCTTCCGTACACAGGCGCTTTTTACACCCACTTTTCTCAAAAACGATTGGTCCAAAAGACATCAATCAAAGTGTGGACCATACAATGGGTATTCCCCCAGGGAATGATCACACAAACATGCTTATAATGCTCTCAGCGGTCGCTGGCGTGCGGTGAAAGGTGAAAAGTGTACGGAACATGGTTCGTATACGTTAGTGTATCACTGAGAAACGTCCCGCTCAAGTCGTCCTTGCGATGGAGGTTCGGGTTGAATAATAGATTTTCCAGTGTTTCATCATCAGACTCACGCTCGGATTGATTGGTAAAATCGACGTCATCGTTCGTTACTGTCTTTATAGTTTACGGTGTACAATCCCTGAGCTGACGTTTTCATGGCAATGGCAGTTTTTGTTTTCGACATGCGCGCTGTAGTACGCATAGACAGTAAAAGAAATGGACACAGTGACCCTATTGGATTCAACCGAGAAAAGTGAAGTCAATTAGAAGCAATCACGTCCTGATGGCTGAGCGTACTGCGCAGACTCAAACTGAGCTTGACGACGTAGATGTGACGTGAGCAACCTGTCTGTCTTCTAGTAGCTGTGCCAAGAGAAATCTGAATCATTCCCTTCCGAAACTTGCAGAGAAGGACAGTGTGAGTAGGAGCTGTCCATGAGCGAGGAGCAGGAGCAACTTTTGCTAAGTATTCTGATTAATTATTTTGTCATTTTGCCTCCACGTCCCCCCAATTGCCCGCGAGCTTCTCCTCCTGTCTTTACTGTAATTTCTCTACTGTGCGACAGAGAGTCGCGTGGTTACGACGCAATCTTTAGCCTATTTTTACAAAAACTGCTTCTACGGGGCCATAACGTTAGATAAAAGGTAATGGAGCTTTTTATACATTTTTATGTTTCTTTAGAAATAAATAATGGACAAATGGAGTCTTTAAACGCCTCAGATGTAAAGTTATTCGCTGTCAAAGTGACGCCAAAATGAATGGGAGTCAATGGAATGCTAACAGCAGGTGATGGTCTGCTAATCAATGGCGGCTCCCGGGGAAGCTTCAGTTTCCGGCTGAAAGATTACCCCCTTGGCTGTACATGGTGGTAGACCAATCACAACAGACTGAGCTGTCTGGCCAATCAGAGAAGAGCGGAGTCGTTTGAGAATCATTGAAAAATGATGTGCAAGGTAGAAAATGAAACATGATGCATGTAAACATGTTGTAGGAGACTCCAAAACAACATTAGGAAACGTTAAAATAGCATAATAGGGGCACTTGTCATTCTTACTTACGCTAAACTGACCTAAAACATGAGTTGAATCTTGTTTAACTTATAAAAAAGTTAAATTGCTTAACTTATTTTTATGAGGTAAAGCAATGTAAAATCACATTTATTGATATATATAATTTATAATATATAATTTTTTACAGTGTACTTCTGTGGAACACAAAGGAAAATGATTTAAGATTATGTAAGACTGTCTGTTATATAGTTTAATATATTAGTTTAAACTATGGAATTGCTTTATTAGCATATGGAGTCATTGTTCCACTGATGCCTCATTATATGTATTGACCATTCAGCAAATGACAGCAGCAAACTCTCACTGACTCACGGGTGCTCTGACATGCAGCCCATGCTTTATTGTTGTACAACCACACGACTGCATGTTTTCTCTCTGCAGCTCTGCCTTCATAATGCTGTGAACTGTGAACAGACAACCGACTGCCTTCCGCTGCTTCACCACAACCTGTAATGCTTCTGTCTGACCAGCCTCAGCCTAACAACTGCCTCACTATTCTTCTGAGTCCCATCAAAGTGCCTCACTGGCTATATTGACTCAAGAGTGAGATTACAAATGATATCAAGTTTGTCTCTCTTATTACAGACATTGGAAGTTGATCAGTTGGTGTGTAAGTGAGCTCTCCTCCATCTGACACATCAGTTTGTTCTCACTCCTCTGACACCACAACGCATCACTATGGCAACTTCTCACTCTATCACCCTCCTTTGGTCCTGTTGAGAACACATGATATGGTAACGCGCACACACACACACACACACACACACACACACACACACACACACACACACACACACACACACACACACACACACACACACACACACACACACACACACACACACACACACACACACACACACACACACACACAAGATGACCTCACCACATCTATATTGTTCAATAGAGATTTGAAGTTATTGCACTGAAAATTGCTTGGCCAGGACATTTTAATTATTTGTGCTTGCTAATACAAGCATCATTATAGCTCTGTTCCAAAATCTAGTGGGCTGACTCACTACCTTTGAAGACCCCCTAACCATCATGGTGGAACCTCGAATAGCACTCTACACATGTATGTGTCATGAAATGGGAGCAAGGAATGCAGGAGAAGATGAGGATCTTTTTTCCCCCCTTTCCTTTTTCAATGCCACGCCAGCTTTTATGGCTATGTTCGTGGCTAGGGCCAGGTTTAATTATTAAGAAAAAAAAAAAAAAAGATGTTTACGATTATTTTTATTAATTATTTTTGTTAAATATCCACACAAACATCCATGAGAGGACAACAACCTACAAATAACATAGGAAACACAGGGGTATATAAGGGGTAATGAGACAAGACACACTTGGAAACAATCGGGGAACTAATCAACATGAAAAACTACAACAGACTAAAAACAGGGCACTCGGGACAGGACGTAGAGTGCAACTGGGGTAAAAGCATAGCTGGGGGGGGGGGGGGGGTTATGTTGACAAGATTATGTTGACATAAACAAGATTTATGTTTTTTATTTTTTTTTCAATAAAAAAAATTATTGCATCACAATAAGTGTATTGTGATTGTCAAAACATTTTAGTAACTAAACTGAATTTTATTAGGTTTAGCGACAACATGTTACAATGTTTACATGGTTCAATTTCTGGTAAGCTACGCTTTTTTATTATTTCAATTCAATTCAGTTATTGTGATTTGATTTAATATTGACTCATTTGGATAAATATTAGGTAGGCTACACAAGATAGGCATTCATTTTTCTCAAGAAAAAAACAACTCACCTAATGCTGTAAACATACAGAGAGCCCTATCAGCTGGCAGTATTATTTAAGGTTAAAAAATAACACAAATGAAATATAATGCGTTTTTTTTATTATAATAACAACTTTATTTAATGATATAAGTAAAAATATAATAAATATGCAATATAGTACACATATTTAGCCAAATACTCTCTATAGCTCTTTTTTTCTAGGCAACTAACGTGCTATAGCCTATATTATGGTCATTAAATGGCTTTCCTGAGGTAAATGTTATGTGACATGATTGTTCTCCAGCTGTTTTATTGACACCTTTGTTTGATTGATTGGTCGATATTATGTATGAGGAATATACATTTCGGTAAGTTGTACTGTATCTTTCAACAGTGTTCATTCGTGTTTAAAGTTATTTACTATCAGCTAGAGATGATCACGTGCCGCTAGGGATCTGTCGCGTCACATTTACAAGCGCCAAAACGGTATTTATTGTCTGAATTTCGTAATAAAAGTGACAGAATCTGAGAGCTGAGATTTTTTTTATATCATAAGTAACCTGCTCTGTCTAGTCTGTCGGTCTCCGTGTCCTCTTTGCTTCGCGATTTTTCTGTGCGTGAGAAAATGGATGTGTGGCGTGAGCGCGTGTGAAGAGTGTCAATTGCGTGAGTCTCACGGTGAATGCGTGAGAGTTGGCAGCTATGGGTAAAAGGCACATTTGACTTTATTCTCCTTCAAACCACATGGCACAAACATTCATCTCAGTACTTAACCACGTTTGACTATGCACATGGAAATTAGGCAGATCCTTGACAGGATTGTGAACAGCTACGCAAAGTTGATCTAATGTTTAATGTTTTTCAAAATGTTGTAGATTATTGATGTAATATCTGATTCATTTCCGTGAATCGGTTCTTTACAACAATTCGTTTCAATGAACTGGTTCGAAAACCCCCGGATTATTTGGTTCCTTATGCCATCAATCAATAATGTCACTACGCAATGCTTTTCTGACAACTCTGTGTAAAGTTATATATCAGGAGAGTCGTGTTGTTATATGTCCCCCATGTCTTGTCAGGCTTTTGTTATAGGGTACAACAGGTCAAAAGGCACACCTAGAAAAATGCTTTTCACTACTCCCATATTGCAGAATATATATATATATATTTTGTTAGCACCCTATAACAAAAGTCCTGACAAGACATGAAGAACATATAAGAATATGACTCACAACTATTTGATTTCAATAGAGTTTGCTATTAGCATGTTGCTAAGCTAATGCCAAGTTTAATTAGCATAAATAAATAAAAATATTTGGTAAAATAATACGTCTTTTTAATCACATCGGCGATTTTTATTACTGCCTTGCAGTATTACATAGGACATACATTTGCTGATAATCTGTGGTCCTATCATAGCAAACACAGAATGCTTCTCTAACATTAGCATAAGGTTCCCATTTGATTGTTTTTGGGAATTAAGTAAATTGTTAGCCGTGATCATTGAGACTTGAGGGTATAGGCTCCTTTGAACAAAGCCAGTAAGCAACCAACTAGCAATCAACCTTTTTAATTCCAAGATTCCCCGTTGTTCACAACAATATTCAAAGGCCCCACAACTTTTACAATGTTTGTGTTTATATATATATATATATTTTTTTTTTTTGCACCCAATAAAGTATTTTAGAGCTTGGCATATCTAGAACAATGCATATTCATCATTCCAGTTTTACAATTATGCTGCCTCACATATCCCAGTTCTTCAAGACATTGGGAATCCTGGTTCTTCAACAAAAAATTAATAAATTTGAACGGGTGAGTAAAATAAGAAATATCTAGATTTTAGTCATTTCGACTTAATTTAATACTTGTTTTATCTTATTTTAAATAACCTTTCATTTAAGTTATCTTGACACCCTCTTGGAAGTTTGTTGAGGCCTCCTAGTGGGCTCCGGTCCCCTGGTTCAGAACCACTGACATAGACCATGAACTGAACATCATACAGCAGAACATAGAAGAACATTATAGCAACCTTCTATCCCCCACCTCATCTGAGCACAAAAGCATCGCTTATTTTGTTACATTTAAAAATCTATTCAATAAATTGTATGTTATTAATGTGCAAAAAAGGATGATGTAACCATTTTTGTTAATTCTGATTCAAACAGTTTTGACTTTGTCATCAAATATTTGCTGAACCTTGTAATGGGTGTGGGTCTGGATGGTAGTGGTTTAAGATGTGTGTGAACAGGAGTTAAATGTGCCCTTGGCTGGACTAACACATCTGGACGCCCACCATCCCTCTTCTCATGTGTCTGCTGGGCAATGGCAGATCAGGACAAAGCTACAGTGTTCAGGGAACTGTACTGCTGTTCCAGCTGTGCAGCTCCAGGTGAAATAGACCACCAGTCAGTGGGCAGGGACAAAAGAAGCACACTGTATATAATATATACACACACGCACACCCTGAGGCTCTACAGCAACTCTAAATGAGGCATTGCAGAGGGTGGACCTCAGAAAAAAAACTAAATCTAAAAATCTTTGCTCAAAAAAAGAATATTGTTACAAGAGGATGATATGTCAGACTTTCAGAAAGGTTTCAATTCATTATGTAGCTGAAAACAATAAAACAGATGAGAGAAAAACATCTCTCAGTGACCTTTGTGAATTGTTGCGCTGGCTCTAGTTAGATGTTTGTTTTAGAACCAAACTTCATTGTTGACTGAAAGAAAATGCCTTTCTAGCAAATGTTCCTTGCCAAACCAACATTCATTTATGTATTCATTTCTGGTACACTTTGTCATATGTGTATCCAGCATATATCCAGTAAATAAGAATAAGAGTTTGAACAAGAGAAACAACATATCACCTCTAATATATATGTGGTCAAGCTCATAGCCACTCCAAACTGTAAACAAATTTACTTTGTATGTTTTTAGTTTAGTTCATTCCATCCAGTGGCTTTAGAAACCAAGAATTACAATCAAAAACACACATTTCAAGAACAGAATGGAATAGAATTCTAGGCCGAAGGATGTGCAAAAGATTATTAGATCTACTTTTGTTTGCTAAAAATTCTAGAACTTTTAGCATGTTTACTTAAACTCTGCTCTGTTGGCTGTGCTTAAACTAACTTTAAATACCAGTTAGGTGAACACACTGAGAAATCCTCTGATTTTGTACAACTTTTATTCAACTTTTAGTCTGAATATGTGCACGTATACATTACAATTACTAGACTCTCAGGTCAGGTGTCTTCACATAGTGCTTTCACTGTTAGAAGTAATGGGAAGACAGGGGGGTCATTCTCAAAATATGATCTCTCATCTTTCATCATGTGGCTGTTCTCTGCAATTTAAGAATATGAGACTCCTCTCCTGTGGCATCATGGGATGATAAAGTGTCCATCGGATGCGCATTTCAGTTCACTTTGCAAGTCAGAAAGTCTATAGGTATAGGTATGGATATATATAAATATTTTTTTTTGCTCTATAGCTATTAGATCCCTTTAATAAACATAGAAAATGCTAATTGATCCTATCTATACCTTCATACATTTAGCCTTTCACGCAGAGGAATTTACGAGAGCACGAGTTGTGGAACATGTCAACGGAAATAATTAACAAGGTCAAGTTAGATCATTTTTGACAATTAGAGACCCATATCTTCCCTTAATATAGAAAATGTTAGGCTACAGTACAGCCAACTTATAAAACAGTATAAAAAAAAATAAAAAAAAGTGCATTTAAGATTTCATTAGCCTACTTAGTTTTATCATAGTAATAAATAGGCTACCTCAAAGCTTATAGATCTACAGCAACACCTTCCACAAACATCCTGTGCAGAGCTGCCAGCATGCTTTAAAACCTATACTGTTGTCTTTAGGTTCATCAAATGACAACAACAGTGTGATAAAGTGTTGTGTGTCTGACAGCAGACTAGTCACACAGGAAACCAGTGGGCAGACAGGCTTGTACATTGCTCCAGCTTTGGTTAACACTTCCTGTCGCTGGATGAAGCACTTCCTGTTTTAGTTCCAGCTGTTGAAAGCACCTCTCAGTCTTGCATCTTACCCTACTTCTGGTTTATCATGTCTTTAATAATCCTTATACACTGTTTTCAAATAATAATAATAATTATTATATTGCAATTATATTCTATATGATATTCATACCTCATCTAAGAGTTAACCCTCTGGAGCTTTTGGTTTTTTTTACGTAAAATATTAGTTTTTTTTCTTTCTTTTTTCTTGTAATGGTATGAAACTTGCTAAAGGTTTTGGCACTTGCTATTCGACCAGACACACACACACACACACACACACACACACACACACACACACACACACACACACACACACACACACACACACACACACACACACACACAAAAATTACCACACTGAAAATGAATGGTAAACCATTTTCATCTAGTGGAAACATTGGTACTTTACTGAAAGCCTTTTTTTTCTGAGACATCAAGCTCAAATTCGGAACACCACTAGATTTATGACTTAGATTTTCTTGCAGTTTTAGAGAAAAATATGTTTTGGAAAACATACATTCCACATAAATATTGAAAGTAGTATTTAAAATGTTTCATAAATTCTGCAACTTTTTTAAAGTTCACTTTTTAAAACAAAAAACAAAAATTAACTTTTTCACTTTAGCAATAATCTGCCTGGCGTTGTCTTTAAAAAGAGACCACACTTAAAGCTTTTTGCCGCTAGAGGCCGCTAATCTCTTGCTATAACTAAGGCGTAGGTTGATGACGCATAAGCGGAATTATGGAACTTGTCGTCATGCCGAAGGATCTAATAATGTTTATGGATGAGTGAATACATTGATGTTTTTAACATGACTGTGGTATGAAGCAGGTCGCAATTGCTAATAAGAGACGGATATCAGCTCCACACACGAGTCCCGTGGATATAAAGGAATGAGGACATTTCATTCTACCGAACTACGCGCAAGTGCTTAATTAATACTCACACAGGTCAGTTTATTAGACGAATTAAACTTGTGAGGTAACGCAGCACTGTTTCACTTGGTCTAACTTTACACTATCACACTAATCTGCATTTGAGTGTGTTGAAAGTTATAATGTTATTCTATGTGTTAGTTTGTCTGTATGAGACTAGCAGTGAGCTAGATCAACATTAGAATAACATACTGATCATATTCTAACATTTCATCATGTTGAGCTATATAACATTGATTCGTTTTATGTACATTTGCTCACCTCTACATTTGCGGGTCTCTGTCAAGTCAAACTTTGTCACGGACGTGGAGCTCTCGGCATCTCGAAAACGCCACGCCGATATTGATCCTCGTTTTAGCTCTCCTTTTGTCCCAAAGTCTGCTTGCCATGGTCCATAATGTTTGAACAAAACAACAACAGCGTGAGCGTGCCGCTAGACGTAACGCAGTTGTCCACGTCTGTCGCCATGTTACTAGTACAAGCGGAAACCAGGGATAACGCGGATATTACGTCATTGACAGACGACAAGTGAACTGGGACGAGCCATAATTTAAAATGGTAATTTCTCTGAAATTAAAAATCTTTGGGAACTTTTGGGATATTGTAAGTACACAACTGCAGGAAATACAGTGGGGAGAACAAGTATTTGATACACTGCCGATTTTGCAGGTTTTCCCACTTACAAAGCACGTAGAAGTCTGTAATTTTTATCATAGGTACTCTTCAACTGTGAGTGACGGAATCTAAAACACAAATCCAGAAAATCACATTGTATGATTTTTAAATAATTAATTTGCATTTTATTGCATGACATAAGTATTTGAGCACCTACCAACCAGTAAGAATTCCGGCTCTCACAGACCTGTTAGTTTTTCTGTAAGAAGCCCTCCTGTTCTCCAATCATTACCTGTATTAACAGCACCTGTTTGAACTCGTTACCTGTATAAAAGACACCTGTCCACACACTCAATCAAACAGACTCCAACCTCTCCACAATGGCCAAGACCAGAGAGCTGTGTAAGGACATCAGGGATAAAATTGTAGACCTGCACAAGGCTTGGATGGGCTACAGGACAATAGGCAAGCAGCTTGGGCAAGGCAGCAACTGTTGGCGCAATTATTAGAAAATGGAAGAAGTTCAAGATGACGGTCAATCTCCCTCGGTCTGGGGAACCATGCAAGATCTCACCTCGTGGGGCATCAATGATCATGAGGAAGGTGAGGGATCAGCCCAGAACTACACGGCAGGACCTGGTCAATGACCTGAAGAGAGCTGGGACCACAGTCTCAAAGAAAGCCATTAGTAACACACTACGCCGTCATGGATTAAAATCCTGCAGCGCACGCAAGGTCCCCCTGCTCAAGCCAGCGCATTTCCAGGCCCATCTGAAGTTTGCCAATGACCATCTGGATGATCCAGAGGAGGAATGGCAGAAGGTCATGTGGTCTGATGAGACAAAAATAGAGCTTTTTGGTCTAAACTCCACTCGCCGTGTTTAGAGGAAGAAGAAGGATGAGTACAACCCCAAGAACACCATCCCAACCGTGAAGCATGGAGGTGGAAACATCATTCTTTGGGGATGCTTTTCTGCAAAGGGGACAGGACGACTGCACCATATTGAGGGGAGGATGGATGGGGCCATGTATCGCGAGATCTTGGCCAACAACCTCCTTCCCTCAGTAAGAGCATTGAAGATGGGTCGTGGCTGGGTCTTCCAGCATGACAACGACCCGAAACACACAGCCAGGGCAAATAAGGAGTGGCTCCGTAAGAAGCATCTCAAGGTCCTGGACAGGCCTAGCTGAAAGTCCGTATTGCCCAGCGACAGCCCCGAAACCTGAAGGATCTGGAGAAGGTCTGTATGGAGGAGTGGGCCAAAATCCCTGCTGCAGTGTGTGCAAACCTGGTCAAGAACTGTAGGATATGTATGATCTCTGTAATTGCAAACAAAGGTTTCTGTACCAAATATTAAGTTCTGCGTTTCTGATGTATCAAATACTTATGTCATGCAATAAAATGCAAATTAATTACTTAAAAATCATACAATGTGATTTTCTGGATTTTTGTTTTAGATTCCGTCACTCACAGTATAAGAGTACCTATGATAAAAATGACAGACTTCTACATGCTTTGTAAGTGGGAAAACCTGCAAAATCGGCAGTGTATTAAATACTTGTTCTCCCCACTTGTATATCACACTGTGCAAGTGATTTTTGTATACTTTATTACTAAATTCTTAAATACCTTTAAGTCTGTGCTCCAAAGCATTCAAAGCAAAAAGATTTATGACAGTTTAAGTTGGAAATGTCATTTTCAGGTCCATGCTCAAAAAGTGAATAAATGGTTTATAACTACTGCATAAATATAATTTAGTACCACAAATTCGCTAAAAATACAAAATATAATTATTTTTTTAAATTAAAATATAGTACATTAATTTCTTTGAAATAAAAATATTCAGCCATTTTTGACCATCACACATTATTGAGCACCAGAGGGTTTAAAGCACTTGTCAGTGCAGACCAGAGTCCATATCAAGACCTAACATATATAAGTTAAAGTCACCAGGAAATCAAAATGGACACGTTTTAAATGAAATTTTGCAGTATTTATTATAAATGATTTATCCGTGCACATCATTTATTTATTTATTTTAAATCACTTGCCCTTTCTTGATTATCTTTATTTAAAATAACTTCTCCTTCCTCTGATGATGACATATTCACTGGCGCGAGGGCGGGACAAACTGTCACTCACATGACATTATGTTTGAGATGCGCCTCGCCTCACCTGAAATGTAGGCGAGAGTAGGCGGCTGTAGTGAGGGGAGGAGTTAAAAAAGAGCAGGCAAGACGGCATACTTCTTGTGATTAGACACCTACGAGATCAAAGGCGGGGGATTCACACTCATGCGCCATGTTGATAATAAACTGGATGTCATTTAAGTTCTGTTGCTTTTATATGAAAATAAATATAATGAACAAGACACCCAAACTAGGCAACTGTTATTTATTTCTATCCGAAATACGTGTTTATCAATAATTTTTTACTTTAATTACAGACATGTTTTTATATATAGGCTTTTTTTTTTTTTTTTTTTTGACAACAGCAATCAAATAACCCATATAGAGATCGCACTGTCAGAGAGTTTGGGAATATTCACACATAATTTATTCACATAAAAAGTGGAGAGCCGCACAGTCGGTGGAGCAACTGCGACCGACTACAGAATCCGATAGGCCTAAGTCCGCCTTGCCATCGCGAGAGTTTTTTGACATACGTCAGCATGACATCAGAGCAAGGCGGACCACACTCGGACACTTCTAACCGGCATGAATCTTCGCAGTGATCACCGGTGATCGGTTCTGCGCAGATTTTGCTAATCTCAAACAAGCCTACTGTGGCATAGCAAATGATCCAATCAATTCCCCTTGGAAAAAGATACTTCAGTTTCATGGTGACTTTAATGCCTTTTCTGGCCATAGATTAGCCAGACTAATGTTCCCCAAACATAAATCCGCTTCAGCGTTCGTATCCAAATATAATCTAAAATGGTAAAAAGCTATGATTTCCATAGTAAAGTTTATCAAAACATATTTATTAGCTGATTCATCAGTCAATTTGATAAAAAAAAATATTAAAAAAATGGTTGAGCCTTAAAATAATTTAATTGAATACCCTTGACTGTGTTAGCATAAAAACACACAGTATTAAAGCGCTATTTTTAACATAAAAATGTTATAATTCAAGTGCTAAGTATAGTGAAATGGCCCTTATAGCGTTCAACAGCATGACAACGTTGTTGAAGTGATTCTTAGTCGCCATCTGCTGGTCGTTGTTGACATAGCTCGCGAACTCATGTCATCACTTCTTATCAAGAGGCAGAAGGGGGCGTGGCATATATTTAAACAACTCATCATAATCATTTGCCTCTGCAAACACGCAGCTGTCCTGTGCACTTATCGCCCCTGTATTCACTGAACGGCGACATATCTGTTCCTGCTCGCAACAAGCAAGCTCGGTGGTAGGAGAGCTGCTGGGGGTTCAAGGTGTCAATTTGTAGCGGAATGTTTGCAACAGATTAAAAGAGTTGTGTTGGAGGCACGCGCGCGGGTAGCGGGAAAAACACCTTGCGCTTTCGAGTCGACATCTGGGAAGTGAAATTTAAGAGTAGTTTCAGGAAATCAGAAAACATAATTAAAACAGGGGCTTGCAGGTAAGTTAAGTTTGGGACGGGGATTTTTGCAGGGTGCCACATGTGCACAGTGCTATTATGAGTCATAGCATATTTTGGGGTTGTTATATAGTATTTGGGGAGTTAATTTTAACCCGTTCAGAGTCACTCCAGTGGAGGTCACTTTTCTCTGGTGTATTTGTGCTTTGGTACACCCAAATAGCAAATGATTATTAGATTAGACACTGGTAATTGGTTTTTGCACTAAATGTTATTTAAAAACTACACCAATAATAGTTAGACTGTTGAAATTAAATTGTAGGGGTAACATTAAAAAGACAAGTCATAATATCGTGTTTTTATTGCTTTTTTTGAAGATCTACTATACTGCAAAACTGCTAATGTGATTTCAGTTATAATTATCCTACAAAATTTGCACCAAAATTGATTGTGTGTGATATGTTATTTACATGTTTACAGTTAATATTAAGCTATAGCTTTATATGCTTCCAACACTGAAACTCAAAAGCAGTGTTGAATGCCAGCTATATATATATATATATATATATATATATATATATATATATATATATGTATACCAATATTTACATTTATATTATTTAATCTTTTTATATTATGTATGTATATAGATTAATATTTTTGTGTCCTTGCATATAATCTGGGTATGAATGTGAAATGCACACAGGTGTGATTTGGAGTGGGGATGGAGTGGCGTCAGCAGTCTGCAGTCAGCTGTGAGCTCGCGTTCCAGGAAGCACAAAGATGGCTCGAGGTAATGACATCATCATCTAATATGCAGGTCTTTTCACCCTCATGTTCTGTTGAGAAGATTGACCATGTTCTATGGGCACCCAGAAACGCCAGTGCTATTAATGTGTAAACTATTAGTCAAGTTTACCTGACATATATTATTGAAGCTTTACCCCTTCGTGTATATTACGCAAGCATTTTTTCAGAATGCAAAGAACGTGTGTGTGCTTTATATTCCTGAACTTTATTTAGGAGGTCCAATTAAATGGAAACTAGACTAGATTACATTCATCATGATGTTTTCAAAGCAGCTTTAGATAGCCTCTACCATTTGTGGTTGTCTTACTTTATCAGTTCTGAACCATTTGCAAAGTAGCCAAGTGCCATCAGCTCCATAAAATCCTAGATACCATGTGTCTTTTATTCAACTATTGACTGTTTTGAATAATGATGTAATGCTTTGTTTGTTTTTCATCATGGTGGTTTTATTAGTTCACAGCAAGACATTACTTTGAGCAATAAAATGTGTACCGTGGTGCCCTTATAATAAAGTACCATCACAGTTAGCACAGATCAGTGATTGTATCAGATGCTTGATGTTATAGTATTTATTTAGTTAGTTCCATAATATAAATTTAAGTACTATGGTATTTATATGAAACTTCAAAGAAAGTTTTTTTTTTATTTTTTTTTTTTATTGGAACTATCGTTCAAAAGTTTGGGGTGGGAAATATATTTTTTAAAATATTTTTGATTGAAATCTCTTATGTTTACCAAGGCTGCATTTATTTGATAAATACATTAAAACAGTAATATTGTGAAATATTACAATTTAAATTAACTGTTTATGTGTGTAAACAAACTAAATAATAATATAAAATATTCCTGTGATTGCACATCTGAATTTTCATCATCATTACTTCATTACATCACAGTCTTCAGTGTCACATGATCCTTTAGAAATCTGATTTGATGCTCAAGAAACATTTCTTATTGTTACAAATAATAAAGTTTTGCTGCTTAATTTTTATGGAAGCGGTGATACTTTTTTCAGGATAGATTTATGAATAGAACGTTCAAATTATTATAATTTTTTTTTTTTTTTTTAGCGATGTAAAAAGTCTTTACTGTCACTAGTAACCAATTGAATGCATCCTTGCTAAATAAAAGTTGTAATTACTTTAAAAATAATTCTGACTGACCAGGGAGACAAACTTTTGAATGGTAGTGTATGTCCAGAAAACATGGTAGTACATTGGTACTTTTTTGTTAGTGTTTAGCTTTGCATGGTGAATGTGTTCTTGTTTTCAACAGCCTGCATTGAAGTCTTACCTCTCAGTTCTAACCACCATTTCCTGAAGACCTGTCGCTCTGCCATCTAGAATGCTGTTGCTTTTTTTTATGCTTGCATTTTGTTGCATGCGTTTCAAACGTAAAAATATATTTGCAAATGTATAAACTGGGATAGAATAATAGAATTGTGAGTAGTTGTTAGATCTCGCAGGTTCTGCTTTGGCTCTCTCAGGTCTCTTCTGATGTAGACCTTACACAAGCAGCTATTGATGGGGTACATTCCATGTGCCCAAACAAGCTGATGATCAGGATGCAGGCACCAGGGCAAGCATGGATGCTTCAGTGCATCTCAATCTGATTCTGAACACAAAGGACCCCTGAGCTGTTTGCAACATTCTGCGTGCCAAATGGCCACTCCACCACATTACTTGTACAGTCAGGAGCCTGCTTGCTTGGGCACCTCAGTCTCCAAACATGATGCACTGTGTGGGAGGGTCTGAGGCCCTGTTTGAGTGCACTATTGCTGTATGTGTGGATGGTAAGACCTATTTGAATGGAACAGATACAACATGAGATGAGACAAAAAGTGTGGTTTTGGTTACAGAGCTGCCTAACTTTAAGGCAGTGATGGCATGGATTGATTTGTGACTGATGTTGGAGGTTAGCAGTGGAGATATTGGTTTATTTTCTTCTTCTTGTAAGTCATAGGACTCTTGTTGAATTTGCTCACAGTTTGTTTCGCTTGCTTAATGGCAGTAAAAGCAATTATTTGGTGTGCTATTGTATTGCATGTGATGAGTGAAGATCATACTCTGGTTGGAATATATTTGGTTGGAGTGGAAATAGCATGATGTGTTTTTGAGAGGGCCTGTGGTTTCCTGTCTCAGGACATTCACTCATTCATACATGTGTATATATATATATTCCTCCGAGAGTGGGGCAAAAAAACCTTTTGACCATTGTTAGATGTTATTGTATGTTAGTTTCCGCATGACGTGAGGTTCTTTCTTATTTTCATTTAAAATAAAATGCTACAGTAATACATTTTTCCTTTGTAATCGCGATTAATTTGATTCTTAGAATTTTAAATCGACCGAAACAAATGATTCATGATTCTAAAATCCATGTTTCAAGATCGATGCATATGCATCATCAGGATTTGTAATCCATGCATCAAGAAAGCGAGTGAATGGTTACACACCTTGTGTGTATGTATATATGTGTGTTGTATTGTTCTTGTTCTTGTTTATTTATATAGCACTGTTAAAACACAACCACGGTTGAACCAAAGTGCTTTACATAAAAAATAAAATAAAAAAATGATATATATATCATATATAACCAGCTAATAAAGCATTACAGTAATCTAGTCTCGAGGTCATGAATGCATGAACTAACTTTTCTGCATCCGAAACTGATAGCATATTACGTAGCTTAGCAATGTTTCTAAGGTGGAAAAAGGCCGTTTTTGTAACATATGAAATATGATTTTCAAAAGACAGGTTGCAATCGAGTATAACACCCAGGTCTTTTACTGTAGAGGATAAAGTAACAGGACATCCTATGATGTTAAAGTTGTATTGTGCGAGGTTTTGTGGGCGGTTTTTTGAACCGATAAGTATTACCTTGTCTTGTCTGGATTTAATAAAAGAAAATTACGCGTCATCCAATCTTTTATATCTTTAACACACTCTGTCAATTTGGAACATTTCACGTTTTCATCCGGCCGTGATGAAATATATATTTGAGTGTCATCAGCATAACAATGGAAACTAATTCCATGTTTCCTTATAATATTTCCAAGTGGCATCATGTATATTGAGAATAACAGAGGGCCTAACACAGATCCCTGCGGCACTCCATAGTTTACTGGAGTTATGATCGATTTTTCTCCATTTAAATAGACAAAATGGTAGTGGTCAGATAGGTATGATTTTAACCAGCGTAATGCTTTTCCTTGAACACCAGTATAATTTTGTAGTCGATCTAAGAGTATTGTGATCTATAGTATCGAACGCAGCACTAAGATCAAGTAAAACTAGTATTGAGATACAGCCTTGGTCAGAAGCTAAAAGTAAATCATTTGTGATTTTAACGAGCGCAGTTTCAGTGCTATGATGCGGTCTGAATCCAGACTGAAACTTTTCATAGATATCATTTTGTTGCAAGAAAGAGCCCAGTTGAGCGGACACCACTTTTTCTAATATTTTAGACATAAATGGAAGATTTGAAATGGGTCTATAATTTGCTAGGTTATTATGATCTAATTGTGGTTTCTTAATTAGAGGTTTTATAACTGCCAGTTTAAATGTTCTTGGAACATGACCTAAAGATAAAGATGAGTTAATAATATTGAGGAGAGGCTCTTCCACTACAGGTAACACTTCTTTCAATAGTTTAGTTGGTATAGGATCTAATAAACATGTTGTTGTTCTAGATGAAGTGATAAGTTTATTTAACTCTCTTTGTTCTATAGTTGTAAAGCACTGTAATTGTTCTTGCGGGGTGATAATTGAAGCTGAATTATAAGGCGCAATTGAAGATTGAACGTTTACAATTGTGGTTCTGATGCTTTCTATTTTCTCAGTGAAGAAGTTCATGAAATCATTACTACTGAACTGTAACGGGATATTTTGTTCGGGTGACGTCTGTTTATTTGTTAGTCTAGCCACGGTGTTAAATAAAAACCTTGGATTGTTTTGGTTGTTTTCTATTAGTTTGCGGAGGTGCTCAGCCCTGGCCGCTTTTAGGGCCTTTTTATAACGTGACATACTGTCTTTCCACGCGATTCTAAAGACCTCTAAATTAGTTTGTTTCCATTTACGCTCTAAAATACGGGTTTCTCTCTTTAAAACATGCGTAGTATTGTTATACCATGGTGCTTTAATTTTCTCTCTGACCTTTTTTTATTTAATAGGTGCAACCACAGCCAATGTTCTAGAGAGAATGGTGCTCATAGTGCTAGTTAGTTCTTCTAGTTCATCTGTTTGTTTGGGTTCAGGCAGCAGCTGAGACAGATTAGATAAGCAATTTGAGAAATTATCTATGGTGGATGGGAGGATTGTTCTGCCTGGTTGATAACGCGACGCCGCATGACATATTACAGCAGTACGTAATATGCAAGTTACCATGTAGTGATCAGTGACATCATCACTTTGTGGAATGATATCTATATCGGTTGGATCGGTTCCATGTGATATAATTAAATCGAGTGTATGATTAAGACGATGTGTTGGTCCGGTGACGTTTTGCTTGACCCCAAATGAATTTAATAAATCTGTAAACGCAGCCCCTAACGCATCATTTGGATTATCTACGTGTATGTTAAAATCTCCGACAATTAATGCTTTATCGACATTGACTAATAGGTCTGAGAGAAAATCTGCAAACTCTTTTAGGAAATCAGCGTAAGGCCCTGGCGGTCTATATACGGTAGCCAAGGCTAGAGATAATAGGGATGTTTTTCTAACATCTAAGAGCGTAACATTTAGTACAGGGATGGGCAACTTCGGTCCTGGAGGGCCACTGTCCTACAGAGTTTAGCTCCAACCCTGAAAAAATCACCTGCCTGTAGTTTTCTAGTAATCCTGAGGACCTTGATTAGCTTGTTCAGGTGTGTTTGATTAGGGTTGAAGCTAAACTCTGTAGGACAGTGGCCCTCCAGGACCGAAGTTGCCCATCCCTGATTTAGTACAAGTACTTCAAATGAAATAAACGTATAACCCGTTTTCTGAGTAACATCTATATACTCAGATGTTAGGTGCGCTTTCAACAAATTCTTAAACATTGACAGCGATTTGGCAGACCTGATGGGTAGCGGCAGCTCATTCCACTGTCTCTGCCCTATTGCAGTAGCAAAGGTCCGGTCGCCTTTACATAGGCGATTTGTTCTAGGCACTATAAGAAATTTTTGATCCTCTGATGTCCTGTATATTGTCCTGATTTGTGCCTGTGATCTGTTTGGGTTCTTTCCTTAACAGGAAGTGACCAACAAGCGTTTTGGAAGCAAAACCTTTCGAGTGGCCTTGGAGGATGGAGTCCTTCTGTGCGAGTAAGTGCTTTTTCTATGATTTTTATTTCTTTGAACATAGCAATGGGGCATTTAGCAAAATTTCAAGGTTTATCTAAAATAAGCAACTTTATACATTTTTTATTTTATTTTTTATATTCCTTCTATTTTCAGTCTGATCAACAAACTGAAGCCAGGCATCATCAAACGACTTAACAGGCTGTCCACCCCTATTGCAGGCTTGGTGAGCATATTTTAAATGACATCAAAAATAGATTTATTTAGTTATAGAATTAAGATTTAGTCACCCATTTAGTCTCCAATGAAACAATAGTTTTTTTCATCAAACAGTTCAGATATACTTGTCTAACGTTGTGCATATGCCAAGACATTTTTCCCATGAGTCCTGAGGATTCCATTTATAAATGCCGTGAGTGTTGGACAGCACCTTACAACTGTCTCCTTCAGTTCCCACCCCTTTTCTGTTCAACTTGTCAGTCTCTTGTACTAGTCAATTCTCAGTGGAGCTTCATCATCCAAGCTTCCCTACTTTGTAGCATATTTTATTTTATTTTACTGGTTGCTTAATATTTGAGTATGACGTTTAACTTTTCGTTTACCCTAACTGCAATAGTCATTGCTGGTTTCTCTTCAGGATAACGTGAATGTGTTTCTCAAGGCTTGTGAGAAACTAGGGCTCAATGAAGCACAGCTCTTCCATCCTGGAGACCTGCAAGATGTGTCCACGCGTGTGACTGTCAGGTGAGCAGAGAGAAGTGAAAGTGTAAATTCTTATTTCTGGTTTGTTTGTTGCGTTTCATTGCAATGTAAGACCTGTAACTGTTATGAACAGAGATGGCTGGATTTGCTGCCTGTGCCTTTTAATGTCTCTCTTGCATTATATTTGCATAATTCAATTATCCATAAATATCTGATGCAAACCTATCTGTATTTAAACGTTATTACTGCCTTTGCGGTTTGTGTGAGTATAAAGAAATAAGTAAGTCTTCCATGTGAATGCAGGAAGAGGGTTCATTTGAATAGTGTTTGCAGTCTGATTACATTTCCATACCAAATGAAAGGCTGGATGAGTCCTGTCACACATCAAACAATGATATCTGACCAACCAAGACCCATGTTTTAGTCAAGCTGCTTTATGAAAATGTATTTTGAATGATGACATTTAAATGGGGGAACAGGCAGACATGACATTTTTGACTGATGATCTGTCACTAATAAATGTCTCACCCAAAAATGGAATTCTGTCATTTATTCAATTACTGTCGTTCCAAAGACTTTAGCCACTTTAATCGCAAATTAAGATATTTTTAATGAAACCTGAGAGGTTTCTGTTCTTCCACTGAAACTTAAAAGATCCAAAAAGGTCATAAAGGTATTGTAAAAGGAGCAAGTCTTGTGAAGAGATAGATATGATTGTAAAGATTTAATTTAGTCTTATTTACATCTAAACAATGAGTGGCGCACCGAACACATCACATTTGGTAAACACAGTGGCTTAAAAATGCATGTGTGAGTTTACCAAATGTGATGCGCTTTATGTATGTGCGGTTTTATGTGAATGCAAAATTTAGAAGATTAAATAAAGGCTTATGGATTTGGAATGACACGAGGCAGAGTAAATGACATATTTTCATTTTTGGGTGATCCATCCCTTTAAGATCAGGGCTTGATAAAATATACATGGAGCATGAACTTTACAGCCAACATGAGATGTTCATAGCTTATTTCACTTTTGATTAAATTGCGATTGAGCTTATTGAAATGTGAAAATGGTCTTTGTATGACAGGTGGTTGAAGAGAAGGGGTTCACAACTATTCCTTCTTTTTCTTGTCCTCTCTCTGCCATAGTGCTTCTCATCCATTTTGACTCGAATGCCTTCTATATGGGAGAAATAGGGTTGTAGTTCACATCTTGATGGTATTTTTTCATCAATGGAATTTGGATTTAGATTATATTATTATAATTTATTAACAATAATTTTTATTTAAATACTGTTAAATCATGAGGCCCTGGCACCAAACTGCTTTACTATCGCTATCAATACAAAAAGGTATTTTCAAGCTATTGAAAGGTATTTCCA
This sequence comes from Leuciscus leuciscus, assembly GCF_965113295.1. NCBI lineage: Eukaryota > Metazoa > Chordata > Actinopteri > Cypriniformes > Leuciscidae > Leuciscus > Leuciscus leuciscus. The sequence continues at coordinate 34,320,384 of NC_138727.1, read as the reverse complement.
ATAACTAATTTAATTCCCAACTCTTGAGCTGTGCATTTCATCACACAGCCTAATTCTTTTTAGGTTCTGACCCTAGCCCTGAACAATAAATCTTGTCGTCCACCCTGCTGAGAGCTTCATGTCCCCACTGTTGGTCTTGTGGAGGGACGAGGGGCAAGAGAGGGTGGAGATGAGGCATGGCGACCTCTAAATTTAGCCCCAAATGACTGTCCCTTCAAACCAAATGCTATGGTGAAGCTATAGTGGATCTGACTGCTATTTTTAACTTGCATGCTTTCTCGCGGTCATGTTGTTTTAGGGCTTAAGTGAAAGTGTTTCTGTTATTTCATTAATAACCTCAGATCAAGTGCTGTTTCTTATAGCTCGTCTGACTTATTTTTAAGATAACGCAACACGGTGTAATGAGCATCGGGTGTTTAGGTGCATTCCTCTGCAAATGCATGTTTGCTAGTCCATAGTGACAAACAGATGGCTCACATGTCCAGTGTCAGCACGCTGTGGGAACAAGTATGTTCCACTGTCGGATAGGTTACCGGTTCTTTCGAGCACTTGCTGATTGTCTTCATTGTACATAATGGTTATTGTAAATAAAAATCAAGTGTACATGATTAGTGACTTAAAGTAAAGCTTATGCGGTATGTAGTTGAGGTCCATTTATAGCAGTGACTTATACCCAAGTTTTATTGGAGGGTATGGGGTGGATTTAGTTGCTGGTACTGTTAGTGTAAGCTGGAACTGATCTGTGTGTCTGACCGTGAACGCTCATTGCATTTAACCTCCTTCTCTCCTGCTTAGACGTGAAGAGACGAGCAGGAGACTGAAAAACGTAAGTGTTTTTTTCTTTTCTTTTTCTCCTGCTATTAAAAGCTTGGTATTAACCGCGAAGTAAACGGTGAATCAAGTGTCTATGGCTTGTTTGATGTGGACTGAATGTGTCCTTTGACTCTTTAGTTTGCATACCAAACAAGTTGATTTGTAATTTTATCTCATTACAGTCTTCTGTGGTATTCTCAATGCGGTATCATTTAAAAGTGGACATTTAAAGCCACATATACTGCTTTGCATGCACTAACTATTTGGATTAGGGATTGCTGACTAACATTTGAAATATGAAGTGTCTTCATTTGTTTAAGTTGATACTGATGACAATAATGCATGTAAGATATTGGAACTGGGGGTACCAATCTGCTCTGCATCTTTATTTTATTGGTAATATATTATGCGCAGACAGACATATTTCAAATATTGAAAATGATCTTGTATTTGATTCCTTATTAGAATAGTTCTAATGATCTTAGAGATCCAACAGGCACTACAGAGCCCACTGTTGTCTTCATTGTCTGGTACGTGTGCCACATTCCTACCCTGTTGCCACCCTGTGTTTGTGTGTGTGCGCGCAAACGGTCATGGTTTTCTAGATGGGAACAGCAATGAAACTGGGACACACAAGCCATTCATGCCACACGCAAGCATGCACAACACTAAATTCCCAGAGGCTTTGCTTTGGGCTCGTATCATGTTTACTTAAGTTGTGAAAACTGATATAATATATATATATATATATATATATATATATATATATATATATATATATATATATATATGCTATAAACTAATCTTTACATGTTAAAAAAACATGTTTTAAAATATTATTTTGTCCTCATTTCTCTCACTCTCACTCTCACTCTCTCACTCGCTCTCTCTCACTCTTTCATACTCTTTCTACATACAGGTTTTGATCACTATATACTGGTTGGGGAGGAAGGCCCAGTCTGATCCGTTTTACACTGGACCACAGTTGAACCTAAAAGCCTTTGAAGGTTTGCTGGGCATAGCATTATCTAAGGTATTTCCGTTTACTTTTTTGCATATTTAATTTTTAATTTTCCTTTTTTCCCTTTTAAAGGAAGTGCAATGTAAGTTTGAGAGTTGTTGCATGATATAAATAAAAAATGTGCAGAGCGCCTAAAGGGACATGGTGGTGGAAACAAAATATGAGATGGGAGGAAAAATTTATATATATTTTATAGACATAAACTATTAGGCTACAAGGGCCATTTTTTTAAATATATATATATATATATATATACACACACACACACACACACACACACACACACACACACACACACACACACACACACACACACACACACACACACACACACACATACACAGACAGAGCAAAACAGTTTGGTTACCAACATTCTTAGAAATGCTATCTATTCTTTTATGTTCCGTAAAAGAAAAACTCTAGAGTAAATGTAAATAGACAGAATTTTCAGTTTAAAGCAAACTATTCCCAAAATATATATTTGCATGTATTTTTTTTAATGAAGTGATACTCTTAAGTAAGACATTAAAATTGCCAGTAGTTGGCAGAAAATGTCTAAAGTAAATTGAGTAATTCGTTCGATTCGTTCAAATGGCTGATTCATTCAGGAATGCAGTAAATAGCTGTGTTCGGCTTGAAGCAGTTGGGCGGATCGATCGGTGTATGACATCAGAGTAGAGAGCGCTCGATGGTGTTTTAAGCCCCCAATGGCTCCTTAGAGGCAGCTAACCCTACCCTCAACCTTAAACCTACCCATCCCCTCGCTGCCTGGAAGGCGCCGTTGGGGGCTTAAAACACCAAGTGCCGTAGAGAGCGATTCGAAAGCCTACAGAGTCGTCTGCTCTCGCTGTACTTTGATGTCATACACCAATCAGTCTGCTCAGCGCTGCTCTAAGTAATACACACCTAATGGCTCTCTTTATGAATGGGCCATTGAATCATTGGTTCACCCAATTGATTCGCTCAAAACGCTGATTCATCCAGGAAAAAAATACCGCTGTGTCTTGCTCTGAGACGCACAACAGTTCTGCTCTGGCTTTATAGGTAATTTCATGCTAAATTGACAGCCCTAATTATTATACAACATATTTATAAAATAAACAAGGATGTACTGCAAGTCTGAGAGTTGTTGTGCAAACGATAAATTGTCAATTTGATTTGTATAGAGCTTAAAATGCCTCTTGTTTAATTAAAACATTTCACATAGTTTTTACAATTTCGACTCTATCAAGTGTTTGCATCGAATCAAATCCTATCAAGTGTTTATGCATTGTAACAAATCCATAAGTCAAATAAGCCCCTCTGTAGTCAGATTCATTACATTACTCATATAGTTACATTTGAGTCTCATGTGTTTTGTGTTCTCACTAAGGACGTGATGCAGGTCCAGAACTCCCCATGTATTTTGGCCGCTGATAAAATGATTCACTCAGGCGTAAGTCTGTGTTGTCGGTCCTCGCGTAACAATTATCAGAGCACTGACTGACATATTGCTCAGTGTCTAGGTAATTTCTTCAGTCAGCGAAATGAAAAAACTTCTGTAAAAGTCCACTGGAGCTCAAGTCTATTCACTAAAACTCACTTATTTGCCTTTCCACCCCTCTCTGAAGTTTTCTGCTCTTTGTTCACCTTCTACCAGGCTCTGGAGGAGTCTGTGCAGTCCAAGTCGAGTGTGAGGGACAGTGGGTACGTGGAGGGCTGGTTTTCTGACAGGGAGGATCTGTTAAGTCTGAAGCAGTCGGGCTACAGGAGGGAGGACTCAGTCGAGAGCCTGGACTCAGTGGAGTTTCGCACACTCAGTGTGGCTTCAGACTACACCATCAGAGCCGGCAGTGAAGGTAAGACTGGGCAGTATGTGTCTGTCTGTTAAATGAATCATTCTTCTTGAAACCAATTACAATTGTTTTTTTGAGAGAAACTTTGTGGATATGTAATTAATGATATCTTTAAGGATATTTAATTATTACATTTGTGACCCAGGACCACAAAACCAGTCACATGGTTATTTAAAAAAAAAAAAATGAGTTAGGATAGGACAAATTTGTTAGGATAGGACAATATTTGGCCAAGATACAACTATTCTGGAATCTGAGGGTGCAAAAAAATCTAAACATTTGAGAAAATCGCCTTTAAAGTTGTCCATTTATGTTCGCCATTGTGCTGCATTCACTCACAAAAATAAATGTTTTATATATTTATGGTAGGCAATTTACAAAATGTATTCATGGAATATGATCTTTACTTAATATCCTCCAGATTTTTGGCATAAAAGTAAAATCGATAATTTTGACCCATAACAATGTATTGTCGGCTATTGCCACTAATATACCCCTGCGACATGTGACTTGTTTTGTGATCCAGGGTTACATTTGTGTAATGTCCTTTTTATTGTACTAGTGTGCTCTTTTTAATCTGGTCATCACAGTGAGAACTTTGCAGAACTTGTATGTTTAACGTCATTACTGAGTAACGTCATTCCGAATGAATCCAATCACGTTTCAGGTTCTGAAAGTAAAGTTTATGCACTCGATTTAAAAACTAAATCAAAAACACCTAGATTTATTTTATTCAGCAAGGATGAATTCAATTGATTAAAAGTAACGGTAAATACTTAAAAAAAAGTTTAACTTTCAAAGAATCCTGAAATAAAACTGAACAGTTTCCACAAAAAATATTAAGTAGCACAACTGCTTTCAACATTGATGCTCAAGAAACATTTCTTATCAAATCAGCATATTAGAATGATTTCTGAAGGATCATGTGACACTGAAGACTGGAGTAATGATGACACGTGAATAAATTACATTTTAAAATATATTAAAATAGAAAACAGTTATTTTAGACAATAATATTTAACTTTTTTTTACTGTTTTATTTTGATCAAATAAATGCAGACTTGGTAAACATAAGACCAATCGTATCAACCCACAACTTTTGAACGGTAGTTCAAAACTTTGTGCACCCTAAACTTTGCGATCTAATTTAAAAAGGTTGTTTGTGGCTATTACATCCATTTCAAATAAAATTTCTGTGCATATGTAGTCCATCAGTCAAAAACAGCTAACGTCTGAGAATTTCACTGGAACTAACTGCAATATCTAAAATAAAATCAGACATGCCTTTTAGCAATTTTTTGCACAAATTTAGTCTCTTCCACTGACCGTTTCATAAGATGTAGGAAAATAAATAAACGTGAACATTCACATGACATTAATGTACACCATGACACTGAATTTGAGAGAGTAGTTGGAGTCAGAGGTTTGCATAGCTAATATTTTCATATTTAACTAATTATTTAAGATCTACTCAACCAGTTTTAATCTGATGGGAATTCCATTCGGATCGAGCTCAGTTGGATTGATTGAGGTGTTTACATGAAGGCTTTTCAGTCCGACTGAGCAATCAATCCGATTATTAACAGATTATTAGGTTGCATGCAAATTTAGCCATGGTTTCTTAATCTCAAATGAGCAAAATAATCAAACATTTACTTCAGGGCATGATGTTACATACAGTTGCTTAAATATTTCCAAATTTGATCACCAAAATCACAATGTCTTGTTTACTTTGTGACTTCGATATTGCATCTCTCAAATACTTGGTAATGAAAGTTCAGTGCCTAGACCTTGTCCCTTCGCCCCATCCATTCACGTAAGTGTGACATTCCCAAACGTTCCACACCCATTTGGTAATGCACAGAGCTGCTGCCAAATGAAAGCAGGCTTGTGCCTGAGAGACTGCATTACTGCATGGAAGGCTGTTTGGTGCTCTAGCGCTGACATGATGATAATGTCAGTGGATCGCAATAGCCGTGAAATTTCACAGTGCATAATATCACAATGCATAATTTCACAGTTGATACTAATATCGGTACCACAGCAAAACTAATATGCTATTTAACACACTTTTATTTGAAAAAGATGTTTAATATTAACACATTCAATTAAGATAGTGGCATCATAGCCTGCAAGTATTTCTCACATTAGTAAACAAATAAAATAAAGAGCTAAACAAGCATAATTAAACATTTGGAAAGTTACTTAAAAGTTAAAAATGTAAAGTTCTCTGAGGTCCACTTATAATGTAAGATTTTTATATTAAAAGGAGTCATAAATGGCTATTTATTTCTTAAATTTCTACCTTGATTTTGATCCCCTGGTTTGAACACAAGCCGCATTTCCATTACCCTTCAAATTGCGCAAATGGAAATTCGAATTGAAAATACGCCCAATGGAATCCTTTTTTCTTTTTTGCTCTGGTCTTCACCCAGGTTGCTTTAGTGACGCAGAAGCGGAACATTGCTTCAGGATGGCGGAAGGCAGTAAAAGTGATGTCCCCATCAGAGGAAGGGTGCATGTCCCATCTGCCCTGAGGAAGAAAAGACCGGAATACCAGCAGGGAGACAGGAGTTATGCAGTCCACCTCACCAGGTATGATACTCTATTCTGGCTCACTTTCGCTTCAGAAACTGACTCTGCATAATAATGTTGGATGACAAATTTTTGCTAAGCTTATAACAGATATTCAACAGGGTGTCAGTGGCTTCTTAAGTTTAAAAATATTCTAAATTCACTTATCTAAATTTCCAAAAAGGCTGTAAAGAATCTTAAATATCTTGCATAATTTAACCATTTTTGTTGTTGTTGTTGTTGCTAATATGTAAAAACTGAAATACATTCCTATTCATTTAATCATCAGAACATTGAATATCATTTAAAAGACTTTAATATAACTTTTTTTTTTAACTTCAATTGACTTGACTTTAATTTTCAACAATGCTTACTGCACCTTTTAAAATGGCCTGAATTTAAAATGTATTTCCATTAAACATTTGCTATAATAATTAAATTGTGCATATAAGATTCTTTTCTTCAGTTAATTGTAAAAGGTTTTGACTAGCACACCTTTTCTCCGTGTAATTCGAGGTGGTTTTCTTAGTCTCTCCACCTCATGTTTTGGCTGTAGCGAAAGTGGGCGGGGCTTAGGCCACAACCTCCCACCTGCTTCTGCCTTCCTCCAATGGGCAAGCAGTTACCAGAGTGACAGTGACTCTGACACGGACCACCCTGAACCAGACCTTGTGCAGGACGACCTAGCGAGTCGCAGATTTCGCTCTGTAACCTCTATGGCCCCCGTGAACTTTGCAATCCCTTCAAAGCCCTCGGGCCCCAGGGTGGCCACTATGGTGACCCCGAGTGCTAGGAAGTCATGGCTTACCTTTTCAGATGCTTCACGGCTAGCTGCAGTGCCACCACACAAATCAAACCAGAGGTCAGAGTTTAGAGAGTGTTTCGTATATACAGTGTGTCTGCAGTGGTGCCCTAATATTTGTGCTTATGTACATCCAACTGGTCCTAACCACTTTGTTTTGCTCATGAAAAGCAATTATGTCTTGATTGCGAATAAATAGGCTTATTAATTTAGAAGATGTGCTTAGTTTTTCCTAAACTTGTGTTCAACTCTGATGGAGCTTGTTTGGAAGCATTATTGCTTTGCCTGATCCTTCGATTTCAAGAACCATGTTGGCATTGTGTGGGTCTTCACTAATTAGCCGATCATTCATCTCATTACCAGAACTAATTGTGGTTTGATGTTGCTGTGCATTCCACTTACTAGCACTAAAAACAAAGGTGCGGTTAACAGTTCTGAGGCCTGTTGCATGAAGCTGGTTTCAGTTCCTACAAAGGTAAGTTTGAGATTAGTTTGTGTAAACTCTGGTTTTTTGGGATCAAGAAGGTGGATTGGTTTTTAGAGGTGTTCATCGACATTATAACTTGCGTTACGTGGCTAACCTGTTCCAGAGGGCTGTGAAATCACAAACCAAACCTGGACCAATCAGCTGCAGCAAAGCGACATATAGTATCTGATGCATTAAAGCCACTCCCACTGTATCTCTAACTCCAAATTAAAGCAGTTCATAGTGAAAATAAATTAGAGACAAAATTACCCATTTTGTGCTTCAAATAATTTTTTTATTATTATACATTTTATGTTATATGAATTATAATTCACACAGTCAAATAATTATTATATGAATTGATAATTGATAATAAAATGTGCATATATAAAAATACACATATAAATGCAAGCTTTAATATATATGTTAAGCGTTTGAGCTCTTTGTGAACCTATATAAATTATTTAACACTAGAACTGCCAGGGGTTGTTGTATACCTAACCTCCAGCAGGTAAAATGTGCCTATGCCCATGACTACTGTTTGGATATGGCAAAAAAAACGTATTATGCCACGTTCTTCACAACGTAATTTTTAGTCATCAACTATGTTTTTGTCCTGTTGTTTTATGTTCAAGGCTATTTTAAGCAGGCAACACTGCAGGCTGATTTAGCCTATATTGATGATGAGAATTAGAAGGAAATAAATACATATTTGGATGGTGTAATATTATAATAAAATGGCATTAATCACATATTAAGAAAACCCATGTTATTTAAATTTCTAAAATACCCTAAATAGACAATAATGTGCAATAATAATTCAATGCACTGCATAAGATATATGATGCAACGACTAATTCAAGCGCAGTTTCACCTAATTAATTTGCCTTCATTAATTTTAGTTGTATCATTTATAATTTGAATGAGAACAACACCAATAAACTTGGGGTAATCATAAAAATTGTTTTATTCATTACATCATAGATCAGAATTTTTTTTTCAGGAAACTGGCAGACTTGAATAAATGGCAACATGGTAACGAATACACAATACAAATTGCAAAAAGTCAATAAATAATTTGAGCATTTATGAGTAGGCTAAAACATCTTTGTTTGAACGTGCTTTGTGTGACTATGTAAATTTGACCTGCTGGCGGTTTTAGGTATAAATGCCCCGTTTTTAATCTGGTGTAAATAACACAATTTTGGTAAAAGTCAATGACTGATAGACTTGGATATTTTATTTCAAATCTGTTATGAACATTTGAAAAACAGCCATGGGTAAATTTTACCAATCTCTTAATCTTCAGCAGAGAAGTGAATTGCGTGACTCTCTCGCGAGAAGTGAATCAGTCTGATGCTCTCCATGTTCCATGTGATTGGCTGTTCGCTACACGTGTCACACTTTCAGGAGCACACGCTCCAGAGTTAATCACAAACTCTAGATCAAACCTGAGTTGACAGAGAACGTTTATACTGAGTGCTGTGAGGCAACTGAACCTGATCTAAACCAGGTTTGATGTGCATGGGTTTATCAAATCCAATCCTTCAGAAACTCAGGTTGTTCAGCTAGCTTCATGCAACAGGCCACTGCATGCGTGTCCATGCATGTGCTTCTTGGAGACATTTTTGCTCTCATCTCATGTGGATGGCTCTTTCTTGGGAAGCAGTGTGTCCTCCATTCCTTCTGAAAATGGATCCCCAGAATGTGAATCTGCTACTTTGGAGGAAGAGTTTCTTCAGCGATCCCTGAACAATGGGATGAGTGACTCCGATGAGGACAGAGGTTATGCCGATCCAGTGCTGGACGATCTTTACACACGTCGGGTGCTCATCTCCGAGCATCAGACCTCCATCAATGCTGATTCAGACAGGTTCCTGCCCAAATATTGGACCCCTGAGGAAGCTCTACATGTGAAAAAGATCAGGCTAGGGTCCCAGCGCAGGCCATGGTATAAGAAGATGCAGGGCTTCAGGTTTGTCTTATAATAGAGAGAAAGAGGGTCTTTTTTTTAATAGAGCTTTATAGAACCAGTTGGAAATCTGGAAAAGAATACCAAATAATTAAAAAAAAATTTTTTACTGATCAAAATTAAACATGTTTTAGATGTGCTCTAGGTAGTGCCTGAAATTAAATCTATAAAATATCATAATTGCTGTTCAATACAAAATTTGATCATATATGCTTGTTTTTCAAATTATTTCTTCACAATTTCCATGTCTAAACCCTTATAGAGCCACTGTATCAAGTTGGCAACCCTTGTTTTTCAGTAAATATTGGTTAAAAAGTACATAACAGCAGCTTACTTTTATGAAAAGTATTGCTGACTTTTATGGATTAGATTTATCTATTTTTAGAGAATTGTCCTTGCATTTTTGTCTTAAATTGCAACACTTGTTAACCCCCCCACCCCAACCACCTCCGCCACCACACACACGATAACCTTTTATATATGTGATGATCCTATGGTCTTTCTTTTTATTGTTTAAAATGTCCCTGTCTTTTCTTTTTCCTCTGCTTTTGCTTTCTCCTTTTTTTTTCTCACTCTGTCTCTCCTTTCTGTAGCCGAAAGATGTCTGGTTCCTCTGAGGACGACACTGATTTTGACATCACTCCTTGGCTAGCTGCACCTGCTCCAAACTTTTTTCATGATCCCAAATCCCCCCACACCTTTTGAGCAATTCTTGTGCTTTTATTTTCTTGTGCAGTAGTGCATTGGATAATTAACTCAAGCATATATATTTGGAGAAGGATGTTGTAATAATAATTAAATGCAGATAATGTTTGTATTAAAATGTACTTCGTAAATAATTAGTGTAATATTGAAAGCTTTGCTTAATTTTGTTAAAACATTGGTTTGCAATATTGATGTAGCAAAGTTTTAGCAAGCACAAGCAGTTTATACAGCAGATACTATGTATGTTTGTATCAAAACTTTGCTTCCTTTTTAATGAAGCTTGATTTTAAGGCTAATGTAGCAGTTGTGGCCATCTTGAGACTGTAGCAAGTTGTAGCTAATTTGGTAATATCCATTAAATATTGGATTGTAATTTCAGTGTTAGACTCATTTATTTATAGGTGTGAGATGACTTGGCCCAAGCATGGATAAAGAGTAGTCCATCTAGCACATTTAGATAAATAATTGCCAAAGAATGCAAGCACATGTCCTGTGTGAACAGTCCCTCAGACTGCATTTGTGCAGTAGCCTCTTATAAGACCCAATTGAAATGAAACCTAGAACACTGTGAAACCGTTAGTGATTGTCTTGCTGTGGTTCACATTTTAAAGGTAGGGTAGGCAATTTTCAGAGCGGCTAGTAATGGCAAGTTAGCTTTAAAAGAGTGAGATCCCACCCTCCCTTCAGAGCGTCTCCAGAGCCACATCTCCTTCAAAACACATGATACTGTTGCACAGCAGAGTTTGCAAAGCATCATGAGACCATAATTGGTGTTAAACTACTTCATTTCTCAAAGCACATAACTATACAATAATAATAATGAACATAAAAAAACAGAGCACTGATTTGTACCACTTGACTGCTACAGTTTAATTTCGGCATTGATAGTTAAATTCGAGTAATTAACCGCTCTGAGTATAACGTCACAGGTTTCCATCTCTTCCAAATTACAGTAGTTATGGCGTGTGAACGCAGCATAAGCTCATTGTTTTGGTTCAGGAGGAACTGTAAAAGGTGGCTGCAGTTTCAGTTGTGGTGCTCTGTGCCTGAGATCTGTCTAACTCTGCATGTGATGTCTAAACAAGCAGGGTGTGCAGGGGTATGGAAATACATACTTTGACAGGCAGGTACGCCTTCCACAGACGATATATATACATATAAATATATTTAGACCGCTTAACTTCCTACGATCAACCAACCTAACAAAAAAGGTTTATGGAACAAATCGCCTACCCTGCCTTTAAATCAAGGGCTTTATATGAAAAATCTCTAATTATACGTCTGTGGCCGTTCCTTGCACGTTACTTGCTGAATTAGTCTTACAGAAGATAGTTAAAAAGGTACTTTTTTGGTACTTTCTGATATGCTAGAGTCTGAAGTCAAGCAACTTGCACACAAAAAAAAGTCAAATCAACTTGTTACATTTTGTAGGCCAATAAAAAAAAAAAAAACAGCTCAGTAACGTGTCATTCGTGTGAATTTTTGCAACTTATCTCTGAGACTATTATTTGCATTCACTTTTGTATATTATGTACTTAACATTTAATGGAATAGTTCACTCTAAAATGAACATTTGAAAGCCTGTCTTCATTGTAATTACATGGGAAAACAGGAACTGGTACCATTGTCTAAATTTTTCCTTTGGTCTTACACAAAATAACAAAGTTTCATATAGTGGGTGGGTAAATAAATTAATTTGTGGGTGAACTATTATTTTTAAGTGATCTTCCGTGGGGAGAAAAAAACACATATATATATCCATCTCTACTATTAAGAGAAATTTACAATCAAATATTTCCATGGTTTCCCAGATTTCCCGTCAGACACTCTCGGTACATTGGGTGAGTTCAGCATTTTTAATGTTGCTTCAGTAGTGGTGTCCTCTTGTGCTAGCAAACGCCAGATATCTTTTGCATTTGTGTTTTCATTTTGCAGCCTGCTTTTTTCTGTTTAAATGTGTGCTTTTTTTTTTCTTTCTTAAATTACTTGTCCTTCAAGTAATTTGATCATAACAAAACATTTTAGAAAGTGATGCGTGCTATAGCAATGCCATGCGTTTGTCTCTGCAATACTGTAGATAAGCTTATCTTTGTTTTATGGTGTAAGCTTTAATGCATACGCTTGTTATATATTGTATCATAGTGTTATACTGATTATTTTTCCTTCATTGTTGGGTCTTTGTGAGCTTTAAGCAAATGGGGACTATATATGCAGTATATATAGTATCTTATGTATGTACAGTATCTTAGTTGTATGTGTGAGTTTCTGCTCATCTCTTTATTTACTTTATGCTGCTAATGGCATTATGGCAGTCTTTGATGCAGCTTGAATGGAGACACAGAACTGTATCAGGTCTTATTTAACCTCTAGATGTCAGTATATCCATCTGTACTATTAAGAGGAATTTACAATCAAATATTTCCATGTATTTCTGCAAAAACATTGCAACCTTTTGGTAGTTTGAATGGAGATTAGCATTTAAATGACCATGTCCATCTCCACTCAACAGAAGCAAATCCATGGGTGACATCCCATTGGAGCCCATACCCCAGGAATCTGACAACTGCTCCAGCTTTGACCCACTGGGGTCACGCCACGTTCACCAGAGGTTTGTTGGAGAGCTGACCCTTGAACCCTCAGCCATAAAGAGAGTTCAACAAGAGCAGTTACAGAACATGAGGGCCAGAATGAAGGAAAGTGAGGCCAAGTGGCACGAAGTGAGTGATCTTTAGTTATTTGAGTAACACATTCTATGTCACGGTGGTGGAACTACTGAACACAACGATTATAATAGCCAAGATGTTTAAAGTCCTTCTGTGGTGAAAATCAAGCTTTTAATGTTTATGTCTGTGTGGTGTGTCAGAATATACTACTGGGTTTCTACTGATACAAACTTAATGCTAATCGGTGAAGTATCCCTTTAAAAATAGCAATGTTTTCACTCATCCATAAACATTATTAGATCCATCGGCATGACGACAATTTCCATATTTCCGCTTATGCGTCATCGACCTACACCTTTGTTATTGTAAGAGCTTAGCGACCCCTAGCGGCGAAAAAAAATTACATATTGTAGCTTTAAGCATCTTTTAAGTTTTCTCCATGATGTTGCTACTTCTGGATTGGCACTGTGGGGGGCCTCAGCGAGCCAAATAATAGCAGAAATGTTTTCGACTGGCCTTGGAGAAAACTGTTACCCATCTTCGATCATTTACACATCACGCTGATGTTATTGTCTGACAGGTGTTTTTTTTCTTTTTTTTTCTCTCACCATATTTTCTCATTTATCACTCAATTTTCACCTCTGTCATTGCAGGATCTGAGCAAGTGGAAGAGTCGGCGGCGGAGCACAAACTCTGACCTCCACAAAAAGCGTGAGGAGAGGGAGCAGATTGATTTTATTAGTGGGGAAGGGACCAGTGCCATCAGGACTGCACAGCTCACCGGGGGGCCGGAGGAGAGGTGTTTTATACTATAATGTATTTTACTCGCACAGTAATGCACTGAATGTATACATTTATTTAATAAAATGCATCAATTTATTTTATAAAAGATCAATTTTTTCATAATAAAATGTGCTTTTTCAAAAAGCCGTTTTTCATAATATGCTCAATTAAGGATTGACGGCTGTTTGACGAATCATGTATTTCCAAAGCATGATTTCCCCCCAAAATGTTATTTGCCAAAGTTGACCAATGCCAATCATCATGCAACAAGACTGCTTGGTGCTAATTTGCTAATCCTTTCAGATACTTGAGTCTGATGAGTGGCATGGTGAATTGAACGTTTTTTTGCTCATAATTTGCTAATATGCTAATTCAGTGCTATATAAAATATGTGCAATAAATAAATAGCATTACGATGTCCGGAAATCAATTACAATTAGTACACTGAGTGTAATGTATCGACATGTATTGACTTGATGTTCAATGTGATAGGTTCATTCTTACGTCTACTATAATACAATATATTGTTAGTCCCGAGATTCTTCACGTTAGTGCATAAATGCATAGATCTGTATTTATCATTCGTGTTCCCTAATGGTCTGGTGGTACAAATTTTAAGCGTGTCAGAGGTTCCAGGTTCTAATCCGGCCTTGTACTGTTTTTTTTTATTTTTATTTTTTTATTTGTTTTTTTTAAATCAAATATGTTTATCAATGATTGTATATCATGAGCAGGGAAACATTTGTGTGCATTTTGTTAGTGATTTTGCTGGAATAGAGAGTCCGCAATGGCATTAAGCAATAGGTTGACGCCAAAAGAGAACACTGTATCCGTGCCACTGATAACAGCGGCAACAAACAGCATGATTTCAAAAACATCCAGCGCCAGATCACCTCTTATTTAAGACAAATTAACGTCAACATGTTTCATTTGCATTAGGTATATCTGTGCAACGACATTTTTTCAAAAAAATTGTAGTGGTTACAATAGAGTCTGGCGAAAAGTGGTGGGGACATGTCCCACCTGTCCCACCCGCAAATTACACTTATAAGTAGATTCAATCCGGAGATATGTGAAAGATATTGTCTCATTTAGATGGATTTGTCATGTCTGCCCTCTTCAACTTTAAAACAATTAGCGCCAAGCAGCGCCCACTGTCTGTTGATTGGCATTTGTGAAATGTCCTCTATTATGAAAAATCTTTGGGAAAATCGTGATTTGGAAATACATGATTCATCAAATGGGTATCATTTGTAAATTCAGCTTATTATTATTATTATTATTATTATTATGAAAAGCACATTTTATTATGAATTTTTATATATATTTAAACAGTAATAGTGTGTGAAAGAGGATATTGTGAAAATATTCAATGTTTTTTTTTTTATGGAATTTTACAAAAGAAATACATTTAATAATTAAATTAGTTATTTAATTATTTCAGAATTAACTGGTGCATTTAATTGTTTTATTGAATTCATTTTTTAATTTTTTAATTTATTTTGGTTTTCCATACAAACTTTGCTAAGGTAATTATTTTGAACAAGTATTAAAGACAATGTTAAAAACATATTATTTGATATTATATTATTTTATAGTATTATTTTATAGTATTTGGATAAGTAATGTGTGCCTTTTTGTCCCATGCTGGTGAGCCATTTATCTCGTGTATGGGGTAAAAGGCCCACCTTGCCACCTCATACATTTATAAGATTTTTCACAATACTCAAGTGTCTTACAATACGAACTAAAAGTTCAAGTGAAAATCTTTTTTGATAGCCGTGGTCACATTTACTGTCATCATATATATAAAAAAAAATATAAAAAAACAGATTCGTCATTCTGCTTAACTCCTTTTCTGTTCATGATCGAAAGAAAGTCATGTGGGTTTTGAAAGTCATGATGATGATAGATGATAACAGAATTATTATTTTTGTGAATTTATGTGCCAGATTTACATAGGAGGCATGTTTTTGTGCACAAAGGAATACAAGTAGAATTTGTACTGACATACCACATGCAAAAAAGTTCAACTGTTTAGTGAATTTCCTTAGTCTGTAACACTTCACAATAAGGTCTTAGTTATTATTATGTATGTATATAGTTGTATTAGTTACTACCAGGGTTTCTGCAGGTCTTAAATTCTTAATTTCCCTTGCAAAAACCCTGTAGTCCATTATTAATCTGAATGATAATTTCTACTTATACATTTCAAGTTCCATTTAATATAAACAATAGTGTATTAATAAATTAACAGATTAAAGGGCAATTCCATAGTTCTTTAGCTAGCATTAGCATCGCTGTTCATGTATTTTTAAGTATCGTTCCCCCAATGCTGTTTAATGCTGGGGCCGGTTGCGTAAACCACTAAGACTAGTTTTACAAGTTAGTTAAGGATTTTTTTTTTTCTTTTAAGACTGTTCATAACTTTTTGGAGTCAGTTAAATAAAATGAAGATTGGTTTAATTTGATCCCAAAAAGTAACTGCTAGTGGGTCATAGATCTTAAGACACTGGCTTAACATAATGGCTCCTTGTATCTGTCTAACAGAAAGAAGCTACCTTGGCATTATTACTCAGAATGTTCTGTCATCAGCTTGTTTTTTTTTTTGTCGGTCTTTGTCTTCTGCCTTCAGATCTGCACCACATATATACATTTTATTTTATTTTATCGAGAACTATTACAGAACAGCCTTCATCTTATTTTGAGTGTACGCCATTCACATGGCTCTTCATAAAATCAATACATTTTTTAACATGTACAATTAAAAAAAAAAATTAGCATCAAACTACTGAACGCACCTTTAAGAACGAAGAATAATATATTTGTATATTAGCATCCATCTAGATTAAAACAATACTATAAAAAATGTTCATTTATTTAATTATTCCTAATGCATTAAGTGATGTTCTCTAAAGTGCTACCACTTGTTCACGTGTGGCTAATAGAGACATTTGATAGTTACACCTGTCCTCCAAGCCCTCTCCACCCCCACTCCCCTTCCATTACCAGCCATGTGCTTTCAGTAGTCCTGTCACAACCTTAAACTCCTACCCTGGGATCAGATCAGACATTCATTCCTGTTGGTTCACTCTCTTCCAGCTCCAACATGCCTGGACCCATGAGTGATGCAGGGTCCAGTGTCAGCAGTGCTAGGGTAACTGGATGGTCAACCACCTCGGCTTCACCCTTCACGAACGGGACATCATCTTCTCTGGCCAGAGGCACTGACATAGAGACGCCTGACTCAGCCCAAATGTGCACCGGTGAATTCTTTACCCCTCCAGCAGCTGTTGTGTCCGAACCCTACGAGCAGCAGGGTCCAGACTTCAGCCGCCGCGATAGTTTCCTAGAGAGCTTCTATGCAGGGGGAGCACGCATATCTGCCACTCTACCGAGGGGTTTCAGAAGGTCAGAAGGTTGCTCGCGACTCTCCACAGGCCTCACACCACGTCTATTTGGAGCTAAACCCTCCAAAATGTCCTCACTACCCAAAGTGTATTCCGTAAGTGGCCATTCTCAGCCTTACATGTTGCTCTATAGATCATGTGTGCTTTATTCATAAAAAAAGTCAGATCTGAATGTCAAGTCTTGATTATGATTCTCAAGGTGGAGGCTTTTGATTCTGATTAATGTGGGGTTTTTTTTGTGTCCATTTCACTTGGTATTTAGTATCCCTCTGTCTGATTTATTATGCAACAACTACTACACTTTCTCTTGCTTTTTTCCTTTTATATAGTGCAGTTTTATAGCCTTGATGCCAGCCGAACTTAGCCCCGCCCACAACATTTGAGGTCGGGAAGTTCTGGACTTGATCCGTTGTGGAGCAACTATGCTCGAACCAGAGCTGTTCGGACTAATCAAATTGTCAGGGCGGGCTTTATACGATGATGGACAGATGATCAACAGTAAAGTAATCATCCGCGTCACCAAAGAGCGCATGGGTTGAATTCGTTTACAACAAAGACGGCTGCCGCTGGAGAATTGAGATGTGTAGATTCCGCCATCGCGTCTGTTATAGAAGATATCGACCGCGCATTGATTTTAAAAGAGGAACCGAGAACCGCGATCAAGGCATTTGTCGATCAGAAAGATGAATGAAGAACATGCGTCACTTACTCTGTTGCTCTGATTGGTTGTAGGTCTATCCAATTGAGTGCAGAGGCATTTTCTTTCCTGGTTCGGTTGAAACGCGCCCCTTAATCACAGCCCAATGGAGCAGTATCAGACTCATATTCTGACTAGAATCTGAGTATGACAACGTCAGGCTAGCAGTTTTATTTTTCTGTTCCCTGAATTTTCCACTCCGCCAGAACCATGATCTCGTACAAAAAAAGCTTATTTCATGCTTAAAAGGTTTGACCTTTTGAACATGTATAGAGGTTTTCTGTAAATGGGGATGTGCTCGAGTACCCGATTAATCGAAAGTGACAGCAATGATCTTAAAAACATATGTAGATTGGTTTTGGTGGCATATGGTCAGTACCTTGAGGTCTGATTAGTTTTGTGACCGCATGCCATCCAGTGGCCAGTTGCATAAATGTTAAGACACTATGTTAAACGTACAGTATGGGATTTTTTCTCCACTAGGGGTCGCTAACCTATTTACAATAACAAAGGCGTAGATTGATGACGCAACATTTGCTATGAATTATGGATTTTGTCGTCAACGTCAAGCCGACCGATCTAATAATGTATATGGATTACTGAATACATCGATGCTTTTATCATGACTGTGATATGAAGCAGTTCGGGATTGCTAAGAGACAGCTATCAGCTCCAAACGCGATGCGAGTCCCGTGGATATAAAAGGAATATGGACATTTCATTCTACCGAACTACACGCAGAATTACTACTCACAGGTCAGTTTATTAGACAAATTAAACTTGAGAGGTAACGCAGCGCTGTTTCACTTGGTCTAACATTACACTATCACTCTAAACTGCATTTGAATGTGTTGAAATGTATGTGTTAACGTTAGTTTGTCTGTATGAGACTAGCAGTAAGCTAGATCAACATTAGAATAACATACAGATCATATTCTAACATTTTATCATTGTTGAACTATATAACCTTGATTAGTTTTATGTAAATGTGCTCACCTGTTTAATAAAGTACATGTAGGAGTTGTCGAAGTCTCGGACGTGGAGCTCTCGTTTATATAGTGTCCATGGGAGCTCTAGGCATCTCGAAAACACCGCGCTGATATTGATTCTCAGTTTAGTTCTCCTTTTTTTATCCAAAGTCTGCTTGCCATGGTCCATAATGTTTGAACGAAACAACAACAGCGTGCAAATAGACATTGCGAACTACACAGTTGTCCGCGTCAGTTTGGTTACTATCAGAGGGCTCTGGTTCATAGCTCTGGTTGCCATGGCAGCACGAGCGGAAACCAGAGACAACACGGATATGACGGCATTGACGGCGACAAAACGGAAATAAAGACACGGTCCGTGTCTTTGAATTAAAATATTAATTTCTCTGGATTTAGAAGTTAATTGGAACTGTCGGGATAATGTAAATACACAACTTTAAAAAATATATAACATAGATAGTGATTTTTTATATTTTTAAATAAAAAAAAATACATATTGTGCCTTTAAGACTGTGCCTAATCTGACCAATTAGCAGTTAGCCCAAGTGGTAATCAGTCTTACTTTTCAGATTCAAATTAGATCAATTTACAGTTTTATTTAAAGGACTTAGATGACAATAGACTTAGATGACATCTAAAAACAATAGATGACTAACTTGTAAGACTAGTCTAAGCAGTTTATGCAACTGGCCACAGATCAGAAAACTAAAGTGAAACTCTTCCAAAAGCGCAAAGTGATGAGTGTGCTGTGGTCACTGGTAGAGCTGGGTGATACAGCTTAAAAAAAATGATGATGATGATAATAATAATAATTGCAGAACTAGTGTAATGTCATGGTCTTTAGGAAACAAAACTGCCAATTAAAAAGATCCACTTAAATTTTATATCCATGTCGTTTTGTTTTTGTTTTTTTAGATCAGAAGTAACTTCATGTATAATGAAAATATTAAATCTATATTGGCCAGCATTATTCTTCAATGACAATTTGTTCCACCTGACCTTGACCTACAGTAATTGTTAGTTTCTAAATAGTACCTAGTGTCTCTCTCTGTGATAAAGGAGTGGGGGATGAGGAAGAGTGGTAGTTTGTGCAGTGTTGTGTGAAGTTTAGTGTTTCTCTTCATCACTTGATCATCTAGCGGCTGGCTTATGAATAATGAATCAAGCCACTACTACTGCTGTGCACTCTGGGTGCTTCGTGAAACCCAAGCTAAGACTTCGGTGTGCCTTGTGTGTGCTTTTCCATGACGGGCTTCTCAACCATGTGTGGACACCCGCACTGTTTGGCCACTGTGTCTCAAACAAAAGCAATTATGTTGCCTCTGTATATTGTACTGTGTGTGTTTTAATAATAATGTGACTTTATATATTTGAATTTAAGATTAAAGTAAACAAGAAATTGCGCATGAAAGTTTTTCAGAGATGGACCAAGTTTTCCACGTTTTTATTTTTTTCATTCATGGGCTTGTTAAAACTAATTTGAGGCATATTCTAATTTTCAGTGCCCTAATACACAGTCCTAAATTGAACAGAATTCATGGTTGTAGAAGTTTTTGTTAAAGAAATTGGCCACTTTATTTGGTTTTATCTTGTGTTTCTACAGATTGATGACTCTCATAAAAGCCTGATCAGTGGACACAGAGACTATTCAATCATCCCCTCTTTCGTCAGCGGTCAAGGAAAGGTCACAGCCTCTGCCGAGACAGGTCACTTTCGTTCAATCACTCATCCAATCAACCCTAAGAAAGCGGATGAAGACTGGAGAGATGGAAGGTCATCAGCACCTCCCATGAACTCTTTCGTCACTAAAGTGACCATGGCCGCTTCCATGATACAAACATCTCCTCCTGTTTTCTCAAAAATACGAGAAATTAAGGTAGGCTCCTTGATGATCTGAACCAATCCAACCATGACCTCCAGGACATCCCTGACCTACCTGGAACACTTTTCACTGGAATATTATATCATATTTTATTAATAATGCACTATAAAAATGTGTATAAAATTACTTAAATGGACTAAGCATATACAGTTTAAGACAAATTATTTATTTATTTTTCTTTTATGCAGGTATGTGTGATAGTGGACACAGTTTGTGTTGTACTGACTGAAGCAGATTTCTTGAGGAAGAAGGTGTCATGGGATCCTCAGGTGTCACATTCTCTCTCTGTATCTCTCCCTCTCTCTCTCAGGTGGGTCAAAGTGAAATGCGAGTCTGTTTGAATCAGAAGCCTAACAGCGGGAGAGACTTTGGATTCAAGGCTCACTGGGACTCAACTGGTGCTTGTGTGAAATCAGTTCAAGCAGGTAAGACTTATAATTCATAATGGTTCAAAACGGCAAACTGTTGAACTAGAATAACTGCTCCTTTTAAATGCATCTGGGCTTTGCAATTTCACTTTATAAGAGTGAAATGTGAACCAGCTGTAAATCAGTCAGGTTAGATGCCTATTTCTACCATACAGAATCTGTTTAGAGATATAGGGTGAAACTTTGGTGTGTTTTTATGGATGAATGGGGGTAATGGAGATGATAACTGTGAGTACAAATTACATTTCAGAAAATGAAAGAAATCCTAAATACAGAGTTTGAGTTTGTGGATCTTTATTGTGTATCACACCGTGCGCTTGACAGTTATTTTTGTAGTTTATTTGGTGTTTGAGAATGCAAGGAGTGTTTGCATTGCCATGTACGTTTACGTTCAGTCATAGTGTGTAATTCTCAGGATTGTGGAGTGAGACTGAGATGAATGATTTATAGAGAACAGTGAAGGTGTGTTTTACTGTGCATTAGTCTGATTGGTTAAACTGAAGAAGTCTTGGAACCCGTCCTGAAGGGAGTCTGGTCCTGAGCTTAGTATATATCATCATGAATGAGAGGAGAGGCAGCATTCATCTGTGACCTGTGCATTTACAAAAGTAGGTTAGGGTGGCCATGCATGTAGGAAATATAGTCTAAAGCACATCTCCATTATATCAGCTCTCATCTGTATTGTTGTATAGAAGATATGGAGAGCGGTTGGTTCTGACTCCTGGCATTCTTTAATCAGATGTATTGTGTTAACGGAGTTAACAGACAGGCTGAGGTAGAAGGCTTGGGTTGATCTCCTTCCCAGAATTCCATTAAACACACTAACCTACATTTACTGCCTCATCGATGATGTATGAACCTGTTGTGTTCTTTTCTATTTAGGGCTGTCAGTCAGTTAATATATCACGATTAATTAAATATGTTGTAATGATGATTATTATTATTATTATTATTTATTATTATTATTTTTATTTTTTATTTTTTTATGCATGCATGTTTAATGCATTTTTATACTGTACTTGTGTGTGTGTGTGTGTGTGTGTGTGTGTGTGTGTGTGTGTGGAAAAAATGCTCATGTTGGTTTCAGTACTGAAATTCAGGGTAAATTATATGTGCATTATAAATGAATAAATTAGACACCAGGCAAAGTCTGCAACAGTATTTTTGTCTAACTTGCACAAAAATCACAGATTATATATCTGAAATAATTTAATAACTTTTCATTCCCTTTGTGGACTTGCATGTGTAAATGTTTTTTGGCCACTGACAAGCTGTGATATTACATTATAATAAATGCATTTATTTATTCATTGGTGTAAAGTAAATTAAGTAAAAACAAATAAGCAGAAAGAGAATATTATTCCATGACATACATAGAAGACTATGTACAATGAAATATGAAATTATACAATGTTAAATGTACAAAAAAGTAAATGGAAAAACTACCAGGAACAGAATCAATATACAGAGTAATATACAGCATTTTGCTCTATATACAGTAATTCAAGTTGAATAAGATTGAAGAGCTGATGTCCTGTTTGCACTTCATCAGATCATCTCAGTAAATGAAATGACCTACTAGAACTTTTTTATTTTTTTTATGAATATCCTATTGGTCTATATCAAGAAGTAAAGTTGATTCTGTACTCACAAACTTTCTCAGTTTAGCTTCAAGGCACAGCCTTGACCTGCTTCATCTCTGTACCTGCATCACACAGGCAGCCCAGCAGAGTTGTGTGGTCTGCTGATGGGGGATGAGATCGTGGCGTTGGGTGGATGCAGGGTTGCCGAAATGAATTATGAGCAGTTTAAGGGCAGCATGGACTCGGCACAGCAAAAAGGCACTTTACTGATGGACATCCGGCGACATGGCCAAAATGGTGAGGGTGTGGAAACTGTAAGAATCAGCCCTCTCTGTGTAAACTGAGCATCATTTCACCAAAATAATTTTGTACTACCAACAAGGGAATGTGTGAAAATAAATCAAATAGAAATATATTTTAAGTTCTTAAATCACACTTTGGGGTTTTTGCCTCTTTAATGACACTGTTCATATTTAGAGTATAATATTGCAAATCTGTGGAATTGGCATATAAATTATTTCTAGAAACAGCTGTTGCAATTTGATTTTGGGTATTTCATCTTTATATTTTCTGGCACGGTTCCTTCTGCTTTTGAGCTGAGAAAATGAAGGCGCCATTCCAGAATCAGATGCTTTATCTTTTGCTTTCTGTCACTGTGGGAAGGTGGTCTATCTGTCTGTCTGTCAGTCATTCTCACTGTCCGGTCTGATAAAGACTCTATTGCATCAGTAATCTTTGCTTCAATATTATCAAAGGGAATAATTAATAAAGCACCCTTTAATTTCATTTAATGCTCACTTTTATATTAAACCGTATAATTTTACCCACTTAAAATTCCCCTGTCACAAATTACATCTAATTCTGATTTAAATAATTGGTCTAAATCACTAACAAGTTCGCAAACGTGATCTGGCATTTCTGAATTGCTCATGTATGTTTTGGGTACTGGACAGACTGGGGCAGTGGCCACCCTTCCCTACCGTACAAGAGCCATAAGACCATCAATTTGACCAGTGCCAATTCAACACTTATAGGGCGGCCCGAGCACTATGTCTCGATCAGCACAACCTCAAACTCTCCAGTGGAGACTGTGGTGAAGACACAGGTCAACGGACAGCCTGCTAATGTGAGTCAGGACAGGAATATAATGAATGTGGTGGACTGTGGGAAATCAGTGAGTTTAACTGTTGTTGTTGTTTAAATTTGTTCATTTTTAGTACTTGACCTCAAGTTGGTAATTCATGTGCTTGTTTGTACAGTGATTGTTTAAGGGTACACCATTGGTCAAATATATATATATATTTTTAAGAAATTAATACTTTTATATTCAGCAAGGATGCATTAAAATGATCAAAAGTGTCACTGAAAACTTTTACATTGTCGTGTAAACGTATCCTTAGTTGAAACCGAAATTGTAACAATGATATGCTTAAAACGGAAAGTTTTTCCTTTGAGTTTTCTGCGTACAGACGACACAACGGGCAAAACGACAAAAAACGCTGTATTCTGCTGCCAGGCCGTTAGATGGCAATGAAACACTATATAGACTGAACACGTACTGTAATACGTGTGTGCATGTGCTCAATTCGTTTTCAAAAGTTTGCGTTTTCAGACACCCAAAATGCCGTTGTCGTGTAAATAGACGGCCAAAACGCATAAAATGTTACGTTTTTAGTGGAAAACGGTGTTGTGTAAACAGCCCCTAAATTTATGTCATGAATTCTGAAGAATCATGTGACACTGAAGACTGGTAATGGCTGCTGAATATTCAGCTTTGAAATCACAAAATTATGTAAGTTATATAAAGAAATTACATTTTAAATCATATTAAAATAGAAAAGTTATTTTAAATGATTATAGTATTTAACATTACTGTTTTTATTATTATTATTAATAAATTCAACTTTGGTGTGCATAAGAGACCTGAAAAGCATGTTAAAAATCTTACCGACCTCAAACTGTTTAATGGTAGTGTACGTTCTAATTTAATCATAATTCTTTTTATGTATTTATTTACTTATTTTTACTTCACATTTTTCAGAAAGTACTATCTAAAACGGTGAATGGACGAATCCAGGACAATCCAGTTGCTCTAAGAAACAAAGGTGGGTGCTTTAATACCAGTTTAGCAATCAAACCTTTGTCCTTGTTCAGAGTTGAACCTAACAATTTCCACGTAAAAAAAAAAAAAAAAAGAGACCAAGAGATGTGGATGATAAAATTCCTTTTGCAATGTTCTCTCCCCACCTGTGTTGTAGACTATGAGAACATAGCTTTGAAAATTCATAGAAGAAAGTTAGAATTTTTCATGCAAAAAGGTAACCGCATTCGCTCCGGCTGTAGCAGTTTAATGCTTTATGGCTAATTGATCACTGCAGCTTATTCATTTAATTATGCTGTGACTGATTGTGATCAAGCACACTCTTAATGGAGTGTATTGGTGAGGTCTGTTCTGTTGAATATTAATATCTGAATTCACTTAAAAACAGATGGGTTTGCTTATTCTGCATTCTAAGGGCCTGACTAACTAAAGCATTTAGTACATACGGTTACATCTGTCACCCAGTTATGTTAATATAATTTTTTTACACGTTCTTTTCTAACTACTGTGTGTACCAAAAGCTTTTATTAGTTAAGCTCTAGGTCTGAGCATAAAGATCTGAAATCGCTCCATGGGTTTCTTATGCTTTCCATTTTTCTAAAAGCTAATGCTCTGTCCATCAGGTGCCACTGTCAGCTCCTGGGTCTATCTCTGTGGTAAATAAAGATGGTGTGCTTTCAATGTGCATGTGATACACTGTAATAACTGAAATATGAAGACTGTTGTTTCTTTATTTCTGTTTCTGTCTGTCTGTAATTGGTTGTGTGTGATTCCTGTCTTATTGCAGAACAGTTTACAAAGAAAACCTTGTGTTAGTTAGTCTCTAATAATTTAGTTTTCCAACCAATCAGATTCCTCTGCAATTCACTGTTATTGAACAGACAATTTTAAAGACATTGCTCTGAGATGTTTTTTGCACATTCATTGTTTACCTCTGTCTTGCGTGTTGTTTAAAGCCTGCGTACCAGCATGTGAGTGTGAATTTGTTGTGCGCTCGCTCGACCGTGGTGGCTTTGGTTACAGTTTTGTCATATGAGCAGGGGGTGTGTGTGTGTGTGTGTGTGTGTGTGTGTGTGTGTGTGTGTGTGTGTGTCAGAATCACTGAGCAGCATAAATCAACAGGTTACAGGCTTGGGAAACTCATGGCTATGTGTGGGCTCTGTTATGCTATTTAAACGGATAATCTTTGTTTCCACCTCTTTTACTAGGTGGCTCAGAGTCTGCCATCTCTGATGTGAGTCACTACTGTCATTCACATTTAGTCTTTATCAATATAAAAGCCTGATTCTGATTTATTAAAAGCCTTATTCTAAATTTCTTTTTGGTTAATTTATTCATATTGTTACTCTCTGGCATCAGCTCCAGGTTCCCTCCATCAGTTCCACCTCCTCTCGCTGGTCCTGGGATCACGAGGAGGAGAGGCGGAGGCAGGAGAAATGGCAGATGGAACAAGAGCGCCTCCTGCAGGTACCACCAAATCACACATTCTTTCTTAACCATAACCAGATCTTGAATGTGAGATGTTTCAGAATAGTTTTTATGGTGACATGAAGTAATGATTAATTTCATATATTTTAGTTTAAGTTTTAGTTAGTATAGTTAAAATAGCAATTTGTTTATTAAGAATGTTAAAAGTTAAAAGAAGTGTGAATGTTTATGCATGTATGTATGTGTGTGTGTGTGTATGTGTGTATGTGTATGTGTATGTGTATGTGTGTATATATAATATAATATAATATAATATAATATAATATAATATAATATAATATAATATAATATATATTTCAATTCCAATCTGGTGTAAAATCTTTGATAGTGTAATTCAGCCCATTGCGCTGTATGGAAGTGAGGTTTGGGGTCCACTCAGTGATCAGAGCTACACTAGATGGGACAGAAGCCCTACACACAGAATTCTGCAAACTCGTTCTAAAACTACAAAGGAAAACACCCAATAATGCATATAGGGCAGAATTAGGCCGATTCCCATTGATTGATAATCTGCAAAAAAGATCCCTCAAATTTTGGATGCATCTAAAATCAAGTCCCACATTATCGCTACATTTTAAGCATTACAAACCCAAGAACTGAACCCTGAAAAAAGTCCCCTCAGTCAGCTGGTTCTGAGACTTAATAACCTGACTAACACTAACCAGTCTCAGACCAGAACTGCTTCTCACACAAACATCAAAACAAAACAAATTATCAAACAGTCTAAAAATACATATCTGGAACATTGGGACACACTGGAACACAACACAAACTAAATCGCTGAGTAAATTACAATTCTATCGAACTCTGAAATTAAATGATGAATTGGAAGAATATCTCCTGAGTGTGAGAGACACAAAGCAGAGACGGATCCTGAGCAAGTACAGGCTCAGTGAACAGTCTAGAGCCATCGAGACCGGCAGACACAGAAAGAGCTGGTTACCCAGAGAGCAAAGGGTGTGTTAACTGTAGGACAGGAGACATCAAGACAGAGACGCACTTCCTCCTTCACTGTCATAAATACAGTTCAATCAGAGACCTCTACTTAAACAAATTCACTAACTTAAATAAAGAACTTTGCAGCCATGACTGAAATAGAACAGATAAAGATAATATTAGGAGAGGGACAGACAGCAGCACTGGCTGCTAGATACGTGTGGATGTGCCACAGCCTGAGAAACAGCAGGTCAATGTGTGTGTTAAGTGTATGTCTGACCTCAGTGTGTTTCCCTACTGTCCACCACGGTGACCCTCAGTAGTGTGTGTGTGTGTGTGTGTGTGTGTGTGTGTGTGTGTGTGTGTGTGTGTGTGTGTGTGTGTGTGTGTGTGTGTGTGTGTGTGTGTGTGTGTGTGTGTGTGTGTGTGTGTGTGTGTGTGTGTGTGTGTGTGTGTGTGTGTGTGTGTGTGTGTGTGTGTGTGTGTGTGTGTGTGTGTGTGTGTGTGTGTATATTAAAACACTGGTATCAAATGTTCACATGTTCTAATTTGTTACACTGTTTATTTAAAGGCACACTATGCAAGATTTGTACCTTAATATAACAGCTTCGAAATAATTTCGATGGTAAACTAACTCGTAGTAGGGCGAATCATCCTGATTTATCATCAGAATCATCCAGCATTGCAAGTTAGAGAGGTGGCGCCCCGACAAATCTCGCGAGAATCACGACTTGCTTCACGGCACGACGTCACATTCATCAACAACATTTGAAGCAGCCTCTATGGAAAACACTAGAACACATTTCAGACGTGAATCATGGCAGAGTCGATGAAGAAAGCGCGGTTCTGAAGAGTGCAGAGACGGCTCTGTGTGAGTGGTATTTACGACAGTAACGTTAAATACAAATACTCCACAGCGACTCTAGGGGTGGCTGTTTGAGAAAAATGGAAACTGTATAGTGTGCCTTTTAAATTTAAGTTAAGTTATAATATTTTCTTCTATTATTTTGATTTATTATTATTATTATTATTATTAGTAGTAGTAGTAGTATGTATTCCAAGCTTTGGCAATATTTACAGTCATGCCAATAACGCAATTTTGAATATATACACATACACTGATGGAGGGAATTTGTTTTGCTGATAAAATTATTTGTAATAAACTGTTACATTAAAAAATGTTTGTCTGCGCTGGTTTCAGGAAAAGTATCGACGTGATCAGGAGAAGTTAGAGGAGGAGTGGAGAAGAGCTCAGGAGGAATTTTATGGAGAGGGGCACGGTGGTCCTGAGGTCAGAGGATTGTAGTATTGTTGTATAAAGTGTTTGCATTACGTTGCTCTGCGATACTCTACTCTACAGTCATTATAAAATGGGGAATAGTGAACACTGTTATTATTTACTTTCTGCCGGTAATAGGAGCAGAAATGCCTTGCTGTGCTGTCCAATGGAAATACTACCTCTCATATTCAACCTCCCATTGCTACCACTTCAGTGGCATCCAGTCAGATTGCAGAGAAGGAGGGAGCAGAACAGAACAGACAGGCCGCTGTGCAAATAGCAGCTGGACACCAGTCACTTAAGACAGAAGTGGAGTGCGATTCAACCACAAAGAGTCAGTGGTAAGAAATATGCCAAGCACAAGGTGAAAAATAAGTTGTAGTAGTTTTATGTTGTTCATGCCGATAACATATTAGGATTTTGCATTTCCCTAAATATTAGGCAAGTCTGGCAAAGCATTAATGCATATAATTTCAAAAGACAAGCCCACAAAATGAAGATGATTCGGTAATTTAATTAAAGACATTCAATAAAAGACATAACATCATTGTAGCAGAGAAGTCTTAATATATAGTATTCAACAGAATTCATTGTTTGTTTTATTTCCATATCATTGAACATATCACTGGCGCCGGTACAGTCCACAGGAATCCATTTGAGTTTGCCAGCCAGTCTGAGGAAGTAGGCCGTTCACACAGGACATATTTTTAGGATGTTTTTTAGCTGATGTTGAATCCAGTTGTGTTTTTCAGCTATGAGCACGTTTTTAACAAGGCAAAAATTAATAGCATTAGTTAGTTTTATTAGTAAAATTATTTCAATTATTTATTTATTTTTATATAAAAAAAAAAATCACACTAAATTACCATGTTATATTGACAGCCCTAATTAATATGTATTGTGAATTTCTGAAGTAGTAGTGAAATATTCTTGTATTGAGTGCAGTGTGGAGTTGCATGTATATGTATTATGTTGCTGTTGCTTTGGTCATTGCTTGCATGTCTCTCTATGTGCTGCTTCTGCTCTGTCCTGCTTCAGCTCAGAGGAGTCCTATGGGTTTGCCAAGCTTACAGTTTCCGACAGGTCAGTTTGCTTTTGTCGCTATATTTGCGTCTTTTAATGGCTTTTGTGGCATAAGGAAAGATGTGATGTAGTAAATCTGGCAGCACTTATTTCTGTGCTGAAAGATTTTCCACTGTCTTAAAGGGAACGTGTTCCATTATTAAAATACTTTCTCACTTTAATGGGAATTAAAAAGTGTTATTTTCCATGAGAAATGTAAGCAAGAGAATGTTAACAATTCTGTTAACAAACGTTAATTCTGATTACAATTCCATTTAGTAATGTTTCACATTGCCCTATCTTTCTCATCACATTCAGTTCTGTCCTCATTGCCAGATATTTTGCAGGCATTTATTGTTGGTGATGCAAAAATAGCACACTTCACATTTAAAGTTAGGCTTGCAGTGGTCATGTGTTTTTTTTTTTTTTTTATGTACTTATTTTGCCTAGGACAAAGTCAAAATCTACCCCTGCACTTGAAAGCCTTCACAAACAAGATGCTAAAGGTCTGATTACTTTTCATTTTGATTAATCTTATGCGAGTTGTGAGTTATACAATATTATACAATGTTCCTCTTCTCTGGCTTGTCCCTTCATTAGCTGCAGGGAGCGGTAAAAAGAAGGGACAGCTGTCACAGGCAGAAAAGGAACGTCTGCAGATCCTGGAGGAGATGAGGAAGAAAACGCCGCTCCTCACAGACGGCAGTTGGATCCGTCAGCGAAATGCCAGCATCAACAAAGAGTCCATCACTGCGGGAACGTCAATCAAGAGGTCCCAATGAATAAACTGAAGAAACATTTTCCCTTATACTGTTTAGCACAGATTCTCTTTGTCAGCTTGTACTACTGTGACGCACTGAAAATTTAGCTTTGCCATCGCAGGAACTTTTTTTAATATGTTAATAGTTAAAATATATTAAAATAGAAAACAGTTTGTTTAAATTATATTATTTCACAATATTACTGTTTTTACTAGTGGTTGACCAATATTGTGTGTGTGTGTCTGTGTGTGTGTATATATATATATATATATATATATATATATATGTATGTATATGTTTCAAAATCTTCAAAATATGTTTATACTTTAGATGGCAACTTCTTGATTCTTCAATCCTATTACAGTATTTTTCACAAAGAAAGTAATTGTTTAAAAATATATGAATAAAAAGGAAGTAAACTGTAATGGGATTCAGTAAGCTGGTAAGTTTGTGCGCACTGGGAATCATATTTTGTCAAATAAAGACAAGGTAACACTAATTTTACATACAGCACACAGTCAAAATTGCATTAAATTGGATATAGCGCTGCATATTTTTAAATCAAAGGTTTATAGTTTGTCGATCGTGCGTCTCCAGTGAAGCTGAACTCTCCTGTCTGCATTTAATTCACACGGGCCGAACGTCACGCACAGAGTAACACGTTTATGCAGGCTACAAATGCGCACTTCAGAAAAGTTTGCAAGGTTTGTGAAATTAAATGTTTATTAGATATTCAGAGATTAATTTATATTTGTTTAAATTATATAAATGCGTATTTGCTGAATGCTGACAGTAAATGAGGAAGTATAATAGTGTTTGCCTTTGTTACTAATAATATAAAAGCAAACGCTATACTTTTTTTTGCATACCGTACTTTTTTAACAGTTCTATCTAATAACGTATTAAATATGACTGTTAAACAAAGACCGTAAACGCTTCTAACGCATCGGCCAATTAGAAAAACCAGTAAGAAAAACTATACTTTTGATTAAATACTGTAAAATGCTGTTTTGAGCAACTGAGCATAAGAGGCTTCTTTCCAAAACACACAAAAAAAAATCTTACTGACCGCAAACTTTTGAATAATAGTGTACTTTTTGTCAACCAGGAATGCATCATTTCCAGTCTGTCTTTAACATCTCAATCTCTTTGCAGATATGAATCGCTGGAGAACCTCCACTCGACCAGCTCCTGGTCCAGGCAGTCCTACACTTCAGGCATCACAAACAGACCCCATTCTGTTGTGGGAAGCACTGGCTCTTACAGTAGAGGACGCAGCAGCTTGGGCCCTGGCTCAGCGATCTTCTCTACTGGTCTTAAACAGAGCTCCTTGTCAGCCTCCAACTTTCACACTCCACCAATCACAACTACGCCTGAGCCCTCGGCCCCTGAGTCCCGTTCAAACTCTCAGCAGAGTGGCAGGTATGAACTAGTCAAAGCAACCAAAGCATTGCTTTATGCAAAATGCATATTCAGTTTAAACACCTTTAAGCCAATTTTAAGTGCAGCTCTTTTTTTCTTAAGGATCTCACTCTACCTGACCTTTAACCCCAGGTATTTTAGCAATCAGTGACTATGGTCGGAATGGTATACTCGTGTACTGCATATTACAGCATATGACGTGGCGTACACTATCGTTCAAAAGTTTGGGAGCAGTACAATTGTAAGAAAAATAAAATAAAATGAATCCTTGTATTCAGCAAGGATGGAATTATCTTCTTTTGAACTTTCTATCCATCGAATCCTGAAAAAAAATGTATCTTAAGTATCTTATCTTATTATCTTAATATTTAGCAGCTCAACTGTTCAACATTATGAGAAATGTTTCTTCAGTACAAAATCAGCATATAAGAATAATTGATCTGAAGGATCTTGTGACACTGAAAACTGGAGCAATGATGCTGAAAATTCAGCTTTGTCATCACAGGAATACATGTATAACTTTTAAAATGTATTAACATAGAAAACAGTCATTTTAAACTAAAAAAGAAAAAAAAATCTACATATTACTGTTTCTACTGTATTTTATCAGTCTTGGTGAGCATAAGAGACTTCTTTCAAAAACGAATCTTACCGACCCCAAACATTTAAACGGTACTGTACAAAATATGCTGCATTGTCTAATGTATTGCATACAATGTTTGAAAAACAGTATGTGAAAGAGTATGCAATATTTCTTGTAAATGGTTGTATGCTACAAAACCTCACAACGTTCCAGGCTAAATCAACCATTTGTAGTCTAGTTCATCTTGGGAAATACTGTTCATTTGTAATCTAATTTTGTGTAAAACTTTTTGCTGTTTTATAAATATGCAGTCAAAGAATGTAAAATGTGAAAATTATTATTGCTTCCAGTCCATTTGTTACACTGAAAGCTCAAGTGTAGAGTATTGCATTGTTGGAAGCAGTATCCCACACAGTGTGCATTTTGACAATTTAGGTATTCCATGGAACACTGTGCATGCTGTGTGAATGTGTACAGTATACATGCAGCGTAGTATGCTATTCCGAACCTTTCAGTACTCTGCCGCCAACCTCTTCTGTTAAATGCAGTCAAATCAGGGAAAGGGCAGAGCAAATGCTGTCTTGTTTCTGACATTGACACTGACTCTGACACTGGCATGTGGTGCCTGTAGGCTGCTCAGTGGCAGGCGGATGTGCTCGAGGTGCGAGCAGCCTCTAGGGAAGGGAGCCGCCATGGTCATCGATTCCCTGGAGCTCTGCTTTCACATTGGTTGCTTCAAGGTGAGACTAGAGGTCACCTGAAACTAAGAGCGAGCGGGCCCTTCCGTGGATCTGTTGCACCTAGCCTGGGTTTTTAACCTTCAGCATTTGGGGCAACAGGAGATCATTAGCCACCTAACATCAATAAATTCTTCTATTTTGCTGTAGGCAATCAGATTACAAGCATGCAAAACAAATTAGAAATGGTGTATATTTCTATCCTAATTCATACTTTGATTCAAACCTGGGATTTATGTAAGAAAATACATCCCTAAATCATTCCAGAACTCTTATCTGAACGTGTTTTAATTCGAAGTTAAAACATTTTTTGTTGAATTGGAAGACATCGGAAGTCCAGCCTGTTTTCTGATTGCCTTATTGCCAATTAACTTGACAAAGTAAACACTCCTTCTGGCTAACCTCTGCACAGCCTGACCAGAACCCTGCCAGTCACTGAACACACAGGCTTTTCTAAACACAAAACTATACCGCATTTTCCGGAATTTATTTATTTTTTGTAATCTAAAACACGCTGAGATTTATATTCCAAAATGACGCATGTAATGATTTGTTGTTAAGTGAGGGGAACCAAAATATGTATTTATAGTGTTAATAATGGTTTTAAAAGCTTTGTTTTATTTATATGTACATCACATTATTTCTGAATGTAATAATGAAATGTGACGTACACCCATTAAAAAATACAAAAATTATATCAACAAATTATATTGTGACTTTTATAGTCGGGTGCGATTTATTTTCCGGAAAATAAGGTATTTGCTTTGATCTTTGGTCTCTTGCGTTCCTTCTAATGATGTTTGTCCCTTTTAGATTCCTGTATGTGGTTGCAGGGGTTATTTTGTTTATGGTAACCGGTAACTGCTTGTTTCTTCACTGCAGCACAGGACCGTTACATCACTGCTTCAACAGCTTTGACTAAAAAAAAAAATCACCTTTTCAAATCTAGCTATGGTGGAGGATCTGCTCACACTGACCCAATTATTAGCATTTCTGATTTGGGAGGCTTTGACTTTCTGCATGGAGTCATGGGAAGAAAAGGGTTCTATCCTCTCATCTTGATGTGTATCCGGACTCACTGTTTCTTGTTGATCTTGCAGTGTGTCAGCTGCAGGACTGACCTTGGGAGAGGGGTTGAGTCCGGAGCTCAGGTCAGAGTCAGACACAGACAGCTCTTCTGTAACAACTGCTACAGCAGAATCAGAGGTAAGCAGCAACCAACATGCCATTATATAAACGTATACAATTCAGCGGTTGCTTTGAGTATCCATACTAGGAGGATCATTGTCAAGAATGCTATTCCTTGATTAAATGACACTGCTAACACTGCAAATAGTTACAAACTACTGCTTCATTCTATCCAAATGATTCTAGATCACTTGCCCTCACATATCATATATTATATTTTATTCAACACTTTACAATAAGGCTTCATTAGTTAACATTTGTTAACAACTTTAGTTAACAGACTAAGAATGAACAACACTTCTACATAATTTATTAATCTAAGTTAATGTTAATTTCAACATTTACTAATACATCAAAAGTTGAGCATCTTGGAGCTACAATTAAAGGGAATGAAGCTGAATTTGACAATTTATGGTCCCCTTTTATAGTAGTCTCCCTCAAAATGTATCACAGGTTTTTGAACGAGGTCGACTACATCTGAATTGGAAATATGAATGCGCCTCTATAAGCCGCTGTAAGGTATAATCTGTATTATGTTATGTGTATTATGTTATGTGTATGTCTCTCTCAGTTATATGAGGGATTGAGTTCCCCCCATTGAGTTTTTGTTTGAAAATTCCTTTATCGTTTTGATCCTTATCTCAGTTACATTCATAAATGGAGGGCTCTCAGTGAAACCTGCTTCAGTTTAAGAGCAGCTCAATGCTAACTGAAAGACTCTATGCATTTTCTCTTAGTCTGTCCCTCCTTCTCCAAGTGACCAGAATGCCTTGCAACAGATTGAAGAGGAGTGTACCACAGAAACGGCATCAGGAATCACAACTATTAGTCAAATCTAAACACTTTATCTGCTTTATCCACTGCTTACTTTCACAGCTTTGACAATCAATACATTGAGACTGATATTTCTGTGATTGTTCTCATAGCGTGACAGCTACGTAGTGAAGAGTTAGAACATGTTATTGTGATCACTGGTGAAACCCCTGAGGTTGTTTCTGTACTGGCTGACATCCGTGGTGAGATGTAGTAAGATGTCATGCTGAACATTTATACATTCCTTGTGGCAAGTAATAACATGTCTAATCTGTCTCATGACTTCCTAAGAACTGTTTTATATAATTTTTTTGATGCAAGTCCTTGTTGCGAACTAATATGTTTAGCATATATGTTATTCTTATGTCTTTAATATAAGCTTTCCTCTCATAATTATTTAATAAATGTTCTAGCACACTTTATTTGGTAATGAATCACTCTTTTCCCCCTCTCATTGGTAGAAATCACATAGTGGTGATGGTGGAGGGAACGGGATGTAAAGGTTAAGTCACTGTTCTGTATCAATTAAGAGGAATCTTATGCTAAAGTTTTTAACAAGCTGCTTAACCAATAGGTGGTAATAATGTACAATTTATTTTATTTTGAAATGTTCTCCAGTAGGTGGCACTCTGGGTATAACTGGCATAAATCTGTTATTTCCATTTAATAGATGCTAGGTTCTGCCAATCAGATGGCTTGCTAATAGAGGTTCTATTGCATATAATTGTAAGATCAAATTACCTGGGATGGTTCTTTCCGTGCCCCTATGCTGGACGCTTTTATTGGAAATTGACGTTGGTTTTCAGTCTCTCTCCCTGTATGTCATAGCCTAGTTAAAACTGGCTAAACTAATAAGTGTTGCCATGGAAATAAAGCTTAATTTTAAATACAAAATGATGGACTGAAACTGTTTTCACTGAAACACTAAACCCCCTTATTTCTTTTAAAAACATCTGACTGCAGCTCGTTTTGTCTGTATCATTATCTCTTCATATCCTGAAACAGATACATACTTCAGTCCTAAATTGGGTAATTTAAGAGTGGCTGTAGAGCATCACCAGACTTTTCTGCTTCCTGTCATTAACTTGCTCCCACAGTTATATCCATTCCCACCACTGTAAACTCATTCTCTATGGCTCTACAGTGCAGTACTTAATTGCCCTCTGGAGTGTTGGCATAACAACAGCTTCCTGCGTTGCTTTTTGCGTAATTTACTGTTTTTTATTGATTTATTTGTATTAAAAACTCGCACGACTAAGCGCTTCAATTGGTTTTGGTGGAAAAACAACCCAACGAGGAACACCATCTGCAATGGCGGGAATGCGGCTTTGTTTTTCTGGTGTTTTTATCTTGACATATCCAGTTGATTAGCATACCAGTGTAAATTGTGCACATCTGCCACCTACTGGCCTGGAGAGGGAAGCACTGGATTTTTGGGTGAATGGTTCCTTTAAAAAGGGGTTTATGGCTTTAATTGACCCAGAAATCAAAATTGTATCTTTTTAGTCAACCTCATGTCTTTACAAACTAGTAGGACTTTCTTTTAACCATGCCACACAAAAGACAAAGGTTTGATGAATATCCTGGGATCTTTTTATTTTTTTATAATATACTATTTGTATAATTACATGTGGACTGGTGCACTGTGGGGAAAAAAAAAAACTAAATCTGGCCAGGATGCTACAGACATGCACACCAATCTTCGGCATGCTTTCATTTAGTTTCCAAATGGATGGTATCCTACGAAAACATAACATAAAATCAATAAATGGAGCCAAATCGCAGAAACTGCAAAGACTGCCCATTTTCATCAGTGTCAGGTAAGAGAAAGATACTAAGATTTCTCTGCTTATGTAGGCCTATGTTTGTTATAAACAGCCACTGCAATACACTCATGAAGTTAGCTAAAATGGGGTTTATTATAATCAATTAAAATTATATTAATGTAGGCTATAACAAATTAAGACATAGCCTACGTCATACGTGATGCACAGCACATGCCCTTCTGTAACGCATTTCTGTAATAAACACGGAGATGTTAGTCCCTTCCGAATCGGTACATGAAATCACAGACGTTGAGTGATAAGAATTGTAACTCAAACATCGTTTAGAAAACTAGTCCCGTCCGAATAGGGCAAATGGCTGCATCCGAAATCGCATAGGCCTACTCGAGATATACTTGTCTTGAATAAGTAATTACTCCACGGCCGCTAAAAAAAAGTAGCCTATGTTCTATGAATGTGTGTAGTATAAATGTATGAAATACAACATATCTTCTGAATTTCTCCCTCTTTTTTTGTAATATGAAATAGTAAATCATATTGGTTTGGAAAAATGAGAATAGGCTATTTTATATTTGCACAACTGTGATAAGAAAATGCTGTTTTGATGAACACATATGGTGCTCTTCCTTCCCTCTCAATACAAACCGCTATATCTTCCCTCAGTAGCCTGTTCTTCCCAGAATTGTTGTGGAAGTTATGACCTCAGTGCACTAGCCGCAAGGGTTCACATCACCCATAAAGCACAGCATTCCGCTCATGCGTGCAACCAAGTCTCAGATGTGTCCTTGCTTAGTTAGCCAGTGACGCTCGGTTCGTGCAATCTGAGCTTTATATCTGCTAGCTGAGGTCAACAGATTCCCTCTTGAGAGACCAAGAGACAATTGGTATCATTCTTCAACTGATTTAAATATATCCAAATAACTCTGGAATTGAATTTTGTATATGGGGGATATAAAAGCCAGCCTGGGTCAGATGATGCTAAACAAAAGAAGGCCACTCAAATCGAATAAAATAAATTGTACCATCTTACAATGGTGCCTGCCACGGATTGTTTTTATTTGTCCTCTGTCTGCAAAAGTCTCCCTATTTAATTAGCATAAGCTATTTTAGCCCTTTTTATTTATTCACGTTGACATTTAATCTCTCTATCTGTTGTGCTCAAGACCTGTATATTTTTACCAGTCCCTTTAGCCATTTCATAAACACATGGCCTTTTTTAAGGGCACAGTAGCACTTCTGTAACTTTATATGGGAGTGCAGCGAGTTTTAATTTATTTATCTTATTCTTTGCCTGCATGGCAGATCTAGGGCTTTCCCACTAAACCCCTAAAGCAGCATAAGGGTTCTCAGCCAAATGTAGGATGTTTTGCTTTACCTTGCAAAGCATATCCGCAAACAAGAAGCCGCCCGGGATAGCTTGGGAACAGCGTTTGAGAAAATATAGGATGGTTTGGAAAATACCTCCCACAAGTCTGTGCATATTGTGGTCTTTCTGCGTATCCTCCGATATGGTATCTCAGACTATCTATTACAGGAAAGTCTGAATCCACATGAAATTGTAGATTACTGTACCACAGAGCAGTGAAATGTTGAATTGAAGGAATGAATCGGTCTCTGCGATCACTTTCCTGTTACTGTTTTGGTGCCTTTTGTGAAGTGTAGGCAATTCCTGGAAATCCATGTAAACTGCATTGTCTATGTGGAAAATGCACATTACTGAATTTCCCATAGGAATGAATGGAAATTCAGGACACTATCCTTAAACTAAACATGTGCAGTTACAAATGATTAATGACTTGTAATGTCCTGTGGGTTAAACGCCATTTAAATGACAGTCTCTCTCTCTCTCTCTCTCTCTCTCTCTCTCTCTCTCTCTCTCTCTCTCTCTCTCTCTCTCTCTCTCTCTCTCTCTCTCTCTCTCTCTCTCTCTCTCTCTCTCTCTCTCTCGAGCTTAGATAAGCAGTCCTGGATTGGGTCTCGGCCTTGGCTGCTGGACAGACCACAGTCTTACAATCCTACATTATTTCCAGAACTTTGCTTAAGTTCATATTAATAAAAGTAATTTTTTTAAAGGAATAGTTTAACCACTCTTTCAACAACTGAAATCACATATTCTCTGAGTAGGTACTTGTTTTAAATAAAATAATGTAAAATAATGAGACCATTAGAAAAGCATTTTCTATATGATTGTTATCTGGATTTATTACATCCATGACGTCATGTTCTCATTGTCATGTGACCTACCAGCATCAGTTTCATCTCTTCACTACCGTTCACAACTCCTGTTCCATGCCGTGGCCTCATGGGATAGTAAAGCGCTTCAGAACCGCACTGGTAGTAGTAGTCCATCTGGGTACTTTAGCAGGCTTTATACATACTGTGAATTTAGACATAGGCCTACTACTATTTTCACAGTCGGGTTTTCACCTGTATTTCTCTATAGTAGGGAATGTAGCCTTTTCAATGTAGCCTATGAGTTTTTTTTTTTTCTCTCTCTCTCTCTCTCTACCATGAAACACAAAATGTGTAATTTATAGCAGAATGTCCAAGCTGCGTTTTTCCATACAATGACAGCTCTGTCAACTCTGGCTTCCTGTTGTGAAGCAATATATCATGTATACTAATTTGGGCACTGGTGAGGACAGTAAGTGGATCACTACACATTGGGACACTGATGACTCAATTTCTGGTGACATGACAATGTCCTCATTGTACAACATCACTACTGGTATTTATGAACCGATATCTTTACATAACATAAATTATATAATAAAGTACATTATGATAAATACTTTGCCTTTTTTAAACATATGTGCAACATTGTTTTACCTGTCTAGTGATGTATGTTTATGCTGACATTAAATAATGGTTTGTATTTAAAAAAGAAAAAAATCTTTTGCATTGGCTCTCAAGATTTGTTTTGTGCTTCAGAAATTCTATTAAGAGAACCTGGTTTTCCTGTTGCATTGTAGGACTTTTTAGCAAGCAAATGTTTCACTGCACCAATTTTGCAATTGAGACAGCCCTTAAAATCTAATAAGATTTAATTTGATTGGCTGACTTCTGCTAATAAGGGCACACAGATGTTGTTTCAGTCCATCTGAAAACATGTCATACCTGGATGCTTTCGAGGATGAAATAAGTTGCCAGGTTAGTAACATATTCTGTTTTGTTTTCTGAGTTATGGATGTATGTGTGAAATAGTTAGTAATTTTCTGTCTGATGTTGTATTATAATAATAGCTCAGATAACCTCTCACATAAATGGCAAGTTTGAGCAAAACTAACAGATTAATGGGTTCACATGTTATTTGGACATCTTTTCCTGTCTAAGTTGCAGTATATGTCTTTGTTGTCTTTAAAGTTTGGGTTACACAAGACTATATTATAAATGTCTTTTGTCCTAATAAATGCTCTCTATTGAGCGGTTTCAAGGGTTATTTCTGTCTTCTCAGTTTTGGGATATATTCCCATTATATACATTTTTTTTTAGGTTTTGCAGAAAGTAATGCTCTGCTAAAATGTTTTAGCTGTTTGAAATTGAATCAGTTTATCAGTTGAAGAGGGCTTTTGGGACAAGCTCTCATTTTAGAGTTAAATCTCTTGGTGAAAGAAGGAAAGCAGAAACAAAATTAGAAAAAAATAAGATGGGAGAATGAGAGAAACAAAATCCATTAAATGTAGGACAGTGAAAAAAAAAAAATGTTGGAAAATTGAAAGGTTGCAGACTCTTTACCGAAAGTACAATGTAGAATTGATCTATAGGGAGATTCATAAAAAGAGTTTGTGAGCTTGTTTCGGAGAACTGTTTGCATTCTCATGTTTGTGGTCTGAAGTCATTCCCATTAGCATTTTCCTTTCATTAATTTTCCCTCAATGTTTTTGCATAAATTCTCTAGTGTATTTGTGACCATGTTTGACCCTCTTTGTTTGCGCACTTGGCTAATATCCATTCAAGAACATGAACTGGTTCATGTTTCGGTTCTATGCTTCAGTATTCTCCCATCTCAGAGGCTGATAAAGGTCCATGTCTAAATTGCGGGTACTTGACTACAGTAACCAACCTGTATGGTATTGTACTGTATAACAC
Source organism: Leuciscus leuciscus (assembly GCF_965113295.1). Lineage (NCBI taxonomy): Eukaryota > Metazoa > Chordata > Actinopteri > Cypriniformes > Leuciscidae > Leuciscus > Leuciscus leuciscus. The sequence goes on along the minus strand of NC_138727.1, from coordinate 34,279,518 downwards.
CTGCTCTGTACGGAGTGTAGGAGGGCCATTCTGCCTCAAAATAGGCTTTATTATAAAATTACTCCATAATAATAGACCAGCTGTTCATTTCATGACATAGACAGGTGTGTGGTAGAGAATACAGAACTTTTCTGGAAAGAGACAGTGGTTGTCATATCCTGCACTAAAATAGTCAGAGGACACAATGGATTGACTGTTCAACTTACACTGCTTACACTGACCATATCCAGTTATACAAATCTAATATAAACACTGCACGCTCTAGTTACTACTCTACTATTATTAATAATGCATCCTCTCGACCTAAAACACTGTTTCCTGTAGTTAATAAACTCACCAACCCTCCTGCACCTGTCAGAAGTAACTCAGCAGACATCTGTGAGTCATTCCTGCATTTCTTTCAAAAATAAACTTGATAGCATTCATAATCATTTCCATGATCTCTCCTGTCTCCACACACGACTTCCCCACTGCTTTTGCACCTGGTGCTCTCACTGATTTTGAGAATCAATTTATAATAATCCCCCCCCCCCATAATCAACAAAGCAAACGCATCTTCCTGTCATCTTGATCCCGCTCCTACTACTTTACTTAAAAAATGTGCACCTATTATTTTACTGCCGATTTCACTTATCTCCCAACTACTAAGTACTGGTGCTGTTCCTCTGGAATTAAAAACTGCTGTTGTCACTCCTGTCCTAAATAAACCTGGCCTCAACCCCTCTGACATGGCCAACTACAGACCAATCTCAAATCTACCATTCCTTTCAAAACTGCTTGAGAAAGTGGTCACTGCTCAATTTCAAACACATTTGTCATCTAACAACCACTATGAATGTTTTCAATCCGGTTTTCACACCCTCCACAGCACTGAGACAGCACTTCTTAGGGTTGTCAGTGATCTCCTTATGGCCACTGACTGAAAGGCTCCACCAGTATTCTAATTCTTCTAGATATGTCCTCTGCATTTGACACAATCTCTCACAGTATTCTAATCTCACGACTCTCTGCTCTTGGTATTTCTTGAACTGCCCTATCCTGGTTCACCTCCTGCCTGTCTGGTCGCCAGCATTACATCTCTATCCTCCAGGCTAAGTCCACTACTGCCTCTGTCCCACACGGTGTTCCCCAGGGTTCTGTTCTTGGGCCTCTTCTCTTCATCATCTACATGCTCCCATTAGGTAACATCATCCGTCATCATGGCTTTATATTCCATTGCTACGCAGATGACACCCAAGTTATACATCCATTCTCAACGCAATGCTCCTTTCCCAAAAAATTCCATATCAGCTTGTATTGATGATATAAATGCTTGGATGACCAGTAATTTTCTCAAACTCAACACTGATAAAAACAGATCTACTTCTTATTGGTTCACCTCAAATTACATCCCGTTTCTGTTTTGACAATGTTAATATTACTGGAGTTTGGTTTAACCTTCCACCACTGTCAAAAACCTTGGTATAATCTTTGATTCCTCTCTTTCCTTCCTTCCACACATCTCCTCGCTCAGTAAGTCTGTCTTCTTTCACCTTTGTAATATCGCGCGCTTGTGTCCATTTCTGAATATCAGCGATACTGAGACCCTAGTTCACGCTTTCATCACTTCACGGCTTGACTACTGCAATTCTCTTTTCTATGGCTTACCCAATTCATCAATAAATAAGATCCAATATATTCAGAATTCTGCAGCTAGGGTCCTCACATATAAAGAAATCTTCCCACATTACTCCGATTTAATATAATACCTGGGCATCATAATTGATGACACCTTACATTTTAATTCACACATTCATTCCTTGAAACAAAAATGAAAGAAGCTAGGATTTTATTTTAGAAAAGTCTTGCTTTTCATTTAATGCAAGGAAGAAGCTTGTGACTGCGACTTTCTTACCGATTCTTGACTATGGGGATGTAGTGTATCAGCATGCTCCTTATATTCTTGCCTCCCTGGATGCTGTGTATCATGGTGCCTTAAGTTTTATTATGGATTGTAAATTTTCTACACATCATTGTGCATTATACAATAGAGTTGCTTGGTCTTCTCTTGCTGTTCGAAGGAAAATGCATTGGTACTTGCATTTGTTTTGTTTTTACCACCTTACCTCTGTTGTATGATTCAACTAAAAGCAGTTGGTAACTAACTATTCATTGCGCTCAGTCTTATTACAATCTCCATGTACCTCCAGCTAGAACTAATCTAGGTAAAACAGATTTTAATTATGCTGTACCTTCAGAATGGAACTCTCTCCAAATGAAATTGAGGCTAAATCATTTGGTGTCTTTCAGCAATTTTAAAACACTTATGCATGCTCTAGAAAAAGATTTAGTGATTTGCAAATGCTTCTAAGATTGTACTTTTAATGATATCTTATTGTGTGTTGTATTGTTTTATTGTTGTATGTGTATTTGTATAACTGGGCCGCCTATCTTGGCCAGGACACTCCTGTAAAATATTTAAATCTCAGTGAGGTTCTCTCCTGGTTAAATAAAGGTTAAATTAAAGGTTAAAAAAATAAAATAATAATAATAATAATAATAAAAACCTTTGGTTTTAATTATTAGATATAACCTTTTTCTATTTTAACTGGCAAAATATAAAAATGGCCCATACTTTTCTTAAGAGATAAACCGTGCACCCCAGTATGTTTTCTCAGTCCCAAGGCCTTCTACATGTATGTGCCATACATGTATAGGTGTCTAAATGTAAAAAAATAAATAAAAAAAGCCTGATAAAACATTTGATCTAACCTTTTTTTATATTCATATCCAGTTTTTTGGTAAATTTTGGTAACTATTATTTTATTTTTTCCGTTTAAAATGTCTTACACTAGCTCTTTGGAGCTCAAGATTCCCATCTTTGGTGACTAATTTAAGTGTTTAGGATTTTTTTTTTTTTTTTACAATGTACTGTGGATGCCATGATGGAAATGTATAACTGTTCCAAAAAAGAAAATATATTGACCGGACCTCTTGAAACTTTACCCCTGACTTGGAGAATTCATTAAAAAAAAGGATCATTGGACCTGGTTTTGAGAGTTGACTCTTTTGAGATGGCTTTATAAAATAAAATAAAAATTTAAAATCTACAATTTAATGTAATAATGAACAATTCTAAAAGTAATAGGTTTGGACAGTGAATAGACATTTAGATGCCACTACAGCAAGCACCCACATCTATTATACATGTGATTTTTTTTTTTTTTTTTTTTTTTTTTTTCTCTTCAACTTAGACTACAGTCACTTTGCCATTAAGGGACAATATTATTCCCCTTAAATTGATTTTCAGGTGCATTTTTACTTAATGTTGCAACAAGGCAAAGCTTTTCTAACCCTATTAAATGTATTTCATGTTTTATGTCAAATTCTTAAAATTCAGCTAATCAAATTAATACAATAATTAAAGCAATAAATTAAACTAAATAAAAAAAAAATCTGTCAAATATTCATTGGAAAATTTCATTTTAAAATCGATTGGTTCACTAACGAAACACTGCTGTGTGTTGCTTGAAGATGCACAACAGCTCTAATGTGGCTTTCGTTTGAGCTATTATAGAGCTGAATTGCAAAATAGAGCTGACAATATTGTGTTTAAATGTACATCACTTAATTTTACAATTTAGTTTTTTGAACTGTTGCATAAAAGCAGTGCCACATTTGCAATCTTGTGGATATTCAGCATTTTTGCTCATGTTCTGACTGAAAAAGATGAGGTAATTTGATTGGATGTCATGTACATATATGGCCTTTTACGGCACTAATATTTTCCTGTTTTTACACTAAAAGCAGCATTTTGCATGACAGAAATACAGTACATGCTCTCTTTTAATGTTATTTTAAGGTGGGATACAATTAAGTGAACGGCAAAATTCTGCTTTTTGTTCGCGTACCCCCTTCTCTCACCTCACGTACCCCAGTTTGGGAACCACTGCCTTAAAATCCCGGAATCAACTGAGAAAGGTTCAATTATGTAACAAATCTGGAAGATATTAAAATACCAGAAGACTTGTGGTATTTCCCTTTGGTCAGTGTTTATTGGTTTTGTGAAGTTAGTGGGAGTGATGCATGAATAAAACACAAAGGCGATTTTCATTGTTGTGTAATGTTCCAGTTTTGAAAACTGCAGCATGAGCTAGTTTTATCACACTACAGATAATCAATTGAAATATACATGCACAAGAAATGGAAGAATGGAGTGGCTCCATAACCATGTAGGCTATATTTACGTGAATGTGTTTTGTGTGCATTGAAATGGCTGTGTTAAGCAGGTCAAGTGCTCTGCCATTTCGTAAAGGTCACAAGTTAGCATTATGGATCATTGTCTTCTGTTGACCTGAGATTGTTTTTCTCACTAAGTCACTGATATTTAGAATGAGAGTGCCACAGCTTCAGCCACGATTGGTTCTCATTTACTCTTTTGTGTGTGTGTGTGTGTGTGTGTGTGTGTGTGTGTGTGATCAGTGTGCATCAACCCACACAGAGCTCATTTCACACGTTCTTGCAGTGTGGAGGGTTCACAGTGCAGTGCGGCAAGACATTCCAGCCCTCTCTGGTATCTTTAATTGCTCATTTATTTTCTCTCATTGCTCTAAAATATTCCCTGCTATATCTCTTGATTTTAAAAGGTGCTTTTTAATAGGGCTGCACTGAGGACTCCATTAACACACTGTGTTCTCCTCTTATCCGTTTTGAGAGAGAAAATAAGAGAAGGGCCATGCCAAGGGCTGGAGGAGGAGATAACACTTTTATACAGTGACCTCCATTAGAAGAAGAATTACTTGTGCCCAGAGTCAAGACACTGCGATGCTTGGTTAGATGGTTTATTGACAAAAAGTAAGAGAAGAAAATTATCCAAAGAGGAAAGAAATTCAGAAGCTCAAAATATGCAAAACATTACATGCCCAAACGTGATAGAATGCATTAGTGTGCACTTAATTGTGTTACTTGTGCTTAAGTTGCACTTACAGTGAGCATTAGGATTGCATGGCTTTTAGTGCTCTGCCCATAGCGCAGCATTGGGAACGTATACTGTGCAGTTAACTTTCTCAATTCATTAGGCTGTATTGTTGCTTTCCATTCACTCCTAATGCTCTCCATGAATGGGCCCTGTGTACCATTGCGGTAAGTTGTTAAACAAGGTCAGTTTTTTCACACTGGTTAATTACTCAATCATTAGTCTCAGCCTAAGATGTCACGTCTACAGACCGTTGGCTGAACGTCTGATGCATAAGGCACCCAAAATTGGAACGACACTCTTACAAAGTCATCTTGACTTGCGAATAAACTACAATGGAATCACATTTACCGAATAAATCCCTCGATGCGCAACAGAAACTCACGTGACTTTGCCTCAACAGTGGATTGGTGATTGGATGACAGGACTAATCAGTGGGCCAGTGTCATTGCACAGCATCTGAAATGGAGATTTGATTTGAATGCCTGAGCCAAAGTCTGTCATCAGAATGATTTGGTATAATGACCTTCCAGAAGTGTCTCGCATGATTGGATTCCCAAACACCAGGCATCCGAAACGCAAGCTAACATGACAGCATTTATTGCGTTTTGTCTGCGCGCTCTGAGATGGAAGTCATTTATGATGTAAAAAAAAAAAAAAAAAAGAACCACAGTGGCTTCCCCTGAATGCAGCAACTTCCATTTTTGTTACAGATATTTTGCGCCAATTTTCCAGGAAGTGACTATCTTGTTCTCTTGGACACATGGGATGGAAACACTAATGAGAAACCTAGCTAATGAGCGCTTATCAGGATCAACTAAACGCTGGATTTTCGAAAGTATGTAAAGTTCACATCGTAGACTCTTTAAAAGACATCCAAGAGTTTTGCTCGAGACACTGTTAGGGACATTGACTTTACATTTTCTTTCCTCTCGACATGACGCTGAACAAAACAAAAGTTTTCATTTTCATTTGTTTTTGTAGGCTAATTTTATGTGCTGTTATCATTTTTATTTATTTTTCTCGTATATGTATTAATTGTGTTAATTTAGTACTTTAACTTCATCTTATTTTATTTCAGAAAGTTGCCATGGCTAAATTTCTCATTTTCATTAAAGTTTTTAAGTGTAAAATGTTATTTTATTTGAGCTTTATTTCAGTTAACAAAAACAATGTTATAATAGATTTAGTTTTAGTCAACAATGACTAAATCTTAATCACTTCCACCCTGAACTAGGTAGCCTACTGTACATTCAATTGCTATTTGTATGTGGATTCCCATTTCTAATGAACAGGTTTGGCTATATTTCTGCAGTTTCTGTCAGGACACATGTTGCTATGTCATACATTGACATTCTAAAATACTGTGGAGGGCATTTTTTTAATTATTATGTTTTTTTTTTTTTTTTTTTTTTTGTGCATGATTGTGTGCAAAAAGCAAGGCCAGTATGTATAGAAACAGTTTACTGGGTCTTGTGTAGAAGGACATAACAGAAGCCAGATCTGGGATTGTAAAGTGCCACATTCTACCATTGGAGCCGTTTACATGTCCCTGTTTTAAATAAAAATGGAAAACTTTGATGTGTTTTGGCCGGTCATTTACACGACAACGGCTTTTTGCGGGCCTGAAAATGCACATTTCTGTAAACGGGTTACAACGTGCAAGTTTTTGAAAAAGATACCATTATTGTATGTCTAAACTACAAAAATCAGAGATGTCATGGGCATATACGTATTACGTGTTCAGTCTGTAAGCCTGTAGGTTTTCTTTACAAAGTGACCTTGCCAACTACTGGCCTGGCATGCATAATACAGCATTTTTAGTCGGTTTCGCAGATCCATTTGAACGGGGATCATTTTGACAACGTTGTCATCTGTACGTGTAAAACGCAAAGGAAAAATCTTTTTGTCGTGTTTATACAGTACAAACGGGTGTTCAAGGTGTTTGCTACATCTGGAAAGCACTGCTTTCTATTGTAGCCATCTTGGTATACATATACAAACATGGATTCATAAACATGTTGTGAATATTGCTGGTAATCATTCTATCATTTGACACAGGGGTTTCAGTGATATATTGAGCCGGAGCTCAAAAAAATCACATTGTCCAAATAAAAATAAAACCACAGGGTTTGTGGGTTTGGAGCAGGGGATTCAAGTAGCCTGAAGGAATTGAACTAAAAAACAAAACACGTTTTGACATTGGTTGTGACCTTGAACCTCTTTGATAAGAGACAATGGTGCAATAAACATCTATCACATCTACGATCACTTTTATGGACTTTTTAAATTTATTTATAACTAATAGATTTCAACTTTGGGTTATATGAAGATCACATTATGACTGTCGTAGAAACTTTTGACCTTGCCTTTATTGTCTTTTCCATCACAACAAACAATTGAGTAATAAAGATTTATCACTGTACTTTGAGGAGACAAAGGTGTCAATGAAAAAAGATTGAGGAGAAAATAATGTGAAGAAAAATGCTCATTGTTGCATTAACTATACGTTACCTGATTGAACCTTATTGTAGTGTTGCCAAAAATCTCTATTCCTTGTGATATTTGTAAAGTATTGTCATTCACTCTAAAAAATGCAAATATGGACAAACCCAACCATTGGGTTAAAAATGTAATTTAGAAATGTAACCCAACGACTAGGTTTGTCCATATTTGACCCAAATTTGGGTTGAAACAACCCAGAATTTTTTAGAGTGTATAACAAATGGTATTTTACTGAATACACATTTTGCTGAAATATTGCTGTCAAATTCTTTGAACATTTATTTTCACTTTATATGACTCGTACATGATTATCATTTGTTAATATATACAGTGCGTGCAGAATTATTAGGCACGTTGATTTTCTGATCATATTTTTTTCTCTGAGACCCTGACACCTTGCACTTCTGGAGACTCCAGGTAGGTTGCAGTTCTGGAAAATAGTGGCGCTGGAGACTAAAGGGTTCCTGATGATTTCACACTTAATGCTTCACCTTAATTATTTTGCAGTTAACATGTGTCTTTTCTTCTCTGTTTTTGTCTGACCCTGCTGACCCAATGAGTATTTCACTTTCCAATGGTCATGCCTTAGCTGCAATTTCTAGTATTGCATTAGTATTGCATCCTTCTCATGGGGATTTAATAATTGTTGAATTTTAAGTCTGAGTTAAATCTCTTTTTTGGCTTATTTTATCTGTAAAAGAAAATGTGCCTAATAATTATGCATGCGTTTTTTCACATTATGAAATAAATGTTTTTCTCCAAAACACGTTGGCCACAATTATTGATACCCTTTTATTAAATACCTTTTTGCAATCTCCTTTTGCCAAGATAACTGCTCTGAGTCTTCTCCTATAATGCCTGATGAGTTTGGAGAACACCTGACAAGAGATCAGAGACCATTCCTTCATAATCTCTCCAGATCCTCCAGATTCCCAGATCCATGTTGGCACTTCTTCTCTTCAGTTCACTCCACTCATCAGGTCAGGGAACTGGGACGGTCATGGCAGAAGCTTCATTTTGTGCTCCCTAACACATTTTTGTGTTGATTTTGATGTTTGTTTTGGACCGTTGTCCTGATGGAAGATCCAACCACGGCCCATTATACGATTTCTAGCAGAAGGCGTCAGGTTTTGATTTTTTATCTGTTGATATTTGATAGAATCCACGATGCCATGTGTCTGAATAAGAAGTCCAGGACCTCCAGCAGAAAAATATGCCCACAACATTACAGATCCAATGGTATATTAAATTGTACACATGGGGTACTTTTTATTCTTGTGTGCACCAAATCCATCTAGCGTGTTTGCTGCCAAAAAGCTCTTTTTTTAGTTTCATCTGACCACAGAAGCCTGTGCCGTTTGAAGTTCCAGTCGTGTCTGACAACTGAATATGCTGGAGTTTGTTCTTGGAGGAGCGAGGAGCATTTTTCTTGAAACCCCCCAAAACAACATGTGGGGATGTAGGGGTTGTTTGATTTTTTTTTTAATAGGCTTTCTGACCCCAAGACTCAACTAATCTCTGCAATTCTCCATCTGTGATCCTTAGAGAGTCTTTTGCCACTCAAACTTTCATCCTCACCGTCCATTAAGACAGTATAGACACACGTCCTCTTCCTGGCAGATTCGTAACATCTTTAGTTGATTGGAACTTCTTAATTATTGCCCTGATGGTCAAAATGGGGATTTTCAATTCTTTAGCTATTTTCTTACATCCACTTTCTATTTTGTGAAGCTCAACAATCTTTTGCTGCACATCAGAACTATTTTCTTTCTT